>NC_052358.1:41522010-41739852 GCF_009727055.1 Benincasa hispida
ATTAAAATTCTAAAAAAATTATTTGTTTATTTATTCAAAATTTTTTATAATTTTTTTTTTAAAAAAAACATAAATTGACATTGATATTTTGTCGGTATTTTTGACAATAATTATGCAAAATAGAAAGCTCAATATTTTAATTGAAGAAAAACTTGGATGCTCGCTTGAATTTCAATAAAATGTTGCCATGATATTTTTATTTTTTAAAAATTATTTTTTTTTTCTAATTTTTTCTATGTGGTAGATACGTGGGAGCACAAAAGTTAGGAAGGCTCTTTTAATTTAAACATTGTAAAACTAAAATAAAAAACCCTTAAATCAACAGAATTTCCAGAAAAGAGATTATTAGAAACTATTACCTGGAGCGAAAATGAGATTAAGAACAGTTCCTTCTCCTCCATCACCTTCAACTACTTCAATTTTCTCGAAAAGATTCGAGAGGCGTTTCTCAACAAGTCGTCCAAGTTCAAGGCTGCCGAAGAGCTGCCATACCACGGTGGCCGGTGCCTGAATCCCCGTCTCATGCCGGAGTTGACCCAGCATCTTCTTGATTTTTCTGTGTCGGTTTTGTTGAATGGGTCACAGATAGATGAAAAGCAATGTGAGGGACTAATCAGATCTATATAGTGCAAGGACAAACCCATCTCTGAATAAGAATATTCCTTATCATGGTTGGGTTATGGACCATGGATGATTCCCATGTATTTTGTAAAACAGTCCACAAAAAGTTAAATGATTTTTTTAATTAAAATTTTAGTTCTAAATACTAACGCCAGCAATTTTAATCATTAGTTTTTAGGGCGGGTTGTATAAATGGCAACGAAGCTCAAAATAATAGCATATGTAGCTCAAGGATAAAAAATTGCATATATTGCACAAAAGTAGGTCTAGATATGTAAAAAATTAAAAAGGCCATGCAACCAACAATTTTGCACCCTTCTTGTTCCTAGTTTTCTCAAACTGAAAGTTATCATGATAATAACTTTCAATTTGAGAAATTCGACCTTGAAATATTAGCTTATTTTTCAATTTGCTATTAGTTATCAATGACTATCATATATAAACTTTCATCAATTGAAACCAACTTTGAAATATCAAAACTTAAGGCTACCAATGGCTATCAAATGGTAGACCTGTATAAGTAGTTATCAACTTTGAAAGAAAACTATCAACTTTTAAAGATTAATATTTAAAGCTATAAGTGATAGATGTCTATCAATGAGAGGTCTATAAGTGACTATCATTGATATCTACCTAAGTCATATCACCGATATAACTAATATTATCAACAAACATTATATAATAAAAAGAGAAATAGAAGAGAGAAGTCTATCAATGATAGAAGTTTATCGACGACACATCCTCCTTGATAGAAATTCGTCACTGATAGACTTCTATTAGTAATAGAAGCATTTCACTTATAACTTATCAGTGAAATATTTTTATCATTGATAGACTTCAATGTGTACCTAAGTTAATATCACTTATATCTAACTAAGTTATATCACTGGCATTATTGATAATTGATATTAATGATACACAAATATCACTGATATCTACTTAAGTCATATCACCAATAACACTTATACCATTCATTTAATTGATATATACCAAAAGTCATATTAGTGATATACGAATATCACTGATATCATTTATATCACTGATACACGAATGTCACTGATATCTACCTAAGTTATATCACTAATATCATCTATTTCAAAATTAGAATTTCTAAATTCTATTTCTCATTTCATTTCTGAAAAAGGATGTCAAATTTGACCGTCAATGAAAATGACATAAGGCTATTATTTATTGGTAGTAAGATAAGGAATATCAATATTAAAAAGAAAAATACAATCATCGCTATCAATGACTATCATTAATATATTCTTATCAATGATAACCACTGATAGATATCAGTGTGGCTATCACTTATATGCTTCTATCAATGATAATCAATCAGTGGTTATTGTTGATATGTTTCTATGAATGGTAATGTTTTGATGTGCTTTGTTGTATGAATTTGATATTAGATTATACTTGTTTGTAAATAATCGGAGTTTTTTTATTAATCTATTGATACATGTAGTGTGTTTTTATGTTATTGATGCATATAGATACAAAATAGTATCTTTCTACATTGATAGCCATAAATGATATTACTGATAACAACTATCAGTAATATCTTTCTATTGAAATCAATGTCGAAGGATATCACTGATAGTATATATGTATTATATAATGTAGTATTGAGATAAAATAGCTCCTAAAGAGATTATTTGATTGTGTTCAGCATGTTATTAGTGATACAAGTTGTTAAACATGTTATCTGTGATAAAGGCTATCATTGATAGAGTGATATTAGTGAGATACTGAGCATATTATCAGTTATAGAAATTATCATTGATAACATGTTATCGTTGGTATAAATGATATTATCATTTGTTAAATTTAGTGTCCTAAATCTCGTTTATCTTGTAGTTTGTAATTTAGTAAATAGATGTTATGTATTTAATAAAATAAGAAATATTTTATTTGACCCTAAGATAGCATTAACTTAACCCAATAAACTAAGATCCAAGGTCGTTTAATGGAACTTAAACAGTATGTGGTATACATACAAGTGGATCGTGTTCAAGCATTGACCTAAAAGGTCTGCAGTATATGGTTAAATTTAGGTGCCTTATCTTGGTGACATTGTGGATACGACTTGCTTTTTAATTATTACATGAGTTGTAAGTATTACAAACAATATGATCCATATTGTTCATATGGAGACATTTGTGTGAGGGTATCCTATATAAATATTTTATATAAAACAGGACCACGGAATAATTATTTTCTTAGTATAACACCGTTGCTTTAAGAAAATAACTTTTCACTAAGATTACCATAGGTAACTTGACCTTAATTCTAAGTGAGTCGTGATCTCTTATCAACAAGGGCAAGCCTTTGATTTGTATGGGGGGGGGGGGAGACTTTTATCACTAACTCAACATGCCTAACATTTTGGAATTTTTGTTGAGTGGAAAGCTGGGAACATAACTATACAAGATGGAATCCACTCCTTCCCGTAGAAAGGGAAGTAGATAAATTGCTCCCTAAATCGTTGATTTTGGGTCTTGAATAATGGCCCTCTCATTGGCCTGAGACAGGTTAGTTTATAATTGGACTATAAGTTGTTTGTGCATTAGAGAAATCAGTGACATTTAAGAAGTTAGATGTAACTATAGGGATAAAACGGTAGTGAAATTGTTGACTGGTTATATTCAATGGACACAGAAATATATATACAATGTGAAGAGTGCAACTGTCAGTTTTTAGTAGGGTGACTAGCAGTTAATGAAAGTTGATTAATCGAATTAAAGAGTTTAGTTGCTTAATCATTAGAGCTTCTAATCTGTAGGTCCAATAGATCCCATTGTTAGCTCACTAAGGATAGAAACAAAGATTAATTTTTTTTTTTAATAATTTGAATTGTTCAAATTACTTACGGAAAGTTGGGTAATTAATTATATTAATATGATCAATATTATGTATGATGTATATCGATGTATTATAATTTATAGTTATTCATAAATATGATTGATAATTAAAACTATAATATGTGAGAGAGAAATATTTGAATGTGATTCAAATATTATAAATGGATTTTATATCATAGATTAATATTTAATATGAATCGGATTCATAGTAAAACTATAGGTTAAAAGAGAATGTTGTATTATAGTGTGATTATAAATGAAGGAAATTGAGTACGAGAATTTCCATGAGCAGCGGAAGGATCATTCCAAATTATAATTGTATATGAACTTTACAGTTACAATCACAAACGGAAACATACGGTTATGTGAAATACAGAAATTACAGCATGCTATACAAATGATCAAGGACAAGAATCAACACACTTTTGTAGACTCATCATCGAGTTTCTTGATCATGAACGCTTGATCACAACAACACACGAACGCTCATCCAACACGACCGCTACACTACGCAAACACCGCACGCTTGAACTAAGCGATTGCCAAGGTCACAGACACCCCGAATACCACGAATGGCCTCCATAAAACCTCGACAGTGTCGAGTTAAGTATGACACCACCAAGAAGGATACCTTGGTATTCTCGGTGTGAGAATCAAAAGGGTGGGCTCTGTGTGGACTTGGATTGCCGTCTCTTATACACATCTAGATGTGTATAAGAGACAGTCAACACATAGGGAACGGACTCCTCCAAAGCACCACGAACGGCCTCCATAGAACCTCGACCGTGTCGAGTTGAGTATGACACCACCAAGAAGGATACCTTGGTATTCTCGGTGTGAGAATCAAAAGGGTGGGCTCTGTGTGGACTTGGATTGACGCAGAACACTGGAGGAATCACAATCGTGTAAACGATTGAGCAAGTGGGAGATGGAAGAACCTATCGTATAGGTCGATGCCCAATCGTTTAGGAAAAGCTATGCGATCGTCTAGCTCATCGCTTAGCTAAATGTCTATCGCCTAGTAACACTCCACGATCGTTTAGCTAACTCCAAGCTGTCGCTTAGTAAATCTTATTTACTTGATAAATTCTTCGTGAGATATTTCCAAGATTGGGAATCACAAAACAACATTTTTCTTTCTTGATTACTAAAAATTAGGAAAACATTTTTTCTTTTTATCTCACAGTTACCATGAAACCACCAATAACCTCCCTCTCAATTTGTTATTACAGAAAAAAAGATAATTATCCAATAATTATATCATAAATATAAATGATAATTAACTTACCATAATATATTTATAACCTATAGTTTTAATATTTCATCTCATGAAACATGTAAACCATAGTTCTTTTTCTATTCCATGGCACTTAAGGTAAATCTCATTTACATTTATCCTCCATTAAATGTATCTCATACATCATACCGATCATATCATATATAATTGAATTACCTCTTGTCAATTTGAACATTTCAATTTAACACCAAGAACTGATCCTCAACTTGATTCCATTGAGCTACCAAGGGGACCTTGTGGATCTGTAGCTCGAAGCTTCAACGGTACGTGAATAACTGACTAAACTCTTTAGTCAAGGGATTCACCATCCATTAACTGTCAGGCACTCTACTAAAGACCGACAGCTAAACTCTCCCTACCACAGATATATTATGTGTCCATTTTGACCAATCAACAGTGCAACAACCCTTCATAGATTGCTCGTAAGTACAGCTTGGCCAATAACCGTTATGCCCCTGTAGTTACACCTAACTCCTTAAGTACCACTGATCCCTCTAATGAACACAAGTCATAGTCCTACTATGACTGAGTCCTCTCTTCCAAAGAGAAGCTGTGACCACTATGTTTAAGCCCCAAAATCAGCCCTTAAGGGAGCAAACTCTCTACTTACCCCTACTTCGTGGAAGGAGTGAATTTCATTTTGTGTATTGAGTNATGTTTAAGCCCCAAAATCAGCCCTTAAGGGAGCAAACTCTCTACTTACCCCTACTTCGTGGAAGGAGTGAATTTCATTTTGTGTATTGAGTTCCCAGCTCCTACATCAGACAAGTCCCTAAAAAGGTAGGTGAGATGTAAGTCTCCAGTATCAACGACGTTATATACAGAGTCTAGTCATCTCGTGGTCCGGTTTTCTCCGACGACGTTATATACAGAGTCCAGTATCAACGACGTTATATCACATATACATGCTTATTTTTACATTAGATAACCATGGAGCTTTGTTTATTGGATATGAGTAAATGCCAGAATGAAATAACAGTTATTTTATTCATAAAACAATGTGTATAATTACAAACGACGAGAGTCTAGGAGAATTAGGTCACCAATCTCAAGAATCTCCCACTTGTCCTAATACCTCGGGAGACTAATGTACAATACAATATAAAACATGTATAATAGACAATAAACTAGGGCATACCCAGTATCATCTTCCACTTGTCCTAGACAAGATGCCACATGTCCCACAGACCCAGACTCTCCAAGTGACCCTCAAAAACTTTAGTTGTGAGACCTTTGTAAAGGGATCAGCAACGTTTTGCTCCGACGTGATCTTCGTGACAATCACATCACCATGATACACAATCTCCTTGATCAAGTGGTATTTTCGTTCTATATGCTTACCCCGACGATGACTCTGAGGCTCCTTTGAATTTGGCATAGCCCCGCTATTATCACAATACAAAGTGATAGGAAAATCCATATTTGGAAAAACTTCCAAATTTGAAAGGAATTTCTTAAGCCAAACAGTTTCCTTAGCTGCTTCACAAGTGGCTACGTATTTGGCTTCCATAGTGGAGTTCAGATGCATCCTTGCTTGATGCTTCGCCACACTACAACTCTTCCATTCAGAGTGAACACTGACCCCGATGTTGATTTGTGAGAATCTCTATCGGTCTGAAATTCAGAGTCCGTGTATCCTATAAGGATCATATCCTTATCTCCATACACGAGCATGTAGTACTTCGTTCTCCGAAGATACTTGAGAATCATCTTGACCGCCTTCTAGTGATCATATCCTGGATTGAACGGATACCGACTGACAATCCCTACTTCAAAGCAAATGTCGGGTCTGGTACACAACATTGCATACATTAAGCTTCCTACAGTTGAAGCAAAGGGAATTCGTCTCATCTCTTCAACCTCTTGAGGTGTCTTAGGACATTGATCCTTAGACAAAACGATTCCATGCCTGAAGGGTAACAAACTCCTCTTGGAATCCTGCATCCTGTACCTGATCAACATTTGATCGATGTACGATGCCTAAGACAGGGCTAATCGTTTGTTCTTACGATCCTGAATGATCTGGATCCCAAGAACATACTGCGCCTCACCTAAGTCTTTCATTTGGAACTGGGCAGCTAGCCATTTCTTAATATCAGTCGATACCCTATATCATTCCCAATGAGTAAGATATCATCCACATACAGTATCAGGAAAGCTACTAAGTTGTTGATGATCTTCTTGTAGACACAAGGCTCATCAACGTTCTAATTAAAGCCAAACGACTTGATCGCAGTGTCAAATCTGATGTTCCATGTCTAAATGCTTGTTTTAGCCCATAAATAGAACTATTAAGCTTGCAAACTTTTTTCTCTTGATCTAGAACTATGAACCCTTTTGGTTGAGTCATATAGATGGTCTCTTCAAGATTACAATTAAGAAAGGAAGTCTTGACGTTCATTTTCCATATTTCATAATCATAAAATGTGGCTACAGACAGGAGAATCCTGATAGACTTGAGCATGACAACAGGTGAGAAAGTTTCCTCATAGTCAACTCCCTCGACTTGGGTATAACCCTTGCCACGAGCCTAGCCTTAAAGGTCTACACCTTTCCATCTATACCTCTCTTTCGCTTATAGATCCACTTACACCCAATAAGTCTTACCCCATCAGACGGATCAACAAGCACCTAGACGTTATTGAAGTACATAGACTCTATTTCCTGGTTCATGGCTTTAACCCATTCATCTTTGTCAACATCCTCCATTACTTTCTTAAAAGACAACGATCCTTGACCCCATCATTCGAAATGATGTTTTGGGCTTCAGTCAAACCCATGTAGCGATTCGGGTTCATAACCCTCCCACTACGTCGAGATAGTCTCAACTCTTGAGCTGGTTGACTAGATGTACCGACCTTAACAATTCTTGTTGATCTGTCGGCCTGTTCAACAACTTCTATTGAACCCTCAGAAGTCTCAGTCTCACTAGAAATCTCACGCAATACGAGCTTACTTCGTGGTTTATGATCCTAGATGTTGTCCTCTTCCAAGAAGATAGTATTTTTAGAAACAAACATTTTGTTCTCACTCGGATCATAGAAGTATCCACCTCTCGTTTCCTTGGGGTTGCCTACAAAAAGGAAAACCTTCGAACGCAGTTCCAATTCTTTCGGTTAGTCACTAGCACATGTGCTAGACAACCTCAAATCCTGAAGTGGCGTAAACTACCTTTACGGCCTCTCCACAATTCAAAAGGTGTTTTAGAAACACTTTTCGAGGGTACGTTGTTTAAGATATAACATGCAATCTCCATTGCAAGACCCCAAAACGAGTCTGAAAGATGAGCATAACTCATCATAGACCGAACCATGTCCAAAAAGGTTCTGGTTCTCCTTTCTGATACACCATTCTACTCAGGTGTACCAGGGGCCGAGGGTTGAGACGCAATCCCATGTTCTATCATATAGTTCTAGAATTGGAGGTCCATATACTCCCCACTACGATCAGATTGTAGTTTTTCCTCTTCTTAACTAACAAGTTTTCAACTTCAGCCTTATACTCCATGAACTTGTCAAGGGCTTCAGACTTACGTTGCATTAACTACAGATACTCGTACCTTGAATAATCATCTATGAAAGAGATGAAATATTCATACCTACCCCAAGCTCTAACATTCATCAGACCATAGAGGTCTGAATGTACAAGCTCCAAGGCTTCCTTCTGTAATCTTTTCCAGTAAAAGGTCATTTGGTCATTTTGCCTTCGAGGCATGATTCACATACCAGCAAGGAGTTTTCTTCTAAACTCTTTAGAAGTCCACTTTTCACCAACTTCTCAATCCTATTATGGTTGATGTGATCTAACCTTAGATGCCAAAAATGGGCGTTTTCCTTAGGAGAAACCTTTGGTCTTTTAGCTGTTGTTGAAGTATTGAACATTTCAGTGTTAAACAAGGTTTTTATGACTAACGGCTTTAGTACATATAAGTTACTTCCAATTGAAACATAACCAATTTCCATTCCATTCTTGAAAATAAACACTTTATTCTCAGAAAAAGTGACTTTTAGGTTTGCCCAAAAGTAACTTTTATCTTGGATAGTTAAACAACTTTTCATCATCATCCATTAAACTCTTTAACGGAGTCTTTGACCAATTGTCGCTTGCTTATAGAAAATCTATCTAATTCACCTTTCCAGGTAGGTTTCCAAGTAGGGGTGTTCTGATTCCGTCAGCTTAAGAACCCTAATCTAGATCAAACCCGCCTTAGACAAAATGTCTCTTATAGACAGATTTAAAATAAATTTAATCTTTTATACCAATAAATTTAATCCTATTAATCCGATTTTAAAAGATTAATCTAAGTTACTAAACTCTTTAGAACCACCTGAACTTAGGTCTATCTCAATCCAATTTTAAAATCATTTTAAAAAACTTGAGTTCACCCTAAGTCCGCATGCAACTCTTTCTTATTGATTTTAGTTTTAGTTTCCTTTATAACACTTATAAACGGAAACAACCAAAATCAAAATGCTAAGCTAACACATGCAAGGAATTCATAATGATTATAAACAGCCTAAGTGTCATGCTCAATGCATTGTTCATTCATTGCTATTTCCTTTATATAACACTTATACAAAACAACAATGAAACAAGCACAACATGATTCCATTCACCCTTAGACTATAACACTTATAATAAAAGGATGATGCATGATAATGCTCACTGCATGCAAAATATAACTCTTATATTTCATGATGTATGTGCATGCTTTCATGTAATTTCTTCATGCTAGATTATAACATTTATAATACATGATGCATGAATAATTGCACAACCTAAGATAGATTTTTAAACTATATGTCAAACACTTTGCCATATAATCATCATACATCACATGTATAATAAAAAAATGTTGATGAACTGGGTAAAATTGCCTAAAATCCACAAAATAAAGCTAACTATTACAAAAACAAGGAGTTTTTGGTTCAAACAGGCGAACCAGGTCTTGAATCATCTGGGCAAATTAACGCGTCTCCAACCATCGTGTACCAAACTCCCCGTGATCATCTACATAAAAGAATAAATGCAATGCTCTATCGTTTACCAACACTCCTAGAGCTAAACGATCGTTTAGCAATGAACGTGTACCTTTTACTAAATGATTAAGCCCAAGGTACGCGATCGCCTAGCACGCTCTGCACAACGCCAGCCTTACGCGATCATCTAAACGACTACGATGCGGCAAAGCACCATCACCTAAACGATTGCTTAGCGAGCACCTTCGTATCGTATACCGCGTGATCATGTAGGTAGTAACTAAGCGATGAAGCAAGCTAACTACACGATCATCTAACGTACGCCTTTTACTAAACGATGAGCATCAAATGCTCCCACTACGTCCTGTCTCTTATACACATCTAGATGTGTATAAGAGACAGCGCCTAAGCGATCGCTTAGCTAGCGCCTCTGTATCGCATACACGCGATCATGTAGGTAGTAACTAAGCGATGAAGCAAGCTAACTACACGATCATCTAACGTACGCCTTTTACTAAACGATGAGCATCAAATGCTCCCACTACGATCATCTACCTCTAGCACCTACACGATCGGGCAACCAATGCTACACGATAGAGTAAACAATTTACTCCATTGTTTATCATTAGCTAAACGATCATTTAGTAAATACTACATGATCGTATAGAAAAATCTACACGATCGCTTAGATAAATCCCAACGATCATTTACCTTAGGCTACATGATATGACAAACTCTTGGTCTTCTTTCTCGTTGAGAATTGCATCTCCATGCTTCAAAACTTCATCATGAACGACTCGACTAACTCAAACTTTTTGAATTACAACTCGATTGCAAGTTAATTATGCCCAAAAACACAGAAACCCTTACAAATTAACCCTTTGTAATTGAAGAAGCTTTAAGCAATGGCAATTAAAACCCGAAAACATTCATCAACTCCATCCACAAAAGCATTTAACAATTAAAAACAAATGCAGAAAAACCATTACGACTGTAAAAGAAGTTCAAAACAGAATTGAAATTTGGAATATCAGAACAACCTGACTCTGATATGAATTGAAGGAAATCAAACATGAGGATTTTTATGAGCAACGGAAGGATCATTCCAAATTACAATCGTATATGAACTTTACAATTACAATCACAAATAAAAACATACGGTCATACGAAATACAGAAATTATAGAATGTTATACAAATGATCAAGGACAAGAATGAACACACTTTAGTAGACTCATCTTCGAGTTTCTTGTAAAACTCGAACCCTAATTACTTTAAGTAAGAGTAAGTAATGTGATGTTTTCTAATGAGCTAAATGAAGCCATGTCTTAAGAAGGATAGAAAATGGAAGCAAGAAGAAATAAGCTCCTGGGTAGCTAAATGTAAAAGTAGGACAAAACTCGGCTAGGCTAAGAAAGGTTATGCTTGATGATGGAATGCATAATAAGCATATGGATGGGACCATGCCATCTAATGAGGTGTAGTGCTGAAGTAATATTGTGAGTGTAGTTAGCAAAAGGAAAATTTGCTAAATCCTAGCCCTTCATCACCAATAGTGGGCAAGGTGGCACAAGGAAGGTTCATGCAGGATTTTGGGCGATGATATATGCAAAAAGGTCGAATTCATTGGATCGGTTTGGACAAACTACTTAGGCTATTTATGTAATTCCAGTGGCATTCAAAGCTGTGTGTCTATTTTTTGTGGTTGTGCTGCTGGAGGGAAAACTCACCGGAATAAGGCCGGAGGGGCAAAATAAATACGAAAGGTTCATTTCTCGGGTGAATCTAGGCCATCAGTGAAGAATTAAAGCTCCAAGACGAATTATGAAGCTTTTTGAGCTAAACATTTGAGGTAATATTGTTACTCAGTTATAAACAACTTTGTAAAATGAAATTTTTTAGATGAGGCCTGAAAATCGAGTTATATATTTTTGAAGATTGAACTGGAAATTGTTGAACAAGTAGGCAATAATGAAGGTTTGAATCTCCAGATCAAACGACGAGAATTTTGAGCTGAAATTTTAAGGTAATGTTGTTAACTTGATTCTAAACAAGTTTGTAGAAGGAAGTTTCTTGAAAAAAGTTCAGGATTTTGAGTTATGAATTTTTGAATTTGAAGCAGGAAATCTGTGCATAAGTAGACAGCTGCTTGGGAAGAACAAGCAAACAGCTCACCGTGGAGAGCGAGAGTGAGATAAGAAGGATGAGGATCTCGCTCAGGATGGTAATCTCACTAATTTTGTGCTAAAGATCTTGCTCAAGAAGGAAATCTCGCTGGAAATTTGGGCTGAATCTCGTTGGTGTGATGAGTATCGCTAGGTTGAAGTTTTGCTAATAATATGCTTGATCTTGCTCATGAGGATTTCGTTCATGAGGATGAATTCACTCATAATGGTTATCTCACTATCAATGTTGTTTTGTTGAGAAAAGTTCTATTAGTAAACGAACTAGTTGAGGTATTCTGCTAAGAACTTTAAGGAAATTAACCGGGAATTATGTCCTTTCAGGCCAAGAAGAGCTAGGAGAGGCATATAAACTTTTAAGAGCCCCGATGAGCTGTGAGTGACTATGTGATGATTTAATTTTTTAATGATTTAGAAACCATGATTTCTTTGAAGTTATTTCTCATGCTAAGTATTTATATGAAGTGCCAAGAAACATATGTTTGAAGTTATTTCTCAGGCTAAGTAAAGCATGTTTTCCATGGAATTTGACATGATTTAAGTATGTTATCCTTTCCAAATACTTTCAGCATGTTTTAGTAACTCCATTTTCATGATGAACTAGTATGATGATTTGAGTACTAAGCCTTAGTTTTCAACTAAATGTTTATGACTAGTTATATGACGGATACTGAAGGACAATGAGAAGGTATCCTAAGGATACTGAAGGAAAATGAGAAGGTATCCTAGTTAAGTACCTAAGGTATGATGGTACTCAGTTATAACCACGTGCACGTAAGTAATACGACGTCGAGGGATTGAGAAAAGTCATTCTCATGCTAAATTTTATGTGATTCCAAGAAACTTATTTCTATGACTGAAAGCATGATCCATGCATGATGTTTACTAATGTATGAGTTTTCCAAGTATGTTTTCCATGTCTAACGCATGCTAGTGGTTTTTACAAGCTAGTTCAACATGATTTAAACCAACTTATTTTACAAAGTATGAAGCATGCGTTAGGGTTAAAGCTAAGGTTGAATGAAGCTTGATGTACTATGTTTTAAATACCTAAGGTTGTCAAAGTACATGCGTTGGTATTCCTAAACACAATGAAAAGGAATACTAAAGGTAGGGAAGGTATCCTAAAGAGTTTTCTATGCTATATTTGAGAACTATTCTTTTAATGCTCTTCGAGAACTTGATAGCTTAAGTGAGCTGGATACTGAAGGTAAGGAAGGTATCTGAATAAATGTAACTAAGGTGTTGATGGTACATAGAAAACTCCATGTGCACGTAGGTAGTTCTGAATGAGAGGCCAAAGTATGGGTCTTCTAGGCCATATACCAGCAAAGGGAGGCCGAAGTATAGGTCTCTTGGCCGATAACAGACGTTGGGAGCTAGAACGATGTATGCTCGTTCTTAACTAGGGAATAATGATGTTTAATGGTGTTTAAGAGTAGTTATCAATGTTTATGTTTAGAGGAAGTTGCTTGAGATTCCTATCGGTATATTTAAAGAGATCGACGTAGGGGTCTCTCCTAGCCATAGTTCAGTATGAAGAGATCGAAGTAGGGTTCTCATCTGGCCATGGCTTGGCATTGGGAATTAGAGCGATGAATGTTCATTCTCAACTAAGATTCAGGTTTCAAATACAATGGTTTTAAAGGTTTTATGTACACGTTTGCTTAGCATATTTTAGTTCCCGTATTATGTTTTCAAGCTTTCAGTTTAAGCATGAGATTTATGTTTTTATTAAGTCACTCACTGGGTTTTTAGCTCATGTTTTCAAATGTTTTCCTTTCAAGTAGCGGTCAATTCCCAAAAGACTTTTCTGCTGCTGCTCTGCCACTCAAAGAAACAGGCTGAAGGAAGCGTAATTGAAGACCTGTATTAGTTAGTACACATGTGTCTGTCTAATGATTAGTATTCTTGATATGGCTCACTAAGTTGTAATATTTATGTATGAACAATGCTGCGAAATCCTGTAATGTAAATGTGTTAAGTTCTGAGTTAATATGTTCGAATATTGATGATATGTACGTATTCAGGGTTTGAGCAAAATTTAACAGGTTAGATAGGCAGTAAGTGCCAGCAAAAGGGTTGGTAACTGCTGCAGTCACCATTCTATCCAGATTATGAGAGTAATCTGAAGCGGCGTGTGAAATTTCTTGATCACGAACGCTCAATCACAGCAACACAGGAACGCTTGTCCAACACGACCGCTACACTACACGAACATCATACGCTCGAACTAAGCGATCGCCAAGGTCATGAACACCCCGAACACCACGAACGACCTCCATAAAACCTCGACAGTGTCGAGTTGAGTATGACAACACCAAGAAGGTTACCTTGGTATTCTCGGTGTTAAAATCAAGAGGGTGGGCTCTGCGTGGACTTGGATTGAGGCAGAACACCGGAGGAATTACAACCGTATAAACGATTGAGCAAGTGGGAGATGGAAGAACTTATCATATAGGTCGATGCCCAATCATTTAAGAAAAGCTATGTAATCGTCTAGTAAAAGCTATGCGATCGTCTAGCTCATAGCTGAGGGGTCTATCGCCTACTAACACTCCACGATCGTTTGGCTAACTTCAAGCTGTCGCTTAGTAAATCTTATTTACATGACAACTTCTCCGTGAGATATTTCCGAGATTGGAAATCACAAAATAACATTTTTCTTTCTTCATTACTAAAATTAGGAAAATATTTTTTCTTTTTCTCTTACGATTATCATGAAACCACCAATAACCTCCCACTCAATTGGTTGTTAGAGAAAAAGAGATAATTATCCAATAACTAATATTATTATAAATATAAATGATAACTAACTTACCATAATATATTTATAACCTATAGTTTTAATATTTCACTCATGAAACATATAAACTATAACTTTTTTTCTATTCCATGACACTTAATATAAATCTTATTTACATTAATCCTCCATTAGATGTATCTCATACATCATACCGATCATATCATATATAATCGAATTAACTCTTGTCAATTTGAACATTTCAAATCAACACCAAGAACTAATCCTCAACTTGAATCCATTGAGCTACCAAGAGGACCTTGTGCACCTATAGCTCGAAATTCCAACTGTACATGAATAACTGACTAAACTCTTTAGTCACGGGATCCACCATCCGTTAACTGCCAGGCACTCCACTAAAGACAGACAGCTAAATTCTCCTTACCACAGATATATTATGTGTTCATCTTAACTAATCAACAGTGCGACAACCTTTCACAGATCGCTCGTAAGTACAGCTCGACCAATAACCGTTATGCCCCTGTACTTACATCTAACTTCTTAAGTACCACTGATCCCTCTAATGAACATAAGTATTGTCCTACTATGACTGAGTCCCCTCTTCCAAAGAGAAGTTGTGGCCACTATGTTCAAGCCTCGGAATAAGCCCTTAAGGGAGCAATCTCTCTACTTACCCCTACTTCGGGGAATGAGTGAATTCCATCTTGTGTATTGAGTTTCCAGCTCCCAATTAGACAAGTCCCCAAAAAGGTAGGCATGTTGAGTTGGCAATCTGGCCACTCTCACCCATACTAATCAAAGGACCGCCCTCAAAGACAAGAGTTCCCAAAACACTCAGAATTGAGGCTGTGCCATCTATGGTCATTTAGGTGAGGTGTAAGTCTCTAGTATCAACAACGTTATATACAAAGTCTAGTCATCTCGTAGTCTGGTCTTATACAAACTCTTTGTATAGGACACCCATGTTCGCATGTCACCACATGAATGATCAAGATCTATCATCTGTAGTAGTTTACAATACTTGCAAACCTCTACAAAGGGGGGCGTATCCGTCATGTCACTAGGAGCAGGTATCCCACCTTAATTCTTATACTACAGACCTATTTAGGCTATCACATAAGGCATGATCCACTTATATATCATATAAACATGCTTATGTTTACAAAGATAACCATGGAGCTTTATTTATTGGATATGAGTAAATGCAAAAATGAAATACCAGTTATTTTATTCATAAAACAATGTGTATAATTACAAACGATGAGACTCCGGAAGAATTAGAACACCAATCCCAACAATAAATGCATATGATATGGTTATTAATTGTTAGTTAACCATATTATAAATATTAAGTTAATATTATTTATTTAATATAAAATAACATTAAATTTAAAATAAATAACTCCCAATAAGAGAGTTATTTCAGAAAATGTGGGGAAGAGAGGGAGCTATTGTAAGTCCCTCTTCATCTCTTTCTTATTCCTCTTCTCTGCGTAAAAAATGAGATGGTTGAAGGCAAAAAAAAAAAAAAAAAAGAACAAAAAAAAATATAGATCTCCGTGTAGTTTGGCTCTCTTTCACTCTCTTTCACAAACTTCCCTCTAACAAAATTCATAGAAGCCCACACTTCAATCCTCATGTCATGAGAATAACAAGTACTCCAATTAGTCATGTTTGTATTAGAAGAAGATCTCTTGGGATCTTCATAGTGAATTTGTATGTGACCTTAGAAGGAAAAGCTTGGAGCTTCTTAGTTTTACAAAGGTATTATTTCCTTCATCTCTGATTTTTGTAATTGAAAAATCTCCTTGCTTAGTCTAATTTAGTTCTCTGTAAAATCAATTTTAATTTTTTCCAATCCCAATTCAAAGATCGAACGATTATTCGCTCCCGTATTGAGATTCAATCCCTTCAAGTGGTATTAAAGCCAATGATATTGTCTTTGTTTTTGTTTTAAGACATCAATTTTGATTATGGTGGGTGAATTTCTATACTATCTTCATGTGATATATGTTGTAGTTCGTTGCCTTAATGGATGTTTATGAATTTGGCCCGTATTTCTTTTTATTTGATCAAATTGTAAGGGTCTGTGTGTTTGGGGCATTTATTTTTTGCAATTGAGTATGTATTTTGAATGTCTGTGTTGTTCGTGGTTGATGTTGCTGCAAAGAACGCTGGAATTTGGAGGAAATTTACTGTAGAATTTGAGCTTTTGGACTGCAACGTCGCCCTAGTGTTGCAACGCGAGACGAAACTTTCTGTATTATTGCAACGCTATGCCCTAGTGTTATCCATTCAAGGTCAGGCGCGTGCGCGTGGAGGTTATCGGTTTAAAGCTAGTAGCTGCCGTATATCCCTCTATTTTTTATGTAATTTTATTTGTTTATAATTAAATTAATATAATTCGATTATATTAATTTAATTATTTTATTAGTGTGCCAAATATCGGTCTTTTAATGTCTTTTATATAGTTTAATGTGCTTGAGATGTATGTTTAAATTATATGATTTATATGTTGCATATTGTATGCCACATAGATTTAAAATCCCACCATAGGTTAAACATAATCATGCATCATATTTAAATATAAATGTTTTATTTAAAGTTTAGGTTATTCCTAAAATATGCACATGCACGATGTATATCATATAGTATGTAAGTATATAATATAATTTTTATATTATTTCTTTTAATGTATGATTAAAAGCATGCTTACTATATAGTTCATTAATAGTTTAATATAAGTGTTATATTATGATTATTAATGAAAAAGGAGATGCATATAACATGACATTACCTAGATAATATAATCGTCATATTCTTTTAATGTCATTAGTATGCATATTATAGGTTTTATAATTCATTAATTTATAAGAGTTGTATAGTTAATGAATTAGAAATTAAAATCTATAATCTAGAGTTGTATGTAACACATAGGTTAAATTAATTTTAAACGGTTTAAAATTAATTTTACATAGACTTATATTAGATTTTTCTAATGAGATTATAAATAGGTTAATCTTTTATTTTTCCTTTTAATAGGATTAATTTGACTAATAGAAGACTAATTTAATAAAATAATTATCTAGGAGGGACCTTTGTCTAAGGACGATTCTATCTAGGCTAGGATTTTTAAGCTGATGAAAATGGAACACTCTTACTTGGGAACTGACCTGGAAGGTGAATTAGACAACTATTTTATAAGCATGCAAAAAATAATTTGATTTATTAAAATGTTTAATAAATCAAATCACATATTGTCTCACTATTCAATATAAATGTTATATTGAGCAAAATAAATATGACTTAGTTAAATTAATTAGTCAGTTTTATCTAAGATAATAAACCCTGGGTTCTAAAACACTTAGTGGTAGGAAAAAGATATATATATGATATGCCAATTTTTGTACCTATGTTTTCCCTAAAAGTTCACACTGTGAAATCCATGTTTGGCCTCGTTGTGCCTTGGGTGCACCCTCCCTAAGGAAGGTATTTGCATGGATCAATATCAAGGTGAATGGAGAGAGTGTTTATAGTAAGTGGGAGAAGGACGTGTGTCAACACATCCTACGGTCTTCTTCAACACATCCTACAGTCTTCTTCATTAGTTTGCATTGTCTTTCCATACTCGGCCTCATGGTACTCTGGGAGCGTCCCTCTTAGAAAGATGTTTATATGAAAAGGGACAGAACAAACTCCAGAAATGGATAAGATCGCTGCAGTCAATTGCACCAATTATATTCTTCCCCGAGGCAGATTAATTGGGGTGAGACTATAGGATTGAGAATGAAGGGTTACACTTACAAGAAAACATTGAAGAGTTAATGATTTCTTGACCAAAACAACAGTAATGAAATGTTATAGGAATAAGAGTTATTCTAGTGTAATATTTAATTGAGAATGTCTCAATTTAGTGAAGGAATAACTGTACACCCTAAGGTGGCATTTAATCTAAATTAGTGAAGTACCATTTCAAAATTGAATTGTTTTAGGGTTCATTTAGAATTTTGCTAAATTGACTGAATTAAATGAGTTTTTGCTTGCGTATCTAATATAAATAATTTATTTTGAATCAACATCATCTAAATCATGACTAGCACTGTTATTTCTTTGCTTGCCACTGATAAATTAACCAGGAAAAACTATGCAACGTGGAAAAATACGATTAACACATTCTTGGTCATCGACGACTATTCAGGATAAAATTGGTGTCATTAATTCAATTTAACTCAAGACAAATGAAATTTATAATGCTCAAACAACAACTAAAACTAACACGTAGTTATAGTGGAAGTAAGAAGTCGATCTATAAGGAACCTCTATTAATTGGCAAAGCGTTGATTATTGAATTCCAAAATGTAACAAATGGGGGTTTTCTTTGTTTTAAAGAAACTAAGTACAAATTACAGTAAAAAAAAAAAATTGTAACAAAATCTTCCCTTTTTTTTTTTTTTTTGCAAATAACTAATAGAGAGAGATTCTTGGGAAATCTTTATTAGCTAGGTTAATTCTATAATTGATCTTGAATAAATATATGAAAATTAAATATCCCATAATCCAATAGGGTAAAATTCTAAAGACCCAATTAGCTAATTAACATGTATCATACCAATTAGCCCTAATCTAAGTAAAAAACGTAAATTCATATTCATTTCTTAGATTGCTTTAGAAACTAGGGTTCTCATGATTATGACATTCAAGAAACACATTAAAGTAAATTTGAAGAACGATTAATTGAATGCTTCAAATTAAGAAGTTCAAGAATTAATTTCAGAAAGAAAGTCCTAATGAAAACAAAAAAATCTTAATTTTTGCAACCTATCTTACTATTATGCAATAGTGCCAAGCAAGATTTGCGTACAAGAAATTAATAGAATCAAGGCATCAACTATTTTCTATTAATTTCTATTCAAATTCAACACAGGAACATTCAATAATGTAAAAAATTCAAGAAAACACACAAAAGATCCAATGAATTTAAACCTAAACTTAAGATTTCCCAAGAAAAATACATACCTAGCCATAAACTAGGGAGGTCTTGAAAGAATCTATTAAAGAATTGATAGAATCTATGAAGCAATTCACAAAAGGACTTGTGAATTTTACAATAACTCTCTCAAAACAAAATAATTTCGTGGGTTTATCTCTCAAGTTCGTTATCACTTTCCCTCTCAATCAAAAAAATAAATTCTACCTCTTTGTGAAATCTGGAAAATCGAAGCTTTTAGCTAGCTGCGACCCTAGCTCGACACTGGTTTCAATGCTCCACTGTGCATGGTGCACGCGCGTTTTATTTTTCTCCATCAATGTCAGGAGCGTTGCAACGCTGGGTTTAGTGTTGCAACGCTGCCCTATTTTTGCAGCTACTGTCTTTCATCATTGAGGTAGCATTGGACTTAGTTTTTTTGGGATCGTTGCAATGCTCCAAGTGTTGCTAGAGGCGTGCATAATTGAATCAGTTAAGTTCTTTTGTCTAATTTGATTCCATTTAGCTCCAAACTTTTTAAGAAAACAATTAACATAGAATTGAGAGAATTAACACTACGAATATAGCTCTTTTCAAGATATATCAACGGCCTTAAATTTTTCCTAATAGAGGAATGTCCTCCAATTTCTAGACCCACTGCTTCACGAAACGTTCATGAAGCCTATGACAGATGAACTAAGGCCAATGATAAGGTCAGAGTCTATATTTTGGCAAGTTTAACTGAAGTCTTGGCCAAAAATCACAATCTCATGATGACTGTGCGCAAGATCATGTAGTCATTACATGGGATGTTCGACCAAACGACCACACATCTCAAGCATGATTCTCTTAAGCACATCTTCAAAGCCCGAATGGATGAGGGATCGTTTGTTAGGAGCATATCCTTAATATGATGGTCAACTTCAATGTGGTTGAGATGAACAAGGTTGTCATAGATGAGTCCAGCCAGGTAAGTTTTATTCTTGAAACTCTTCCGAAGAGTTACCCTCAATTCTACATCAATGCTGTCATGAACAAAATTGAATACAATCTTACTATCCTTCTCAATGAACTGCAAACTTATGAGTCTTTGATGAAAGTCAAAGGACAACGTGGGGAGGCAAATGTTGACTACAATCTTACTTTCCACAGTGGTTCTACCGCTAGGACCAAGGCCACGCCTTCTTCCTCTAGCTCTAGGAAATGTAAGAAAAAGAAAGGTGTTAAGGGGAAGAATAAAGCTACCTCATCAGTTGCTGCCTAAAAGGACTAAGAGGTCAAGGTTGCGAAGGGAACCTATTTTCATTGTAACCAGGATGGGCACTGGAAACGTAACTGCCCAAAATACTTGGCCGAGAGGATGAAGGGAAAAAAAGGTAAATATGATTTACTTGTTTTATAAACTTGTTTAGTTGAACATGCGAATCCGCCTAGATACTTGATTCTGAAGCAACTAACCATGTTTGTACTTCTTTACAGGAAACTAGTTCCTGGCAGTAGCTGGAGGTTGAAGACATGACTCTGCAAGTTGGAATGGGTAGGTTGTCTTGGCGTTGGAGTTGATAGCTTGATTTTTTTTTATTCTAAATTTTTATTGTTAGACAATATCTACTATGTTCCTCATTTTTAAATGAATTTAATTTCAGCTTGTTGTTAATTGGAACATAATTATAATATATCATTTATTTGCGATAAAATGCTTGTCTCAAAGAATTTTATTAACATTTTCTTAGCAATAAATGAAAAAAATTTATATGTGCTAAGACCTTTAGCATCTAAAATGCTCCATAATGTCGAAATGTTTAACACTACAACCACAAAAAAAAAAAACTAATAATAATAAAAGACTTAAAGTTTTTCCAAAAGAAAATGTTCATCTTTGGCATCTAAGATTGGGTCACATAAATCTCAATAGGATTGAGAAATTTGTCACTTTAGTATAAAATAAAGTTTGGAATGCGGTGCTCGGTTTGTGCAAATCACTTATGCTAAAGAAGGATACCCCCTCCCATATTACCTCCATAACTTTGAAGAATATGTGAAGACAGTGGATACCAACCCTTTTATGACATCCACTGCTCATCTCAATTTTAGAAACCTGTACTCCAAATCTTTACGCATCTGATAGACAATTTATAAGCATACATTGAATTAAATACTCCTTAGCGACAACACGCAACCAACTCAAATGCACATGCTAAATATATACATATCAAAATAGTTTGCACAACCATGGATTCCCATCTCAAGTCTACCCTAGTCACTAATATGTACAAGGGAGTTTACTTCAAACAAAAGAAGCTAACCACTAAGCTTCTTCTCTTTCGGGTTCTCTAGAGATCTTGATCTTTGAGTGGCAGACTGACAGATCAACTAGTCTCTGGGGTGTTGACCGCTACCTAGGGAAAATGAAAACATTGGAAAGGGTGAGCTAAACACCCAATGAGTGACTTCTTAAAACTTATTTTTTAGTAAACATGATATGAAACATAAGCGTACTCAAGGTAGAAACTTATCAAAATTAGGCTCAGTAATAATTAAAAGCATTATATTTTTGTTGAATTGTAAACAAACTCTTGTAATTCTTCATACAATTTATCAATGAATTTGTGAAGTTGACTGAATCTTGTTTCCATTTCAAGAGTTCTTGTAAATTCCTTTATGTTTTCTACTTTTTTTTATCAATTGTAATCTTAATTGTGCCTTCTTGAATATGATTTTAATTCTTGAAACATGTTGAATGATCTAAATCTTGAACATGTATAGCCTAGATGCTTGGTTTTGTCACAATCGTTGTTGAATACGTTGCTTTTAATGTGTTCGGTGGAATGTCTAGCCAAGATCTACAAGAGGCAATAGCAGTTGTGTGTTTGATGGCTATCTTAGGATGCACTAATTACTAGATTTGGAGAAATTTTGGTTAATTGAGTAAGCTATCTTAATAATTAATCAACGCAATTGAATCCTAGACCTAATGTGCATGCTTTCTATTCTATATGGCCGCTATTGAACCCAATAAAAGTAGGAGCATGTAGGTTGATTAGCGTTTGGCCTATCCAACCTTAATCGATGATTAGGATGCTCTCTCAACTAGGTTATTGCTAGTATTTGGCCTTTGTAGAGGCTAGCTTGATTGAGTTGAATGAGTAGTTGCGAACATAATCCGATTGTCAATAAACTTTTAGAATTCGATGATAGAAATTGCATGGAACGTCTAACTTGAATTAGAAGTAAGATCATTCCTTACTTGTTTACATTCATCTTCTGTCTTTTGATTTATAGTACTTTTTGTTCAATTTTATCAACTCCCCATTTTGTTGCTTTAATAGTCAATGTTAGTTAAGAAAGGATAAGAATTAAAACCTTCTCTGTGGATTGACCTCTTACTTCCACTTTAACTACGAGTTAGCTAGGTTGTTGTTCGAGCTTTATAAATATTGTTTGTTTTGAGTTAGGTAGAACTAACGACACCTATTGAGCAATCGAACAATAACCGCAACCTTAAAGCATTCCAATAGTAAATATATCATAAGTGTCAAATTATTAGAGAATGGTTTAATCATGGAATGCTAGCAAAACATGCTATCAAGCATTTAAACCTAAGTATGTATCGTAGATCCAATTTAGAATTAATCACATATATGCTTTAAACTTGGTTTTGGAAACTAGGAAAAGCATACTTAAGGATTCATAGTACAACTCATAAAAAGCATGCTTAAGTTCACATAAAAACTCAAGCTTTTAAAAGAAAAGAGGACCATGCATCCACCCATCAAGTCATAATCAAAGCATGCGTTGAAAGCTACTTAATGTAAAGCATGTTCTACAAAAGTGGACATCTTTTGTAAAATGAGTAGTTACACAATAAAAACTTATCGTAAAACTTAGTAAATTATAAGTCTTACTTCATCATAATCAAATCAACTTCAATTTAATGAAAATTAGTCCTTACTGTCTTTAAGTTACTTCCTCAAAGGGTTGTAGGCTTCCCCTATATGCATTTTCCTTGTGAAAATAATATAAACCTTTGGTTAATGCCTTTAGCCCCCTCTTGAGCTTAACTTCATTTGAGCTTAACTTCATTAATCAACACTATTGTATAAAACTTCCTCACAATATTTTAAGTCTAAACCTAGCTCCACATATTATCACACCCAGCCATACTCAACGCATCCTCAATACTTAGGTAAACTCAACACATCACCACATTTAGCCAAATTTTACCTTGCAACAAGGTTGGTGAGTGGCAGCACGCACACGAGTGCTTATGGGCGCTAAGATGCGTCTACTTGCCTATGCGATGAGTGCTCAATGTTGCAACCCACATCGCACCTCAACCATCATATGCAGCCTCAGGCTCACCCTATGTACACTCCTTGGTCTATGGCTGCCTACATGGGTCCATATCCTTACCACTGTGTGCGCTCGTCCTCGCATAGCCTCAACCAATCAACTGCTTGCTTATGCTTGGGGTGTAGTTACCTACTTGTTCACCTTTTCAAGATTCCATATCCAAATTCCAGCTTAAACAACTTAAATTCAAGGCTTTATCTCACGAAATCTCCTTCTAAGAACTTGTTCTTAAGCATCTTAACTATCTTCCCTTAAAATTTCAAGCACTAATTTCTCTTAATGTGCTTGAAATTCTTTAATTTTTTGAACTTTCCCGAGTAACCCAAGAGCCTCGAGCAATTGTGAAATTCTTCAACTTCCAACTCAAATCCATGAGAATTTCCTTCTGGCAGCCCTAAATCAACTTCAATACTATTGAAGCTTCAATTTGGCAGTAGATCTCCTCCTTTGGAATGAGTGATTTGCACAAATTGAGCTCCACATTCCAAACTTCCTTTTATACTAAAGGTTGCATGGTCAGATAGTTCATTAAGGTGACACCTGGCCCACTACTACTTACTTAAAGCCTCTAATTAGGTTACCTTGCACATTAACTAAGTGATTAAGCTGGGTGCTTTAGCCTTTCACCAACGAATAAGCTTGTGTTTATGAAACCCTCCACTCTCGACCAGTGCATACCCTAAACAGTGTTGCATTCCCTCGATCATTGCATCACTAGCCAGCACATACACATACACCTTTTCTTAGGCGCTTGTGTTTAGGCTTACTGCTCACTCACGTCTTAAATAACCTCTAACACACCTCAACGTTCCTTGCACCATCATATAGCCCTTGGATAGCCACAAACCTTAACCTCTAAGCCTTCTGACTAATGCACCCCTTGTGGCTTTCTATTCCTTGCCTTGAGCCACGCTTATTAATCTCCCTAGCATACATCAGCACCCATCATGTGCTTACCTAGGCAAGCTCGACTACTCGCATGCCAACTATTCTTGGGCCTTCACTAACCTCCTTATGAGGTTAACTCACCCTCAGCAGCCTCGGCCTAACCTTCCTTTATTAGGCCCAACTAACCTCTGTATGGCCATAAATGCATGCCTAATTCTATGCCTGTCCAACTTCCTCCATTTAACCCTTAGGCCCATATCCTTGACAAGGCCTTTCTTCCCAAGCTCTTCTATTCATCTAAGTACTAATACCTCCAATTCACCTGAGAGCATCCTTCCTCAAAACTTAGAACAATTTCCTTCTCCCACGTCCCTTTATACTTTTACACTACATATAACATGGCATGCTTATAAGTTAACCAACATAAGCATCGCTGATATAACTATAAATACCTGGTAAAATAAATTCTAAGATTTACAATAACATAACTATGACTACTTAGTAAGAATGAGTTCGAGGATTTACAATTTATCTTCCCTCTGCCTCTAAGAAAAATTTTGTCCTCGAAATTTTTCTGGAGCTCCCTTACTCAAATAAGTAGGGATATCTACTCTTCATCTGTTCCTCGGTCTCCCATGTAGCTTGCTTCACTTCTTGGTTTGTCCATAATACCTTTACTAATGGTATTGTCTTATTCCTTAGTACTTGCTCTTTTCTGTCGAAAATTTATAATGGTTATTCCTCGTATGACAAATCTTCTTTCAATTGTACCGACTAACCTTGCAAAATATGTGAAGAGTCTAGTGCATACTTCCTTAATAGTGATACATGGAAAATATCATGTATCCTTGATA
Organism: Benincasa hispida; assembly: GCF_009727055.1. Classification (NCBI taxonomy): domain Eukaryota; kingdom Viridiplantae; phylum Streptophyta; class Magnoliopsida; order Cucurbitales; family Cucurbitaceae; genus Benincasa; species Benincasa hispida. The sequence continues at coordinate 41,547,779 of NC_052358.1, forward strand.
ACTCTACAGGTAAGGGAGACCGAGGAACAGATGAAAAGTAGATATCTCCACTTAATTTAGTAAGGGAGCTCGAGGCAAATTTTGAGGATGAAGTTCTTCTAAAGAGGAGGAAATCTGGGAGTGGGTATGATAGATTAGTCGAGAATGGTCTTCTAAAAGAGTTGGATGAATTTTTTTTTGCATGTTTGTGAATCTTGTCTAGAAGGTAAAATGACCAAATAACCTTTTATTGGAAAAGTTCATAGAGCCAAAGAACCCTTGGAACTTATACATTCAAACCTTTATGGTCTAATGAATGTTAAGGCAAGAGAAGGATTTGAATATTTTATCACTTTTGCAGATAATTATTCAAGATATGGGCATGTTTACCTAATGCAACACAATTCTGATATACTTAAAAAATTCAAGGAGTACAAGGCCGAAGTTCAAAATTTATTAGATAAAAAGACCAAAACACTTTGATGTGATCGAGGTGGAGAGTATATGGATATAGGATTCTAAAACTATTTGATAGAACATGGAATCTCATCACAACTCTTGGCACCAAGTACACTCAATAGAATGGTATATCTAAAAGGAGAAACAAAACCCTATTAGATATGGTTCGGTCGATGATGAGTTATGCCTCTCTACCTAACTCGTTCTGGGTTATGTAGTGGAGACTGTAGCCTATATATTGAACAAGGTTCCATCAAAGAGTGCTTTTGGAACACCTTTTGAGCTATAGAGAGGTCGTAAAAGTAGTTTACGACATCTCAGAATTTGTGGGTGTCTGACCCATGTGCTAATGATTAACTCAAAGAAACTGGAACCACGTTTAAAGTTGTGCTTCTTTATAGGCTACTCAAAAGAAACGAGAGGTGGTCTCTTTTATGATCTAAAAGAGAATAAAGTATTTGTATAGGCAAATGCTACTTTCTTGGAGGAAGACCACATTAGAGAGCATAAACGAAGAAGTAAAATCGTATTATACGAGTTTTCTAAAGAATCTATTGAATCTTCATGAATGGTTGCTAAAAAACTAAGCACTTCAACAAGAGTTGTTGATGTTGCTTCATCTAGCCTAGCCACACACATCCTTCTCAATAGTTGAGGGAGCCTCGACGTAGTGGAAAGATTATAAACCAATTTGTTCGTTATTTAGGTTTAATAGAAACTCAAAATGTCATACCAAATGGATCCATTGACCTATAAGCAACTAATGGTTGATACGAACAAAGATTAATGGATTAAAGCCATGAATCAGGAAATAAAGTCTATGTACTTCAATTCGTCTTGTTACTTGTAGATCAACCTGAAGAGGTAAAACCCATAGGCTAGAAATGGATCTATAAGAAAAAAGAGAGTTATAGATGGTAAGGTGCAAACCTTTAAGGCTAGATTAGTGGCAAAGGGTTATACCCAGGTTAAGAGAGTAAACTATGAAGAAACTTTCTCACCTGTTTCCATTCTTAAATCTATCTAGATTTTCTTGTCCATTGCCACATATTATGACTATGAAATATGGCAGATGCACGTCGAGATTGCCTTTCTGGATGGTAATCTTGATGAGACCATTTACATGAATCAACCAGAAGGATTCATTGAACAAGCTCAAGAGCAAAAGGTTTCCAAGCTTAATCGATCCATTTATGGGTTGAAACAAGCATCTCAATCTTGGAACATAAAATTTGACATTGCAGTTAAATCTTATGGTTTTGATTAGAATGTTGATGAACCTTGTATTTATAAGAAGATCATCAACAATTCAATAGCTTTCTTAGTGTTTTATGTGGATGATATCCTACTCATTAGGAATGATGTAGGTTTTCTAACAAGAAATGGCTAGCTGCTCAATTTCAAATATAATATTTGGGTAAGCATAGTTTGTTCAAGGGATCTAAATCATTAGGGATCATAAGAACAAAACGCTAGCCTTGTTTCAAACATCGTACATTGACAAAATGCTTGTCAGGTATTCGATGTAGAATTCCAAGAAAGGTTTATTATCTTTCAAGCATGGAATAATCTTGTCTAAGGAACAATGTCCTAAGACACCTCTAAAAGTTGAGGAGATGAGACGAATTTCATATGCATCCATAGTAGGTAGCCTAATGCATGCCATGTTGTGTACTGGGTCAGATATTTGTTTTGCATTGGGAATAATTAATTGATATCAATCGGTTTTGATTATTGAATGACAGTTAAAACTATTCTTAAGTATCTTAGGAGAACAAGAAACTATATGCTTATGTATGGTGCTAAATATTTGATCCTTACAAGATACACTGACTCTGATTTTTAGACTAATAAGGATTCTAGAAAATCCACATCAGGATCAGTGTTCATCACTCTTAACGGAGAGGCTATAGTATGGCGTAGCATCAAGCAAGTCTGAATTGCTGACTTTACCATGGAGGTAGAGTATATAATTGCTTATGAAGCTGGTAAAGAAGCTGTATGGCTTAGGAAGTTTTTGACAGATTTGGAAGTTATTCCAATCATGTCAATGCCCATTACCCTATATTGTGAGAATAGTGGTCTTGTGGCAAATTCCAAGGAGCCTCGAAGCCACAAACGAGGAAAGCACATCGAGCGCAAGTATCATCTCATCGGGGAGATTGTGTAACGGGGAGATGTGATCGTCAAAAAGATCGTTTCGGATCACAATATTGTTAATCCTTTTACGAAGGCTCTCACAACTAAGGTTTTTTAGGGTCTTCTAGAGGTTCTAGGCCTACGAGATGTGTGTCATCGTGTCTAGGGCAAGTGGAAGATTTTGGGGTATAGATGATGCCCTAGTTTATTATGTTGTACCTTATATTGTATCTTGTACTGTACTCCCAACTAGCTTTAGGACAAGCAGAAGATTGTTGGATTAGTGACCTAAATCTCATTCATCTTGTAGTTTGTATTTAGTAAATACAAATTATTTATTTAATAAAATAAACAGTATTTTATTTGACCTTTGGATAGCATTAACTCATTCTAATAAACTAATATCCAAGTTCGTTTAATGAAACTTGAACAGTATATGGTAGACATACAAGTGAATCGTGTTCAAGCGATGACCTAAAAGGTCTGCAGTATATGGTTAGGATTGGGTGCCTTATCCTAGTGACACTGCAGATACAACTTGCTTTGTAATTGTTACATGAGTTGTAAGTGTTACAAACAATATGGTTCATATTGTTCATGACGAGACATGTGAGTGGGGGATCCTATATAAAGAGTTTATATAAGACCAGACCACGAAATGATTAGTTTCTCAGTATAACACTGTTGCTTGAAGAAACCAAATTTTCACTAGGATGACCGTAGGTAACTTGACCTTAATCTTAAGTGAGTTGTGAACTCCTGTCAATGAGGGCAAACCTTTGATTTGTATGGGTGAGAGTGACCTTTATCGTCGACTCAATATGCCTAACATTTTAGAGTTTTATCTGAGTAGGGAGCTAGGAACATAACTACACAAGATAAAATTCATTCTTTCCCATAGAAAGAGAAAGTAGATAAATTGTTCCCTTAAAGCTTATTCTAGGTCTTGAACAATGAGGTCTCACCTTCTCATTGGCCCGAGAGTTTATAGTTGGACTATACATTGTTTGTTTATTAGAGGAATCAATTGCATTTAAGGAGTTAGATGTAACTATAGGGGTAAAACGGTAATTTTGACCTAGCTATAGTTACGAGAAATTTGTGAACGTTCAACTTACTTTTGATTAATTATATCCAATGGATACAAACATATATCTATAGTGCAAAGAATGCAACTATCGGTCTTTAGTGGAGCGATTAGCAATTAAAGAATGTTGATTAATCTAATTAAAGAGTTTAGTTGCTTAATCTCGAATCATTGGAGCTTCGAATTTGTAGGTTCAATAGGTCCCCTTGTTAGCTCACTAAGGATAGAAATAAGGATTAATTGTTTTTTGAAATAATTTGAATTGTTCAAATTATTTATGGAAATTTGAGTAATTAATTATATTAATATGATTAATATAATGTATGATGTATATAGATGCATTATAATATAAAATTAATTATAAATATGATTTATAATTAAAAATATATAATATGTGAGAGAGAAATATTTGAATGTGACTCAAATATTATAAATGGATTTTATACTATAGATAAATATTTAATATTAATCTGATTTATATTAAAACTATAGGTTAAAAGAGGAGATTACATTATAATATGATTATAAATACATATAGTATAGTTATTAATGGTTGGTTAACCATATTATAAACATTATGCCCATATTATTTCATATTAAAATAATATTAAATTAAAAATCAAATAACTCCACTTGAAGGGGAGTTATTGTAACTCCCCCTCCCCTCTGCGTAAAATTGAGGTGGCTGAAGGCACAAAAAAAAAGAAAAAAAAAAAAACAAATACAAAAACAAAACAAAATCAGATCTGTCTACAATTTGGTTCCCTCTCACAAACTTCCTTCTGCCCACACTTCAATCCTTGTGTCTCGAGGATAAGGACTCCAATTGGTGATGTTCGTATTAGAAGAAGATCTCTTGGGATTTTCATAATGAATTTATATGTGACTTTATAGGGAAAAGCTTGAGAGAACAAAGGTATTATTTCCTTCCTCTTTGATTTTTTCAATTCAAGGATAAAATGATTATTCATTGAGATTCAATTCCTTCATTATTAATACTATCCTATCAATGATAACTTCTATCATTGATAATATGCTTTAGCGGTATAAATAATAGTATCACTTGACAAACTTCCTTCATCTAATCATATTTAGTTTATTAATAGCCGACATTATATTTGATTCCAGATCGCTGAAAAGACTCTTAAAAAGAATCTAGAAAATATAGATCAAAGGTTGCAATTGAAAAGGTTGATGAGCCAAGAGGCTGAAGAAACAAACAAAACCAAGGAAGAATGTGTTATAGACTGCAAAAAATCCAAAAGAACTATCGCCACTTCTGTATCTCAAACCCCAAAATACAACGCCTCGTTTCTGACAATCTCTTCGATGCTAGATTGATTCCTCCTCTTCATTGCTTTTAAGAAAGGTCCTTCTTCCGCATCTTTCCTTCAGGGATCTCACGCCTTTCCTAGCCAATTTCCGGTAATTTTCTTACACAATCAAGTAATTTTTATGGGAGTTGTGGCTTTGATTTTGATTCATGCATGGATTAATCCAACTGGGTCGATTCTATTTGTTTGATTGGGAAATGGGGCTCATTCGGATTTGGGTTTTGTTCAATTCCTCTCACAGTCAGCTGAATGATCGATTTGGTTGGTTTTTGAAGCGTAGGGCTCTATTCCTAATACTTTCTGCATTCTTTTTTCTCCTTTGCTTTCAGATTTATAATTCTGGAGGATATATATTGTGTTTGCTAGAGATCTCGTTGGTGGGTTTTCTGTTTTTACCTGAAAAAGTAATTCATGTGTGAGTTGGAGAAGGGAATGGCGTTTGTTTCTACTCATCCAGCCTCATTCTCTAGTACCAGAGCAGCAGCAATGACAACGACAATGGCAGCGCTAAAAACGAGAATTAGAAAACAATGTCTTAAATCATAGATTGACCTAACAGTTTAAGTTAATGAGTGAATGTAAATTTAATTATATATCATCTACCACTCTCCCTCATTTGTTGGCTTAAAATATAAAGGTTGACTAAATAAAAATGAATATTAATCGAGGAAAGAATGATGCAGACTTCAATGAACGCAAGACCTCCCTATACCACCTATTTTAATATCATTATTTAATCATCGATTGACCTAAAAGTTTAATTCGATGAGTAAAGATAAATTTAATTATATATCATCTAATAAAATGACGATATTGTTGTCGTCTCGCTTCTCGGAAGCAGTTTCGAAGGAGTTACAGTACTTCCTCGACTGAAGTTCGAAATCATTCGTTGGATTCGTCGTTGAGCCTTCCATTACTGAAGGATTCCGATAAGTGAGTAGTTTCACTATCTTCTTCCCGTGTATTTCTTTCCTCTTCTTCCTCAGGTCGAGCACGAAGATCTTCAGACTGTCGCTCGATTGTGAAAATAAGCCAACGAAATCAAAAAGGGAAAAAAAACCAACGAAGAAGAAAACATGTGCCGCAAAGTAGACAATGGCAGACTTGGAATTTTAAAACAATTCAATAGTTGACCAGACAAAATTTGTCATATTTACATATATTTTAAAGATGTGCTATATTTTTAGATATTTTTCCTGATTACGCTATCTATTACAATTGTTCTAATTTTTAATGTTTTTATAAGATTTTGAAAATTAACCTACTATATAACTAATATTTCACAAATGTCCTAAAATTTAGTAATATTCCAAAATTAATTTTAATAATATTTTGGGATATTTTTAACTTTTTTATATTCTCTCTCATCTTTTAATTCTGTAATATTTTAAAATAAAATTATATATCATTTCCAGATTTATTTTTATTTATATGATGATTTTATTTTTTGAAATACCATTAATTATTATGGGGTATTTGTTTTAAATGGTAAAACTATTAGAAACATTTCAAATATAGCAAAATGTTATTGTCTATCAATATAAATAATGACATTTTATTATATTTGTAAATAAGTTGGCTCTTTTTTCTATATTTGAAAACAATCCTTAATTACATTATATTTCGTTAATAAATTTTCGAAGTATTCAATTCTTTCTTTATTAACATCATTTTCGAAATTTGTACTTTATTTTTATCATTTATTAATTTTGTTAATATTCATTTAATACATAATATCTTAAATTAATGTTTCCTTCATTTTAGGATATTTAATTAATTTATTTTCTTCAGTATTTCTGTATGAAAATCAATCACTCTCCATTCAGATACCAAGTATATGTATGTTGAATATTCTGGTAATATATGGAAAAAAATTTAAATATACGTCGCATTATTGTGTTTACGAATATAGGAAAACGTAAATGTACATTGTCTATATTGTTCAGTATACAAGACAATATATTGTACAAATTGTGTTGTTCATGCACTTATCAAATATACCTTGATTTATTATGAGAAGATTGAAATATGTAGTGTTTTTGAAATATTTATTATGAGAAGATTGAAATATGTAGTGTTTTATTCTTTTGGAAATATTCCATGCTTTTGTAGGTTTTGAAAAGAAACTCACTTTGGAAATGACGTCTTACTCTATTACTTTTAGGGAACAAAACAAGTTTACAATAGCCCCACAAAAAGTTCTTTTGGTATTAATATTATTAGGCACTAAAAAAAAAATCTCATAATCACGAGAAATTTCTCTTACATGCTTCTTTTTTGGTATTAATATTATTAGGTATATTTTTTAAAAAAAAAAGGATTGGCAATTAAGCTATTCATGTAAAAAATAGGAAAATTAATTATATAATTAGATCTATTTATTTAGGTTATATGTATAGAAACTCTTTTTGTAATCCACTTGAAAAAAAATAAAATAACAAGAAGTGAGAAATGGTACTTGTACTTCTTGCTTTATTCATTTTTTAAGCTCCATAATGAATCTTTTTTTACTCTTATTTGAAGGATGGAAAAGAAAGGTTTATTCATTGCAAATGATGGTTTATATGGATGATAATATAAGAAGTGCTATAGCGGAGGTCGAGTGGATTGAAAGTATTGTTGTATCAAGTATATTGAAGTATGAAGAATTAACAGATCTCATATATGAAATTACAAAAGTTAGTTCTAGTTCATCAACCTTTTTAATATTAAAATGAGGATAAAATATAAGTTAAACTATGAATCTCCTTTATAATACTTTACATAATGGATTATGACAATGCTCAAATTCTCCTCGTATGTGAAGAACTTAATTCAAATGTTCAGCAGTTATATAGAGTTTTTCTATTATAAATATACACTACGAACAAAATAGTATAAGATGGAAGAATTCTAAGTATCGACTCCTAAGTGAACTTGGTACAAGATTTCAAACTAATATTTGTGGTGGAAATGCCAGGCCACTTTTTTTTATTTATTTTTTTTTCCGGTTATGACGTAACCACCCTTTACTTTCTTGTATAATATATTATAATATCAACAAATCTATTCATTCCAAGGGAGAAGATTTTGTTTAAAGATATTAATTGAATAACTGTGCGATACTAGCAGCGGAGGACTGTAATTGTTTGATAGGGTATCCTTAAGTAGTTGGTTTGAATAAGTCATTTTAGAAAGAATTAAAACGTTTGACAATCACTTGAAATAGATTTTGAAACAGTTTTAAAGTATATTTTAAATCGTTTTTATGAAAACGGTTTAAATAAAAATGAATTTTCTTAAAAATATTTTTTTTCTCTAATCAATCCAAACAGGCTCTTAGTATCATAACATTAGTTGGTAACGATGTGGTCTGCATACTTTTAAATTTATAATAATTTAGTTTTTGAACTTTAGTAAATAAATGGCTCTAGTACTTGTAATTATAATTTTTAACAATTTAGTTTCTATTGTGAAAATCTTTATTAAAACTAAATGTCACTTTTTATTACATAATAACTTAGTCTGTATAGTTGTTTGATTCTTGATCAATTTATTAATCAACATGTGTATAATATTTTTCATGATAGAGATTAAATGCTTACAAATTGTAAAGTATAGTGACTAAATTATTACTTAATTATTAAAGTTTAAGAACTATTATTACAAATTTGAAAGTATGGAAACTAAATGTTTACTAATTAAAGTTTGAGGATTAAATTGTTATTTTCATAAAAATTTAGACAACATAAGTATTTTTAACCTTACATTAATTGGCAGTTCAAATATAAATGAATGGATCAAGTATAAATATAGTTCGATCCACACCGTAGCATTGCTAAACATAAAAATAAAATTAAAAAAAAAAAAAAGAAAAAAAGGAAGAAGTAAACATCTCCCGAGCAATAGTTAGTTGATTTAGTCCTCTTCATTAAGATTTATATTTAAAATATAATCATGCCAAACAATATTACGATAATAACAAATAAAGAAACATGTTCATAATACTTTAAATATTACATTAACACCACTTATGACTTTTTCTAGTGAAAGAGTAAGAAAGTGTTCCAGGCTTTGAACAATTCGAATGAGATTTATAAGTATCAATCTAGAGCTACTAAAATTGGGTAGAATTAGAATCATTGGGAATGACTAATCAATTAGTCATTTGTTGGAATGACTTGTCATAAATTAGTTAAAATTTCTAAATATATTTTCATATTTAATTTAAGGATTTTTTGTATTTAATTTAGATATGAAACATTTTTCTATTTAATTTAGATATGAAATGTTTTTTATTTAATTAAGATTTGAAATGTTATCTAAAATTAATTTGGGAAAATATTTTTATTGGATTCTTATAAAAAGAAAAAAAAAATGTTGTTTTAGTCCTCAAGGGTGAGATTTTAGTTTGGCATGATATTTTTCTCTATTAAAAATGACTTAATTCTGAGTAAACTTTTCACTCGATTCCAATCTTTCTTTGACAAGTGTACGTCTGAGAAGGGTGTTGTGTTAATCTTGGGGAGCTATGATGATTTAGCATCAAGGTTGCACCAATTTTTCTTTCTTGACAATGGATCGTCAACGGCACAACAATGATTGAGATCCACAATTGACAACGACTAATTATTTGAAATCAAAATTAAGGAATACCGATCGATTGTGTCTCCCTCTCCATATTGAATCAAGAACACTAGAACCGTCAACTGATCTCACACCATTCTGATCATCTTGCAACCGTTCTGAACCAGATCTGGTCGTTGGGAAGCACTTAATCGGATTCGAAAAGGTTCATAACATGGCTAGATCTTAGAAGCGAGTTCAAATTGGAATCCACATTTGCGATCATCTTAGTCGAGTCGATCCATTTGGAACTTGAAGAATCTTGACTAGAGTCCAAGGTGGATGTTGGTGGAGGCAATAATGTGTGGCGTTCTTGTTTGAGGTGAAGCGGCAATAACTCATGTGGTTATTTCTCTCGGAATTCGATAACGCATGTGAAGAAACAATAATGCATGGAGTTATTTTCAATCGAGAATTTCTTTCATCCCTCCAGTTTTTCAATTAGGGTTTTAGAATTTCCTTCATCCCTCTAGTAAATTAGAAATTTTGAGCATGCATCTTTGTGTGAGTGATAACTTGATAACTTAAAGAAATACAATTTATTGTTCTCTCAAAGTTGGAATAATTTAGATTAAAATAATGTAAACACATTCATCTTAAAGAAAAAACGCATGGAATTACATACATGCGATAAACTCATGCAAAAGTAACCTTTAAGTAGAAATTGCTTTGTTAACGCACTTTAATGCAGGAATCAGGAGAATTTACTAAATGTGGTCGATAAAGCCAACGCAAGGAGCATACGTCCAGCTAATTCGACGCATGATGGATACATTGGAGTCATGCAATTAACTTCAAATCACAACTTGTAAGCATGGGCAACTGACAGGTGGGGTCAGAACAAGGCAGAATTGCAGGTGGCTAACTCAGAGTAGGGAATTTAATGCAGTCATATCACCTAGTGGCTAAGCTGATTTCCTATATAAGATGAAGCTGCCTACAGAACTTAGGGTTAGACACTTAGACATCGTAAAGTTTAGAAAATCTATAAATTCTTCATCTATGTCGATTGCAAGAAAGAAAAAGGAGGAACGATTGCCATTTTCCACCATTGGTAACGAAGTGGAGCCGGAGAAAAGCTTAAGAGAGATATCTCCTTCATCCCTTATACGTAGTTGTCAATAGCAAGCACAAAAACGAGCCGAAAGGTACAAGAGATTGAACCGTGCGGCTTGACTATTCTCCCTTATTTAGCATTTTCATTCATTGTCTTTCTTGATTGGACTATGATTCTATGTAACAAAACATAATTCTTTAATTCAATCTCCATTTCATCCATTTCCATATCCCCATATGTTGAATTACTAAGTTGTTTGTGTGTGTGAAGTTTACTTGAATCCACCTGATCAGTATATTGCTTGAATCCACCTGATCAGTCGATTGAAGTAAAAACACTTAGTTACTCGAGAGAGTAAATTTTTTTAAACTCATCAAGCTAGGGTGTTGAGTAATTTTAGAGATAAAGTTACTTATGTCATTTTTCTGTTCATTTTGACTAACACATGCATCTTAGAGATAAGATAAATATGGCATTCATGACGAGAGGTGTTGAGCATAAAATAGAAACAGACTCTAAACGCATCGGGCACATACACTTACATTCTAGCAGGCATCTTTACCATCTCCATCTCATTTCCACTTTGCTTACATAGGCTTGTTGTTATAACTAAGGAATCAATGCATGTCATCTAATGCCTAATCCATTCATCCATGTATCCTCCTTCCCTTTATCTGAACTTCTACTTCCTCTTGCAAGCGTGCTAAGTTAGTTTAGTGTACATAACTAACACATACATTTAATTAGTAAACCACTGCAAATAGATTATTAGACCATCTTACGTTAGTCTACACTAGACTCGTCCCTGGGCTTATCAGGATACTTAAATTAGATTTATACTTGTATCTAGCTGAAGAAAACTTGTATGCAAGTGGCAAACTGTGCTTGAACATGAATTTATCATTTACCTAACACATACCATTATATTCATGCCAAGAAATAGATCATTCAATTTTCCACAATCATTTTTAAAATCAATCATCTTCAAAAGAAACACAACAAGTTTTTGGCGACGTTGTTGAGGAATCTAGCAATGCAGCTAATTTAAATTTGGTCATTGTATCTTTTTGTATGACTTTCAATAGAAGGTGTATTACAAGTTAAGCCTGGACTTGAAAATTTTATGAACAAATCGAGAGCTCTGGAACTCAGATACGATGCAGAGATTGAATGGACCTTCAAACGAAGAAACGGAGCCAATAGACATCGAAGGTTAAAGCAATAGCAAATGAAAAACAACCAAAATAACAATAATTTAGCTCAATAGCTAGCCAATGCTACCGCAAATCTAATCCTCATGGAAAATAACAACAGGCGTTTGATGCGTGAATATGCGCGATTCATGTTGTATGACTTTTCGCCCGAGATCATTTATCCAACGCCTGATAGGACATGGTTTGAAATGAAATTTTTCATGCTCCAAATGTTATAGACCGCAGAACAATTTGGTGGTGCCCGCAGCGAAGACCCACACACTCATATGAAATGCTTCCAGGAGACCTATAATTCATTCGTGATTCTTGGAATCACGCAATGAGCAATTAGACTAAATTTGATCCCATTTTCACTCTAAAACAATGCTAAGCAATGGGCGAGCTCCTTGGAGCCTGGCGAGATAACGACGTTGGACAAGCTGGTGGAAAAATTCATGAAAAATACTTCCCTCCCACAACCAACACATGGAGCCGTCGAGAGATTATGAATTTACAGCAAGGAGACTCTGAGACATTAAGTGACGTGTAGGAAAGATTCAAAAGGTTGGTCAAAAACTGCCCTAATCATGAATTGCCTTTAACTATCCAAATGGAGACTTTGATGGGAAACTCAACATGAGGAGTTCCTTGAGCGAAAGTGGATCGTCCAAATTCCATTGTGGTTGAATGCATACATTTACAGTCATTCAAACAGATTATGCAATCAAAGTAAATTACAACATGTTTTTCAAATAAAACAAAGGGTTGAGAGATTATACCTTTGAAGAACCGTTCTTTAACTAATCCCTCGATCCAACTTATTCACGAACACTTCAAACAAGTCTCGAACACTCCTCTTGAACAAACAATAAACAGAAACTCAATCCTTGAACTAATAAGAACACTACCACTCGGATTCCTCAGTATGCTTAGGGTGAGAACCCAGGAGTGGTGCGCTTTGACTATTTTAGATAAGAGGATGTTGGTGAGTTTGGAGGAGGAAGACGATCTAAGAAGCACTATCGCATAATACATCTCTATCGTTCAGTTATATAAAGAGACTAATCGTTCAGTTATATAGGAAGACTTAGTATGCTCATACTTGTTGAGTTGGCAATCTGGCCATTCTCACCCATACAAATCAAAGGACTGCCTTCATGAACAAGAGTTCACAACTCACTCAGGATTCAGATCATGTCACCTATAGTCATCCTAGTGAAATGTAAGTCTCTATTATCAATGGTGTTATATAAAGAGACTAATCATTTCGTGGTCCGATCTTATACAAACTCTTTGTATAGGACATCCTCGCTCGCATGTCTCCACATGAATGATCAAGATCAGATCATTTGTAGCACTTTAAAACATTTGTAACACCTACAAAGTGGGTCGTATCCGTAGTGTGTTCGTTGAATTCTTGATGCAAGCTTAGAAGTGTATTGTATAAAGTAATTGAAAAAATAAATGTAAATGTGAATGATGCATTGATGCGTTAGTGATGTGCAACGGGATGCATGACACTCCTCTATAGGTGTTCAAGTTTTCCTGAATCAGATCCAAGTATAAATCCAACTTAAGTTCCTAGTAAGTCCATGGTCGAACTCAGGGATTCAGATTAAAGCTAATGCAGACCTTGCGTTGTAACTGTTGTAGAAATATCCTAAGTGAATGTAGAAATGTGTTATTTACACTAAGCTGCTGTGTGTGTGCAAAAAGATACAAAAGGGTCAAGTAGAAAATAAGAGGTCGTCTGAAAATAGTGTTTGATGTAGGGGATATGCGTCGATCTAAGTTAGATGTACACGAACAATAATATTATGCAGATGAAATGACTTGCTTGTCTCCATTTATGTGTTATTCTATTCGGCACTTCTCAATGTGAATTTCATACAATACCTATCTCTAGGATGTATGCGTCAGCCACAGGATGCAATAAAACACCAGTGCGTCTATCTCTAAATGTACTAAGCGTTTCTAACTTATTGTTGGCTTGCTTATTGATTCTTGGTTTTATGAAGTGGAAATGTGGATGATATGCGTTAGTGAAATTGCATTGTGCACTCAAGTTTCCCTAGCAGAATCCAAGTGTAAATTCCTCTGAGTTTCCTGGTAAGTCCAGGGTCAAACACAGGGACTTGTGAAAACAGATCACGTTGGTAATTTTTATGAAGAACTTTGCGGTAACCGGATAAATAAATAAATTGTTTGTTTTGTTGTTTGCGTTGATGAAAAATAAATAAATGTGGCGGAGTTTGAAAAGAGTTGGTAAACGGAAGATGCGATGAGTATGCGGTGAATAGGTTGAGAAGGGTTCGGCTAACACTTCCTAGAATGCGTTCATGTTTGTGATCATGCAACATGCATACAATAGTAAACCACCTCTCGATGCGAATGCAATGGCTTCTAATGCTAGAATACATGCGATATATGCGATAAGTCTATAGGACCTACACATAAGCTTCTATTCGTATTTATACGATGACAGGATAGCACACATATAAATAAGGCGACCACATAATATCATTCCCATCTCTAGGATGCATGCGATGCAAATTGACAAATAGAGCTTATCTCTAAGTTCCTATCTCTTGTTCATGCAATTCTAATCTTGCTCTTTCGAGTCCAGATTCTAACCTAGCTCTCTCGAGTCATTAGGTTCTTTCTTTAGACTCTCTCTCGAGTATCTAAAGGGTATTTTGCATAGCATAAAACAAGACAATCGCAAGCAATGAACTTCCTATGTCATGTTAGCTTAGTTTTTCTCAACCCATTCGACTAGTTTAGCTACTCATGCGTGCTAAGAGAGTGAACAGATGTAGAAATAAAACTTCCATTGTACAAATATAGAAATGAAGTACACAATAACAATGCAAGTATAGAATAAAGGGTCTGGTAGCAATCTTTTGTTGCCAAGCATTTACACTATTTTCTACTCGTGCTCAAAAGATAATCTCACTCTCGCGAGAGTCGGCCTGCTCTCTGCTTCTTCGCCTCAAGGTTCTCTCTCGAGTTGTCCTGAGCGATCTCCGGCGCCATCACTCTTCTCTTGCTCTACCTTGAAATGAAAAGGAAAACTATGGATAGAGGCGTGAACTTGTGGAACAAAAGATCGTTAAAACAGTGAACTAATCAACTGATTAACCCCTTTTCTGAAGAATGCCCTTGGTATTTATAGAGCATCCATGGTGAAAGGCGGCTTTCCTCTCATGGTTGTATAGATAAGACGGCTTTAATTCCTAACTAATGCGTCGAATAATTGTCACCGAAAAGCTGAATGTACTTTGTAACCGTTATCGGTTGTCAACTTAATTCGGATTCGACTGTCATCAGATTTCTGTCCCATCGCGCTTAATTATCCTTTCACCCAGATGCGCCCACCATGTTGCATTGACCAAGTTGCGGCGATCCTTCTCGGGCGAATGTTTGCGAGCACGATCATCGCAAAGTCTTGCGGTGAAGTTACGCTCGACCAATGATTTTTTATGATCGCAATTCTTGCATTGCATCAATACATATTCTGCACAAAAAATACAAAAATCAACTGTTTTAATGCGATGAACGCATGCGACCGCAATATTATGAAATTGATGCTTAATGGACGTAAATTAACATATTTCATCAACGCAATCCAACATTGTTTAAGACTTTAGCACTATGATAACGTGCATTTCTGCCCGTTATCACTTATTCTCTCGAATAATTTAAGCTAAAGCTACTTTTACCAAGTTATTTATTGGCTTAAGTGTTTAGAATTGGATTTTGCATGAAGTTATAGATGCATCTAACATAAACAAGAAATAAATAGTGGCAAATCAAATATGTGAATTTAAAAAGAAACTGATTGTCTTTACAAAACCAATACTCAATCAATTGAGATGACGAAAAGGATAAGATGAAATGAAAGGAGTCAAGCCGCAGAGTACAATCTCTTGTCCTCTTTGGCTTACCACAGCACAGCTCTATGGTCTCAAAATTTCAGAATTATACAATGAGCTAAAGATCTCTTCATCTGATGGGATTTCTTCTATTTATAGGCATCGGTCTTCTCCAACTTGATGATGGGCAGCATTAAATTCCATACCCTGGTCCACCACCTGACACTCAAATGCTTTTCAGACGCCGCCAGCTGAAGATGCCCATGCTTACAAGTGATGATTTGACATAAACAGCCTGAATCAATGAATCTTCCTTGCGTTGAATCCCTCTGATGCATGCCCATGCATTTGACATTGCCTGCGACACTTAGAATATTTGTTGAAATCTTGCAATATCATGCGTTAGCGCCGCAGTATTTTAGCAATAAACATGCTTTTGCATGAGTTTGATAGTGTTCGAGTAATTCCATGCGTTTTCTTTAAAAATGATGAGATTTTATCATTAAAGACCCTAATTGTTCTAACTTTTGAGCCACAATAACTTGTATTTCTACAAGTTATCACACCCCCAAATTTGAACAATGCTTGTCCTCGAGCATTCCACAAATAATTGGCCTCATCAACTTCCAATCTGGCTTTAGATACCTCGTGGCCCAAAATAATGCCTTCAGTCACCATAAAGGGACTTTTTTCCCAATTTAACACAAGATTTGTTTCCTCGCATCGAGCGAGGACGGCCTCTTGGTTATCTAAGCACAATTGAAATGAATCTCCAAAAACTAAAAAATCATCCATAAAAACTTCAATAGTTATTTCCAAAAAGTCAGAGAAAATTGCCATCATGCATCTTTGGAATGTTCCAGGTGCGTTGCATGGACCAAAGGGCATGCGTCTGAACGCGAACATTCCAAAGGGGCAAGTGAATGTCGTCTTTTCTTGATCTTATGGGTCGATTAAAATTTAGTTATAGTCGGAGTATCCATCTAGAAAACAATAAAATTCTTTTCCAGCCAGTCGGTCAAGCATCTAGTCAATGAAGGGAAGTAGGAAGTGGTTCTTCTTGGTTGTTGCATTAAGTTTCCTATAGTCCATGCAGATGCGCCAACTCTATTTTGTTAAGTTGACATTCTTCATTATCTAGGAACTTTAATGCGTTTAACACATTAAATTTCACTTCCTGATTGTCTACGTACATTGTCAGTTCTCCCTTATGCACGTCTATTAATACTTTCCCAGTGGCAAGGAAGGGTCATCCAAGAATAATTGGTACATCCCTGTCTACTTCATAATCAAGGATGATGAAATCCTCTGGGAATATGAATTTGTTAACTTTCACTAGAACATCCTCAATCTTTCCATCAGGGTATGTGATCGTCCTATCTACGAGTTGAAGCATTACAGAAGTGGGTTGTGCTTCACCAATTCCCAAATTCTTGAAGATTAAGAGTGACATGAGGCTGATGCTTGCTCCCAGATCACACAATGCATGTCCTACGTCCAGCCCTCCGATTGAGCATGAGACTGTGAAGCTTCCCGGGTTCTTCTGTTTATTGGTTAATCTGTTGCTGACTAATACATTGCACTCCTGCGTTAGCGTAATTACTTCTGTTTCGCTGATTCTCCTCTTCTTTGTTAGAATATCCTTCAAGAATTTGACGTACTTCGGCATTTGTTCTAAGGCTTCAACAAGTGGAATATTAATGTGCAGTTGCCTCAGGAGTTCAAGAAAATGCTTAAATTGTTGTTCATCATTCTTCTTCATCAAGTGTCTATAAAATGGTACATTCAGTTGCCCCGCAGGTTCTCCCGCGTTAGACGTGCTTGGCTTTGAATGGCTTGTGGAGTCAGGCGTCTGATCTTCTTGATCTGCCAATGTCGTTGGGCATGTGTTGAGCTCTTTTGAAAGATTGTTAGTTCTTGGGTTCATGGTTCTTTCTACAAGAGGATTTCCACTTCGCAATGTCACCACATGACATTGCTTTTTTCCGTTGTTATTTCCTGGGGCTTTCATATTACTCGGCAAGACTCCTGGTTGCCGATTATTCAACTCATATGCAATCTACCCCACCTGTATCTCCAGATTTCTGATAGAAGACGTTTGGATTTTTAGCAATGCGTCGTTCTGGGCAATATATTCCTTTAAGAGGTTTTCAAGCGGAAATGCTGAACTCGATGCATAACTTCCTCTATTAAAGGATTGTTGGTGCGGCTGCTGCAATGGTTGGAATCCAGGTAGCAGTCCTTGCCTTTGTTGTTGATTTACCCCTTGTTGGTGTTGCTCTTGTTGATTACCTACCCAAGAGAAATTTGGATGGTTCTTCCATCCGAGATTATAGGCGTTTGAGAATGGTTTATTCTTAATAAAACATACCGATTGGGGATTTTGTGGGCTATCAGAGTAGGAATGAGGATCTCCAAAGCCCACACAGCTAACCATGGGTTGTACGGATGTTTCCACCTGATTTACCTTTTGCAGGATTGATGTGTTCCCCAGTGACATATTCTGCAAAAGGTTTGTCATAGTAGCCACTTGTGCAGAAAGCATGGCTATTGCATTAGAGTCAATATAATTCACATTCTGAGATCGCCTTTTCCTATCTACACTTGCATTGTAAGTGTCATCTACCCATTCCATATGCTTGGCTATGCGGTCCAGTATTTCCTTAGCTTCATTATAACATTTTGTCCATGATACCGCCAGCTGCAACTATATTGGCTGCCATTTGAGACGCTCTGTTTAATCTGCAATAAAAGGTCTCCATCTGAATGGTTAACGGTAATCCGTGATTGGGGAAATTCTTGACTAATCTTTTAAATCGCTCCCATGCGACACTCAATGTTTCAAATTCTTCTTGCTCGAAGTTCATTATCTCTCTCCGCCTTCTTGCGTTTATGGTGGGTGGGAAGTATTTCTACATGAATTTCTCCACCAACTTTTCCCAGATTGTGATCTCCCTAGGGTCCAAAGAACTTACTCATTGCTTTGCGTCGTCACGTAGAGAATATAGGAATAAAGATAGCCTGATAGCTTCTGGAGTGATCCCAGGAATCACAAACGAGTCGCATGTCTCTAGGAAACGTTTCATGTGGGCGTGAGGGTCTTCTCCCCGAGCACCCCCAAATTGTCCAACTGTTTGGAGCATTTGTAACATCACAGATTTCATCTCAAATCTTTTCCCATCTTGCGTTGGATATATGATCCCTGGTGAGAAATCATACAACACAGGAGACGCATACTCCCGCATAGGACGAGTACTATTATTTGCCATTATGATAGAATTTTGTGCAACATGGGCTAGCTGTTGAGCTAAGTTATGATTCGCTTGTTCATCCGCCATTTGTTGTTGTCTGGTTTGTTGTCTGAGTAGTTGTTGGCTTAACCTACAGCGACGATTAGATCGATTTCTTCGTCGAAAGGTCCTTTCAACTTCGGGGTCGTATACAATTTTAGGAGTGCTTTCCCTACTCATAAACGTTTATAAGTTTCGACTTAGCTCGTAATACTCCCTCAACTGTAGTTTTCCTACAAAAGATACAAGCAAAATTTCTTGTTAGTTTTGTCGTTGAATCCCCAGCAATGGCGCCAAAAACTTGTTCGTTGAATTCTGAGGCGAGCTTAGGAGTGTATTGTATAAAGTACTTGGAAAAATAAGTGCAAATGTGAATGATGCGTTGATGCGTTAGTGATGCATTAGTGATGGTTTAGTGATGTGCAACGGGACACATGACACTCCTCTATAGGCGTTCAAGTTTTCCTGAATCAGATCCAAGTATAAATCTAACTCAGGTTCCTGGTAAGTCTAGGGTCGAACTCAAGGATTGAGATTAAAGCTAACGCAGACTTTCCATTGTAACTGTTGTAGAAATATCCTAAGTGAATGTAGAAATGAGTTATTTACACTAAGCTGCTGCGTGCGTGCAAGAAGATACAAAAGAGTCAAGTAGAAACTAAGGGGTCGTGTGAAAATGGAGTTTGATGCAGGGGATATGCGTCGATCTAAGTTAGATGTACACGAACAAGAATATGATGTGGATGAGATGACTTTCCTATCTCTGTTTATGCGTGACTTCTATTCGACACTTCTCAATACGAATGTCATACAATACCTATCTATAGGATGTATGTGTCAGTCATAGGATGCAATAAAACACCAGTGCATCTATCTCTAGATGTACTATGCGTTTCTAATTAATGTTGGCTTGCTTATTCTCTCGAATAATTTAAGCTAAAGTTGCTTTTACCAAGTAATTTAGTTGGTTTAATCATTTAGAATTGGATTTTGCATGAAGTTATAAATGCATCTAACATAAAACAAGAAATAAACAGTGGGGAAGTGAGATAGATCAAATATGTGAATTTATAAAGAAACTATTTGTCTTTACAAAACCAATACTTGATCAATTGAGATGACGAAAACCATAAGATGAAATGAAAGGAGTCAAGCCGCAGAGTACAATCTCTTGTCCTCTTTGGCTCAATTCTAATTCATGTACAACCACTTGTGGAAGAATTGGAAGAAAGTTCTTTCTCGAGCTTAGCTTTCTCCACTCCTTGATCGACGGTGGTGGTGGTTCTCTTCCCTCTTGTGTTCTTCTCGACACCACAACATAGCTCTATGGTCTCAAAATTTAAGAATTATACAATGAGCTAAAGATCTCTTCATCTGGTGGGATTTCTTCTATTTATAGTCGTCGGTCTTCTCCAACTTGATGATGGGCAGCATTAAATTCCATACCCTGGTCAACCGCCTAACATCAGATGCTTTTCAGACGCCGCCAGCTACAGATGCCCATGCTTACAAGTGATGATTTGACATAAACATCCTGAATCAATGAATCTTCCTTACGTTGAATCCCTTCGACGCATGCCCATACGTTTGACATTGTCTGCGACACTTAGAATATTTGTTGAAATCCTACAATATCATGCGTTAGCACCGCAGTATTTTAGCAATAAACATGCTTTTGCATGAGTTTGATAATGTTCGAGTAATTCCATGTGTTTTCTTTAAAAATGATGAGATTTTATCATTAAAGACCCTAATTGTTCCAACTTTTGAGTCACAATAACTTGTATTTCTACAAGTTATCATAGTGTCACCAGGATAAGGTATCCAAGCTTATCCATGTACTATAGACCATTTAGGTTATTATTTAAACAAGATCCACCTATATGTCTCTACGTACTTGTTTAAATTTACATAAAATAACCTCCGATCTTAGTTTATTGGATTGTGTATATGTTTATAAAATATCATTTATTTTATTAATAACAATATGCTTATACATAGTATAATAACTACAAGATTACGAAGAGATTTAGGACACTATTCCCAACAGACTTTGTATAGAGTACTTAATAAACCATCTCAGATGGCAGTAGATGCAGTTGTCACAGGCAGCCTTATGGACAAGTCTTACAATGAAGCCAAAGATATTTTGGATAGAATTTCCAAACATAATATGGAGTGGGTTCACGATGCATATGATTCCAGAACAGATAATAAGTGACAACGACATGGTGTAATTAATACTGACGTAGGAACTAATCTTTAATAACAGATGGCTACAATGACAAGCTTGCTGAAGAACTTAACAATGAACAATGCAGCCCACATACAGAACATGCATCAGATCGATACATTCGAGAAACCCATGTTAAGCTGTATGGGTTGTGGGGATCCACATGCCTATAATGATTGCCCTCAAAATCCGCAATCAATTTGTTTGGTAAAGAATAACTCATTTTTCAATACATACAACCCTAGATGGAAAAACCATTTAAACTTGTCTTGGGGTGGTCACCAATAGAATCAAGATCAGTGTGGAATGCATCATCAACACAAGAAAGGATTGCCATCTGGATTCCAGCCCATACAACAACAACCACAACATTAGTCTCTCAACAGAGAAGGAAATGTTTTGAGTTCGTCTTCTCCACTTGAGAACCTATTGAAAGAGAATATAGCCCAATGACGTGTTATTAAAAAGTTAAGCATCATCGATTAGAAATCTGAAGATGCAGGTTGGACAAATTGCAAGTGAGTGGAAGAGCTGGCCGCATGGCTCCTTGCCTAGCAACACTGAAGCACTCAAACAGAACAATGAAAATAAGCAATGTCAAGTAGTGACATTGCGCAGCGGTAGACCATTAGTGGAAAAAAAGAGAAAGGACTCAAGAAAAGATAATCATCATCCTTCAAGAACATGTATAGACACACTTGTACAATTATCTCAAGCAACTACAACACCTGAAAGAGTTGAATCAGAAAGAGCACCTAGCTCTACTAGTCATTCTCAACCAAGCACGTCCAATGTAGGGAGAGTATGTGCGTTTGGGTGCACCTTTCCCCCGATGCCTACAGAAAAAGAATGACGAAAACTAGTTCAAACACTTCCTTGATGTTCTTAAGCAACTACACATCAACATTCCGCTCATTGAAGCATTTAAACAAATGTCGAGTTATGTGAAGTTGCTTATGGTATTTTATCAAAGAAAAGGAAGATCAGCGAGTTTGAGGCCATGGCGTTAACTTAGGAGTGGAGCATACTGTTCAAAAGTAATATTCCTAAGAAGAAAAGAGACTCAGGCAATTTTACAATCCCATGCTTGATCAAAGGAATAGATGTGGGCCATGCATTATGTGACTTGGGAGCAGGTATCAACTTGATACCTCTCTCAATTTTCAAAAAGCTCGGGATTGGTAAGGCGATGCCTACCACAATAACACTAGAGTTTGCAGACAAATCCATCACATACCTTGAGAGGAAGATAAAAAATGTATTAGTAAAGGTTGACAAGTTTATTTTTTCGGTAGACTTCATTATTCTTGACTATGAAGTTGACAGAGACATCCCAATTATCCTTGAATGCCTATTTTTAACTACCGGCCAAGTCTTGATTGATGTACATAGAGGGAAATTTACCATACGTGTGGACGATCAGGAAGTAAAGTTCAATGTGTTCAACGCATTTAAGTTCCTCAATGGTGTATAATCATACTAGTCTATTGAATCGGTTCAACTGTTTAAAGACTATGAGAACCAGAAAGTGAACCAAGGATGTGAGGACCATGTGTTAAGTGGGGGCATAAGGAAATTTGAGCCGCTATGTCTGGATGAAAGGCACCAAAGGCAACACTCCCTTCTCCGGAGGAGCCACCAATGCTTGAGCTTAAACCTCTCTCAGACCATTTTAAACATGTTTTTCTTGACAAAAACAATACTTTACCTATTATAATTCCATCTATACTTTCTCCTACTAATGAACAACTTTTATTGTGAGTACTAAAGAAGTATACTCGTGCAAGAGGTTGGACGATGACTGATATTAGAGGGATCAACCCACCTTATTGTATGCACAATATCATATTAGAAGAAGGGAAAACAGAATAAATTGAGCCCCAATGTAGGCTAAAGAAGGTAATGAAGAAAGAAACCATCAAGTGGCTCGACATTTTCAAAAAAAAAAAAAAAAAAGTCTAAGGCTAGCAGGGGTTATCTACCCCATTTTTTATAGTAGTTGGGTGAGCCCAATGCAATGCGTGCCAACGAAAGGTGACACGATTGTGGTCATTAATAGCAACGACGAATTAATTCCATTAAGAACTATTACTGGATGGCACATCTATATAGACTACGAGAAATTGAATGCGTCAACCAAGAAGGACCATTTCCATTCCCCTTCATTGATCAACTGTTGGACAGACTGGTTGGAAAGGAATTTTATTTCTTTTTGGATGGATACTTTGGCTATAATCAAATTCTCATTGCCCTAGAAGACCAAGACAAGACAACATTTACTTGTCCCTTTGGAACGTTTGCGCTTTTCGGTCGTGTAACACACCATGAACATTTCAAAAATGTATGATGGCTATCTTCTCTGATTTTCTGGAGCAACCTGTTGAAGCATTTATGGATGATTTCTTAGTCTTTGGAGACTCTTACTTGACCTGCCTTAACAACCTTGAAGTTGTCCTTGTCAGATGTGAGGAGACCAATTTAGTGTTTAATTGGGAAAAATGTCACTTTATGGTGACAGAGGGTATTGTGCTTGGCTACAAAGGTTTCTAAGGCAGGATTGAAAGTTAATGACGCAAAGAGAGACATGATCACGAAGTTCACTACAAATTTTAAGGCCCTGAGAAGCTTTTTAGGCCATGCAGGTTTCTACCGAAGATTTGTCAAGGGATTTTCCCACATTTCACGTCCACTGAGCAGGTTGTCAAAACATAATTGACCCTCTATATTTGATTAAAACTGCCAATATGTGTTTAAAACTTTAAGGCATGCGTTAACAAAAACACCTATATTGGAGACTCTTGATTAGACGTAGCTTTTCGTCTTAATATACAATGGTAGTGATGTAGCAATTTGAGCAATGTTATGTCAGAAGAAGGGAAATCTTATACACCATATCTCTTATGCGTCCAAGACGCTTAACGAATCTCAATAACATTATACGACCACAAAAAAGAAATACTGGTGGTGGTGTTTGAAATCGAAAAGTTTTGAGCATATCTGGTTGATGTGTCTACAACCATCTATACTGACCACACTACCATTAAGATATTGATGGAAAAGAAGGACTCAAAGCTCATACTTATTCTTTGGGTACTACTGTTACAAGAGTTTGACCTGGAAATTAAGGACAGGAAAAGGACAAAGAATCAGGTGGCTAACCATTTGTCACGTTTAAAAAATAAGGAATTTCAGCTGGGACTGGCGGAAATTGAAGAAAAGTTCCCTGACAAATGCCTGTTGAAAGTTAAAGATCGAGAACCTTGGTATGCTGACATTGTCAACTACTTAACTACCAAGCAAATTTCTGAGGAGTTCAATGCCAAACAAAGAAAAAGGCTCGTACACGACAACAAGTTTTACTTCTGGGATGAGTCATTCCTTTACAAGCAGGGCCCTCATTTAATCATGCGTCGATGTGTTCCTAAACTTGAGGTGCAACATATACTGTCTGAATGTCATGACTTCTTATATGGAGGCCACTTTGGAGGACAAAGAACTGCTGCAAAGGTCCTTCAAAGTGAGTACTTCTGGCCTATACTACTTAAAGACGCAAGAGACTATGTGATTAAGTGTGACTGGTGCCAACGCATAGGTAATATATCAGTGAGAAACACAACGCCCTTGAACAACATACTTGAGGTATAACTATTCGAAATTTGGGGTATTGATTTCATGGGGTCATTTCCCCCCCTCCTGTGGTCATCAATATATCTTGGTGGCAGTAAATTATGTATCAAAGTGGGTTGAGGTTCCAGCCTGTGCCAAAAGTGATGCAATGACTATTTCGAAATTCTTGACAAAATGCTTCTTCACATGCTTTGAAACACCCAGGGCATTAACCAGTGATGAATGTACGCATTTCATAGACTATATTTTCTCTAAGTTGCTTGCTAAATATAATGTTAAACACAAGGTGGCCATGCATCCCACCGACATGTTGGGGTTGATGCCCTAAATCTCGTAGGGTCCTGTAGTTTGTAAACACGTGTATGAACAAACATTTGTGATGTAATAATATGAGATATTTTCTTCACTTTTGTCTATGAAATATGAGATATTTTAGTTGCATTAACCACAAACCAATAAACTAAGATCCCTGGTTATCGTTGTAACTGAAGCACGTATGTGGCGACATATAAATGCATCATGCCTTAAGTGATAACCTAAATAGTCTATAGTATATGGATAAAGGAGGGAAACCTTATCCTGGTGACACTACGGATACGTCCCGCTTTGTAGATGTTACAAGTGTTGTAATGTGCTACAGATAGTTTGATCCTGATCATTCATGTAGAGACATGCGGGTGGAGGTATCTTATAGAAAGGAGTTTGTATAAGACCGGACCACGAAATGTTTAGTCTCGTTATATAACACCGATCATGATAGAGACTTTCATTTCACTAGGATGACCAGAGGTAACATGACCTTAATACTGAGTGAGTTGGGAACTCCTACTTATGAGGGTGGTCCTTTGATTTGCATGGGTGCGAGTGGGCAGATCACCAACTCAAACCTACCACTTTGGGGATTCGTCTGATTGATGAGCTAGGAACTCAGCTACAAAAGATGGAATTCACTCATTCCCTGAAGTAAGGTAAGTAGATAGATTGCTCCCTTAAGGGCTTGATTCTGGGCTTGAACAATGTGGCGCCACACCTTCTCATGGCCTGAGAAGTGTTCACTCATAGTAGGACTATGATATATTGTCGTTAGAGGAATCAGTGGTACTTAAGGAGTGAGATGTAACTATAAAGGAAAAATGGTAAATTGGCTCAACTGTACTTACGAGTGATCTGTGAAGGGTTATCGTCCTGTTGATTGGTATATACAATTGTTGGATTTATGTCCTAAAACTCGTAGTTTGTAAATTAATAAATATATTTCGTTTTGTTTTTTTGATAAAGTTGTTATTGAAATTATAATCTTGAATCCAATAAACTAAGGTTCCGAGGCTATTTAATGTAATTTAACTTATGTAGTGACATAAATGTGGATCAAGTTCAAATATATAGCCAACATGGTCTATAGTATATGAATAAAATTGGGCACCTTATTCTGGGGACACTATGGATGCGGCCCACTTTGTAGATAGTACAAACGATGTGATCCTGAATCGTTCATATAGAGATATGTGTGTGGGGTATCCTATGTAAAGAGTTTACATAAGACAGAACCATGAAATAGTCACTTTCTACGTTCTAAATGCCTTTTTTGTATAAAACTGACTATTTCGTTAATTGATGACCTAGGTAACTTAATCTTAATCCTGAGCTAACTATGAACTCCTATTCACTCAAAATTATTCTTAGATCTGCATAGGTGAGGGCGGCTCAATAACACTGGCCAATAAGCCTCCCATTTCAGGGTAAGATCGGGTGGATAGCTAGCAACATAGAGTGCAAGATGGAATTCACTCCTACCCGTTATAGGGATAGTAGATAGATTGTTCCCTTTATACTTGAATCCAGGTCTTGAACAAGGGGCCCCACCCTCTCCTTGGCCCGAGAGGGATTCGGTTTACAGGTTGGACCTTAAACCAATTGTTCATTAGAGGATTAGTTGAACTTAAGGAACAAGATGTAGTCTTGGGGGTAAAACGGTTTTTATGACCTAGCCGAGATTACGAACAACCTGTGAAGGATTAATTTACTCATCATGGGTATATCAAATGGACACAAATATATCTATAGTGAGGGGAGTACAACTACGGGACTTTAATGGAATGACCCATTAGTTAATGAATGTTGATTAGCTCCGTCTAAAGAGTTTAGCTAGCTAATCTTGGATCGTTGGAGCCCATGATCTAAAGGTCCATTAGGTTCCCTTACTAGCTCACATGGAATAAACTTAGAACAGTATGATAGAATAATTTGAATTGTTCGAATTAGGTAGAGAGAGAGAAATCGACAAGTATATGTGATATAGTGGTCGGGCTTTTTTTTTAACATAGAGATACAACTTTAATATTTAAATTTGATTTAAATATCAAGAATATGAATACGTTCATATTCGGAAGCTCGAAAAAGATGGAAATGGTCAAAGTTGTAAAAAGTCAAAGAGTTGACAATTGACTTTGAAAAGTCAAAACTTTGACCGACCTTATATTCAAATGTGATTTGAATTTTGAGAAAATGAATGCGGATTCATTCTCGGAAGGTCAAAATTAGTCAACACGTAAAAAATCATAAAAAGTCAAAATGTTGACTTTTTGGTCAAAGTTTGACTTTGACCAAATGACTATTTTGCCCTTGGACTATAGTTAGTGGGAAAATCCCAACTTTTGTTGGATAATTCCACTAACAAAATAGTGGGCTAGGTGTGGGCTTATAGTGGAGACATTAAGCCCACTAAGTGAGTGGATTCTAGGTGTTGTTTTTTTGTGAAGTTTTTTCATGCAATTGTTGCATGCCTTTTTTCTATAAATTGGGCTCTTCAATTTAGTTAAAATACTTTTGCCATTTTGAAAATTAGTTTTCTGATATTTGGGCTGGAAAATTACAACTTTGTGAAGAAAAAAAGGAAACACCCAAACCTACTCAAAATTCCATTTTTTATTTTCATCTTTTTTCTCTCTCTCGGTTCTCTTCATCCACCGAGTCCCACAACCCGGTTCTGAGTCCAGAGGATAATAGGTCAATTCTAGTGGTGGTCCAAAAGAGTTCGGGTCGAGATTCAACGAGGAGAAGTGGCTTTCGGGAGCTTCAAAGGTAGCATCTCTACACTTTTAATTCACTGCTTTTCCTTCAATTGCATGCTATTTTCCTTTAATTTAGAAGCAATTAAAGTGTAATTAGGTCCCAATTCCGTTGCGTATGTCTCGTATTCCATCAGAAATTGACATAGAAATATATCTATATTGAAAAGAGTGCAGTTGTCGGTCTTTAGTGGAGTGCTCGACAGTTAACGAATGGTGGATATCGTAATTAAAGAGTTTAGTCAGTTATTCACGTACTGTTGGACCTTCAAGTTATAGGTATATAAGGTCCCCTTGATAGCTCAATGGATTCACATTGAGAATTAGTTTTTTGGTTAGTTTGAAGTGTTCAAATTAACAAGAAAGAATTTGATTATATATGATATAATTAAATTGATTCAATTATATGTGATATAATTGATTTGATGTATTAGATATATTAGTTGGAGAAATTAATATAAATATGATTTATATTAAATAAAGGAGAAAAGAACTATGGTTTATATATTACATACGATTTGATATTAAAACTATAGGTTATAAATATAATATAATAAATTAGTTATTATATTTATTTATAATAAAAACAATTGTGAGATAATTGTTAGTTGGTTATTTTCTTTTCTCTATTAACCGTGAAAGTGGGAGGTTATTTTTCAGTTTTAATAACTGTAGAATAAATTGAAAAGAGTTTTGATTTTTTGAAAAAATCTCAGTATTATTGCATACCAATCTCTCGAGTGAAAGAATGTTATACGATAGCCCTTCCGAGAGAGTAAACGACCAAGCGAGTTTGTTAGATGATTGTTCGTCATTACTAGACGATCAAGTATCCAGTGTCTATACATAGACTAACACTTACTCCCACTTACTCGATTGTTTAAACTCGATCGTATACATCCTCCTTCCTTCTATCAAATCCACATAGAGCCCACACCTTCTGGATTCTCACTCTGAGAATACCAAGGTATCCGAGTGGTTGTGTCGAGTGTTTCAGTTCCTGGATCTAACAGTTCAAAGAATTCACTGCTTGTTTGTTGCATTTTTTTATATTTTAGACTTTGTTGGGATACCTGGCTGGTGTAGATCGAGGGATACATGAAGAAGAGTTCTTCAAAGGTATGTCACTCGATTATTGTTGTTTTTTAAAAGAAAGCATGTTGTAATTTACTACATAATGTATAACTGTGATTGTATGTTTGTAAATGTTTTATTATTTCACAATGGGCTTGGAAAGATCTTGCATCCGCTCACTGGTTCTCTTGAACAATAGTTCCTTCACGATAGACAAATGGACAAGTTGAAATTTGAAATAGAGAAATCAAAAAAATTATGGAGAAGGTAGTCAATGCATTAAGAAAGGATTAGGTGCAGAGACTTGATGAAGCACTCTGGGCATATCGAACCGTGTTTAAAACACCAATAGGAATGTTCCCATATGCCCTAGTGTTTGGGAAAGCATGTCACCTGCCACTAGAGTTAATACACAAAGCATTTTAGGCGGTCAAGAAGTTAAACTTAGACCTGGAAGGCATTGGAGACAATCGAAAGCTACAACTAAACGAGTTGGATGAATGGTGGCTGAATTCATATGAAAATGCAAAAGTATACAAGGAGAAGACCAAACGTTGGCACAACCAATGCTTCGGTAAGAAAAAATTATTTGCTGGTAAAAAGTTTTTTTATTTAACTCGTGTTTACATTTGTTCCCAGGAAAATTAAAGTCTAGGTGGTCCGAACTATTCATCATCAAGGAAATATTTCCTCATGAAGTTGTTGAACTCACTCGAGAGGATAGATCAAATGCCTTCAAAGTAAATAGGCAAAGAGCCAAACCGTACTTTGAAGGGGATGCGGAGCGTTGTAAAACATTCATTGACTTATGCGAGCCTGCTTGAAACTTGCATCGGAGTTGTCCCTGCGTGCAATTAGATACTTATATTCCAGGGACGCTTCCTTTTCTATGCTTTATTTTTCATTTCTATATATTATGCTTTCTTTATGTTCTTGTTTGAAATCTTGTTTGGTAGAGAAATTTTTAGTTTGTGGCTTTTGAATGTATGTTTGATATTGCTTGTTGACAAAGACAACCAAAATTGTGGTTAACTTGAATTGGTGCATTAGAATCAGAACAACGCATGAACATGTATTGGAATAGGAAAATTCGTTATATCGGGAGGTAGACCACTCGAGTGTTTGAGTGGCCTCATGTGTATTTTTCCAAAACCGCATTAAATGTGCAGAGAAAACATCACATGTAACTGGCACGTGTCACATCTGTCCCCACTCTCTCTCTCCCCGTGTGTCTTCCTATATAAACCTAGCCTTTTCCTCTTCAATTCTTCTTCTTCCTCCTTGCAATTTTTCCTTCTGCCCTAAGCTTTCTTCTTCCTTCCTCTTTGTCCATCTGCCTTGCTCTGGTCGTCATTCTTTCAAGAAATTTCAAGCTCTCTTCACCTGAAACAATGTCGGATGCCTCTGATAGCCAAAATGACACCGTGAGCTTTGCCGGAAACACCCTCGTAAGTTTTTTCTCTTCCCCTTCCATTTCACCTTCACCTTCTTCTACTTCATATTCACCTCTGTCCTCCAAGGCTGCTGCCTCTTCCTCCACAAAGGGAACTCCCCAACCCAAGTCCGCTGATAGGTCTTATAAAGAGTTATGTTTTGTATACTAATTCCCTCAACTTTACTTCAATTTTTTGCTTAAAATATCTATTTTGATAGGTAAATTCCAATCTG
This sequence comes from Benincasa hispida, assembly GCF_009727055.1. NCBI lineage: Eukaryota > Viridiplantae > Streptophyta > Magnoliopsida > Cucurbitales > Cucurbitaceae > Benincasa > Benincasa hispida. Next base: position 41,578,467 of record NC_052358.1, read on the forward strand.
GACACAAACGGAGTTATTTTGAAGAATTTGGAGCTAAATCGAGCCAAATGACACCAAAGAATCACTTTAGAAGAAGAACCAAGACAAATTACCACATTTGCCCTCAAAAGGATCAACTCAACAAACTTTAGCAATACATGGAGCGTTGCAACGCTCCTCACAACACTAAGTTGGACGCTAGCTTGACGCTTGAAGGCAGAATGCACCCATTTGCTGCAAAATAGGGCAGCGTCGCGATGCTCTATGCAGCGTTGCAATGCTAACCTTGGCGTCGTGACGCTACACCTGCAAATATAAATATTATTGTTTCATTTTCAACAGAGAAGAACGAGAAGAAAAATCATTTTTTTTTTTTTTTTGTTGATAAAGAAAGCTTAGATCAAAATTAGAGAGAAAATTTCACAATTTTGTGTTTGTATTGAGAGATTTCTTGCAATTTTGACAATTCCCTAATGAATTGCTTAATGGATTTCATCATATTTTCAAGGATTTCTTCAAGACTACTCAAACTCTATGGCTAGGGAATTCTATATGTTGGGAGATCTTAATTCTAGGTTTAATTTTTTTGTTCTTTTATATGTTTTAATTTTTTTGCTCTTTTATATGTTTTCTTGAACTTTCTACATTCTTGAATGTTCTTGGGCTGAATTTGAATAGAAATTAATGGAGGATAATTGACGCTTTGATTCCATTAAACTCTTGTATGTAATTCTTATTTGGAGGTATTGCATAATGGTGAGATAGGTTACAAAATTAAGGTTTCTTGTATTAATTAGGACTTTTCCGAAATTTAACTCTTGAATTTCTTAATTAGAACATTCATTCAACCATTCTTGAAATTTACTCTAATGTGTTTCTTGAATGTCATAATCATGATAACACATGTCTTTAAAGCAATCTAAGAAAAGAACATGATAAATGCTATATTTAAGTGTTTTTTACTTAGATTAAGGCTAATCGATGTGATTCATGTTAACTGACTATATGGACCTTTCCTTATTGGATTATGATGAAGGAACCCAAACTTAAGGGAACTCTAAGCGGAAGTAAGATCGACCCAAATCCCATTTATCATTGAATATAAATTTTACAGTAAAATAAGAAATAAGATATGCATTTATATATAAATTACAACATGCTATCAGAAAGGTTTTAGAAACATTACCTTTGAAGACTTTCTTCAAGAAAACTTCGAACAAGAACGAACACAACCACAAAGATTTCCTCGGTATTCTCAGGTTAAGAACCCAGGAGTTGTGGGCTCTGGCTACTTTGGATTGAGGGAAACATAGTAAAGAGGAGAAAGAAGATTTGCAAATTGTTCAACAAAAATTCCAAAATAAATAACTCTTCTGTCTCTTTTCTCACTGTCAATCTCGATAATTAGTTTATTGGAAGAAGGAGACTCTCTCCTGTCTTTCAAGAACCAAATACCACAACTATAATATAACCTATACTTTCTTCTCTCTAATATGGTATTTGATATAAATCACATTTATATTAAATTTAACAACTATGAATCCAATTCATAAAATAGTATTTGAATCATATTCAAATATTTATTTCCTCGCACTAAACTATAATATATCAAATACATTATAATAATTATATCTCATATAATTAAAATAATTTAATTATATCCCTCTAATAATTTGAACAATTCAAATTAATCCAAAAACTGATTCTCAATTAATCCTATTGATCTACCAAGGGGACCTCATGGACTTGTAGCTTGGAGCTACAACAGTACATGAATAATTAATTAAACTCTTTAATTAAATTATTCACCATCCATTAACTATCGGACACTCCACTAAAGACTGACAGCTGCACTCTTCGCACTATAGATATATTTCCATGTCCATTGGATATAACCAATCAACAGTACGATGATCCTTCAAAAATTTATTGTAAGTACAACTAGGCCAAAATTATCGTTTTGCCCCTGTAGTTACATCTAACTTCTTAAGTACCACTGATCCCTCTAATGAACAAAATATTATAGTCCAACTATGACTAAACCCCTCTCGGGCCAGAAAAGGATGTGGCACCACATTGTTCAAGACCCGGAATCAACCCTTAAGGGAGCAATTTATCTACTTACCCCGACCTCGAGGAAGCAGTGAATTCCTTTTTGTGTAGTTTTGTTCCCAGCTCCTCAATCAGATGAATTCTCAAAATGGTAGGCTTGTTGAGTCACCGATCTGACCACTCTCACCCATACAAATCAAATGACCGCCCTAATAGGCAGGAGTTCATACAAGATTCAGGTCATGTTACCTATTGTCATCCTGGTGAAATATAAGTCTCTGTTATGAACGGCGTTATATAATGAGATTAAGATTTCGTGGTCCAGTCTTATACAAACTACTTTGTATAGAATATCCCCACTCACATGTCTATACATGAGTGATCAGAATCATATCATTTGTAGCATTTTACAACAATTGTAACACCTACAAAGCGGGTCGTATTCATAGTGTCACAAGGATAAGGTACCCAGCTTTATCCATCTACTACAAACCATTTAGGTTATCACTTAAACATAATCCACTCATATTTCTCTACATACATGTTTAAGTTACAAGATAACCTTGGATGTTAGTTTATTGGTTTGTGATTAATGCAACAAAAATTTCACATATTTTATTAAATAGACAATGATTTTGAATAAAATATCATATATTTTATTAAATACACAATGAGTTTGTCAATAATGTTTACAAACTTAGGACCCTACGAGATTTAGGGCATCAACTCCAACATATTGGATGTTGAGTTTTCAAGTAATTGTTCAAGAATAATGGTAGGATTATACCTAGTAACAAGATTTCCCAAGAATCTTTTTCAATCAATTCTCTTCTCACAAAAATAGTAAGTTTGTGTTACAATTTGCCTTTATCTTTATTTTAGTTAGCGTTTAGTTTCTTTACAAACAACCCCCTCTCCCCTCCCCCCTCCCTCCTCTCCCCCATACCCCTATTACTATCTTTTTTAATTCAAACGTTATTTTTGACCAATTAATAGAGGTTCCTTTGGGATCGACCTCCTACTTCCACTTTAACTACATGTTAGTTTTAGTAGTCATTGAGCATTATAAATTTCATTTGCTTAGGTAAGCTAAAACTAACGACACCTATTTTGCAACAACCAAATTGGCATTGTTCTCAGGGAACTGTACAACTGGCCTTTAAGAATCTTTGAATTTCTTTTTTTTTTTTTTTTTAAGAAAAAGAAATAAAAACAAAAAAAATAGTTAGTTTGATTAAACTACCCTTTTGTGCATGACCCACTCCACTCGAAGTGTGCTTTGTGATTTTGTTGTAGATATCGACCGTATAGAGAGAAGACCACAAAAGGAAAGAACAAGAAGAGAAGAAAGAGAATTTGAAGAATCGAGTCAAGAAGGGGAACCAATACAGACAAACACTATGGGTGAAGTAAGGGAGCAAATGTTAATAGAGGTTGTCGAGTTGGATTACACTCAACAATCGTTATGAATAGTATATCCGAAGAATACGATACCTTTTGAATTGAAACCCGACTTAGTTCATCTTTTACCCACTTTTTGAGGTAATCCAGGTGACGATCCATATAAACACATGAAAGAATTCCATTTGGTATGTAATGGTATGCGCCCACACAGGGTAACGCAAGAACAACTTAATCTTAGTACCTTTACCTTCTCCTTCAAGGATGTGGCCAAAAATTGGTTGCACTATTTGCCGACGGGATCGATTATGTGGAATGGTCTTAAGAAAAAAAATTTAGATTTTTTTTCCTGCATCTAAGGCTAATAATATTAGAAAAGACGTATATGAAATAAAGCAATTGATAGGAGAGTCCCTATATGAGTATTGGGAAAGGTATAAGCAACTTTGTGCTTCCTTTCTCCATCACCAAATTTCTAACCAATATCTTATCCAGTGTTTCTATTCTTGATTGCTTCCATCTGAGCAGAGCAACATTGATGCAGCCATCGGTGGAGCTCTAGTTGACAAAATGCCACCGAAGCTAGTGAGCTAATATCAACCATGGCGAAGAATTCATAGAATTTTGGATCAAGGCTCTCGAATATGATGTTGTTTAGGATAAAGAGGTTAGTGAGTTGAGAACTCAAGTATCTAATCTAGTTTCCCATTTTACTCAGGTTGCTCAAAGAGTACTTCCTCAAATTAAAATGTGTGGAGCATATGATATGGTTGGACATGCTTCTGAAGCTTACCCACAAGGTCAACCTCAAGTGAACGCAATAAGAGGTTTCCAAATGAAGTACGACCCCCACCGAAAAAATTATAACCAAGGGTGGCGAGATCATCCAAATTTCAAATGGAGATCTCAAGGGCAATATGAGAACTGGAATCATTCTTCTTCAAGCTCCTCAGTTATGTCTCTCGAGAATGTAGTGAAATCCCTTGCTGACCACTCTTTGAAATTTCAATAGGAACTCCACAATTTGCAAAAGGACAACATACAACTTCAACAAGAAACCAAACAACTTCAACAAGACACAAAATCATTTCAACAAGAGACTAGACAAGGCTTCTTAAACTTGGGCATACAAATCATGCAACTTGTAATTGTGGTAAGCAAGCTTTAGATTAAATCATCCAAAAAGATTCCCGCTCAACCGAAGCATAAAAATGTAAGCACAATCACTCTAAGAAGCGGTGAGGAAATCCCCTCATCCTTTCAAGATGCAGATCTAGTTCAATCTCCTAGAAGTAAGAAAAGGTAATGAAAGAATAACAGAGCAAGATAAGTGAACCAAAAGAGACTCAGAGACTCCGAGGTATATGATTACTCTCCTCCTAAAGTAAAGTCGTGTGTACCTAAGGCACCGTTCCCTAGTAGATTAGTAAGACCTAAGGTAGAACATACCAACCTAGAGCTTGTTGAGATACTAAAAAAGGTACAAATTAACATCCCTTTGCTTAATGCTATTCAACAAATACCTAGGTATGCTAAGTTTTTAAAAGACTTGTGTACTAAGAAAAGGAAAGGGAAGGAAGAAGAGAGAGTAACTGTTAGAAGGAATGTCTCTGCTTTGTTAAAAGAGGATATGCCAAAAAAATGTAGAGATCTGGGAATGTTTACCTTGCCATGCAAAAGAGGAGATAGAATTATCACTCATGCTATGCTGGATTTAGATGCTTCAATAAACATCATGCCTTTTCATGTTTATGAAGACCTTAAATTGAATGGCCTACAAAAAACGAATGTTTGCATACAACTAACCAATAGGTCATAAATACATTATCTAGGCATAGTGGAGGATATTTTGTTGAGAGTTGGAGAATTAATCTTTTTCGTTGATTTTTTACATTTTAAAAATGGATGAACCATTTTCGTTGATTTTTATATTTTGAAAATGAATGAACCATACTCTACTTCTTCTTCTAATATTTTACTTGATAGACCCTTGATGAAAACTGCAAAAACTATATTGACATAGATAAAGGGTCTTTATTAGTAGAATTTGACGAATAGGTAAAGTCTTTCAACATATATGATGCCATGAAATTTCAGGAGGAGTATTATTCTCTTTGCTCCACAGACACATATGATGAAAATTGATCACATGGTTGATTCCATGTACAAAAATTCTAGTTGTTTTAGTAACCCCTTCTATTCATTATGGTTTTGATTTGATTACTCATAATTCTTCTCATGCATCTCTTCACTTTTGCGACCATTATAATTCAAATAAAAAAACATATTTCTAATTCTTTACTTCAAATTTGTAAAAAGAATGAATCTTCTTCAAATGATGATAATAATAATTCTTTCAACAACAAATTTTGCCAAAATATAAATACTTTAAAAGTAGATTCAAATTTTCAAAAAAAAATTTGTATAAATGACAAACCTTCCATTGATAATTAAAATCAAAATTCAATTGTAATACCAAAAACACAAATAAGGCCTCTAATCTTTGCTCCATTTTCAATATGTAGGTAAAAGGGATTGAACCCAAAGCTCTCCCATCTCAAAAGAAGAGCAAGAACTTAGGAAGTTCTTTAAAAAAACCCCAAGAAGCAAAAACATAAAAGGATAGAAACTTTTGATGTCCCTGAGAAACGGGAAAAATCTTTAAAGAGAACGGGCACAGACTTAAAATTTACAATGAAGGGCATGTAAACCAAGTCCAGTTGGCCTTGTTTTTTACTAATCCCTCATATATATGACACCTCTTTTCACCAACATCGAGCAAACAACGCTAAAAATTTGCAAAGACAAGACAAATTTTTTTCTTTCCTTTTTCATTTTTCTTTTCACTTTCTTTATTTCTTATTTTTTCATATTTTTTACTAACAAAAAGAATAATTGATTCTGTTTCTTTTCTACGTAGATTATCTTTAAAAAAAAAAAAAAAAATAGAAGCCCTCAAAGAAAAACAAAACAAAAGCAAAAAGTTCTCTCTCAAATAAATAAATGATTAGCCATGAAAACAAGGGAATTTTCTCTCTACATCCTTTACCTTTTGTTTCTTGAATTCATTTGTTTGTTCTAAACATTGAGGACAATGTTTCATCTTTAAGTTGGGGGTGGGATACATTGCATGTTTTTGGTATATTTAATGGTATTCTTTGCTTTGTAAAAAACGAGCCTCATTGAAAATTTGTGCTTTATAATGATCTATATAGAATCATAAATGCATGTTTGGAACCCTTAAGCATCTAAGCTCGGGTTAATAGATTGTTGATTAATTAGACTAATTACATAGATTTTGTGACTCTAATCTGACATATCTGAATAAATTTGAGGCTCTGGTTCATTCTGATAGTGTAATTTCGATTCTTTGAAAAACATGTCTATTGAATTATTTATGCTCCAAAAGACCATTTTTCTTGAATGTAATAAATTCATGATTAAATAAATGTATGTTTGCACCTTCAAGAATCTCATTCACTTTGTTTTATGCATCATTTATTTTATACAATCTCTCGATTCTTATCGATGAAATTTTGATTACGCACTATTTCAAGTAAGGATACAAAAAGAATTTTAGACCTTTTAAAATTTTCTAACAAAATTTTGAAACTCATTTTTCAAAAGAAAAATTCTTTTTTTAAAAAAAATTTCATAAAAAATTCGAATACTTAGTTTATTAGATTTATTTAGAATCTTAAAACTCTTAGAAATATCATATCTACTTAATTTTCTTTGTTACCCCGATAGGAAAACTTTTGATCTAAGAACAACCATCTTGTTTTAGAAGCGAGTCTAGACACAGAGGAATAAAAATGGCCTAGTATTTAACAAAAAGAAAAAAGAGTTGCTAGCATAAAAAAAATAAAGCAAGCTTGTCAAATTAACATAACCTTCACTAACGTGTGTGTATGCATGGATAGAGGTGAAAAGAGCTACCTTCATCGTTTCTAATCAGAACCCGCGAGAAAAGAGCAATAGGTTCTGGGCGGTGTGAGTGTAAAAGCTATCCCTTTAGGTAAAATAAATGTTAATTACATTCTGTGTGCATGAGTTTAAAAAGGCACCCTTGTATTAGAATTGTCTCTCTCCAATGCAAGTTAGGTATATCTTAAACCAATAACCGGGTCAATGTAAGCCATGACTAACTTTTCTTCTTGAATGTCTCTTTGTTAAGAGTGTGTGCTTATGATATGATATGTTTCTAGATGTTTTTCTTCTTAATTGATTCTGCTGTAAGAAAATAATACTCGTTTGGATTGGCGCAGTTAGTTAGATAACAGTTCTTAAAGGTCGTCTATACTTTTATTTGAGTTACTTTTTGAGCATTACTTCAAGCTTCAATTTTCAATTATTCTGTTTATATTTTTTTCTTATTAACTTTTATTGGGTTTTACGTTGGCTAATGATTAAATGGGTTTTACGTTGGCTAATGATTAAATGGGTTTTACGTTGCCATTATTGTAAATAAGTTAGTTGTGAAAATCAAGCAAGTATATACAAAATGCAATACAATTTTGAAACTTGAACTCTAAAAAAATCGTGTTGTTGTTGTCAAGGATCTATTGGACTCTCTAGCATCAATTTAAGTAAGTAAAATTGTAATTACTAGGTCCTGTGCACTAATTATGTGAGCCTAAGATCTTGAGATGACTTTCTATTTTTAAGTTCAAACTAAGATATCTATAAAATTATTATGTTGATCTTGAGTGTTTTTTTTACTATTTGAGCCTAAGAATGCTTTTTATTATTTTCCTTATTCTCTTCTAGCATATGATTTTCATTGTTATCTTTTAGCATATGATTTTGATTCTTTATTTTGTTTGTACATTCCCTTTTAGCTACGGTCGATAGTTGCTTCTCCAACACATTATCTTTTCCATATTGTTCTCAAAGGAATCACTTTCTTGGCCTACGCCTAAGTCCAAATGCCGTCTTTAATGGGCATTAAGGAAAACGTCTTCTTAGACTGAGCAATAGATTAAGTTGGTTATTTGAGTCCTTTTAACTTTTGATACTTAGTTCCTTTGCAAATTGGGTTGGATATTTGAGTCCTTAACTTTTTATCCTTAGTTCCTCTACAAATTAGGTTGCATATTTGAGTCCTTAACTTTTGATCCTTAGTTCCTCTCCAGAGTGGTTGATATTTTCACATATTATCTTCAAGAGTTGAATGACAATTTGGGTATATGTTAATTATTGACCATCAGCTACTGATGCTACAGTGTTTTAGTCTTTAGACAAAACCGGGAGTTGAATTAGTTGGTAAAGATTGAGTGACTCCTGTGCGATTTTTTCTTTTGATGTGATCATTGACACTTATAAGATTCTTTCTTTTATTATATGAGCATCAAAAGTTGTAGTTTTGAAGGAAAAGAAAATTAGAGTCCATTCATATAGGTTTCTTGCTTGTCATTTCTACCATAACAACTAGCTATCCTCACTTTCATGATTCCAACCAAGTAGGAGAATTCTAGACTACTCAGTGCATTTTAAGGTATTTTTGGAGTACTTTAGGTAAGTAGAATTCTAGACTACTTAACACATCTTAAGATGTTTTTAGATTACTTTAATTGGTACTTTTCTTAGAAGTGTTTATAGGAAAGATTTTCACATAAAAACAATACTTGTAAGTCATTTTAAACTCATTTGTAATTACTCTATGTCTCATTTGTATTTTATATGCTTAAATTCCATGAGATTTCGATATTTATTTTACATTATCATCATAGTTTTATGTTTAGCAAGTTTGCATTTATCTGTTATTTCTCTAGCTTTTTTATTACTCTCCATTGAGGGTAATATTATGTTCAATTTTTCACTTATTTGTTCAAATTGTTGTTTTATCTACTTTGTAGGTAGTGAATAATCTCTAGATTCCAAAAATTGACATCAGAGACACTTGGGAAGACATTGTTGAACATTCCTCATTTATCTTCAGTTTACTTTTAGTCATTTTAACAATTTTTTAATTCATTTATGTTGAATTCTATTCTTGTATGCAATTTAGCATGTATACTCTACTTGTTCAATGTATAATATATATGTATAATTCATAGTTGATATGTAGGGATTTTCTGTCGAAATCATATGGAGTTGATTTGGATTAAAAATATATTTGATTTTGATTTTAGAGTTAAAATATCATCTAATTTTTCTTTTGTGACTTATTAGGGATTTGTGAAAGCAATTAAGATTTTTTTTTGTGTGCATGTATAGGTAAAAGACAAATATATTTTTTTTCAATGACGGATATTCAATATCGGACAATTACTAACAAAAAGTAAGTGAAAAACCGCCATTGAAGATAATTTTCAATGTCAATTGAAAACTGACATTGAAAATAGTATTCAATGTCGCTTGAAAACTGACATTGAAGATAACTGGCATTGAAATCTTGGTCATCTATAATGTCGATTTAACATCGATATTAAAAACCCTTTATAACACGATCTTTGATGTCGGGTTTCAATCAACATTAAAGTTCAGTTTTGTAGTAGTGTTAGTAATTAATACACAACAATTATGGATTATGGGAAGACTCTTAGTTATATATTAGACATATATAGGTGAGTATAGCATCAATTCATTCACAAATACATGCTAAAGGACAAATATGATACAGGAAATCAAGTTCATTTCATTAAAACTCAGTCCTAAAAGAATTTACATTAGATTTTCTACTCTTATTCCTTTCAGCATTGCAATGCTGCTTTAAAGCGTCCTGATGCTGCCTCATTGACTATAAAATATTCTCTTTCATTTTAGGTTGAACTGGGTATTTTAGGGAGGCTTAGGCTCAATTGTGGGATTTTAGCCATTATCCATGAGATTTATTTGTTTTGGTTTGTAATTGATGATATTTGGTATGGATAATTTTGGACCAAAAATTACGATAGGCATAAAGTAAGATCATAAGCAACAAGGACAAGAAAATAACAAGGTTTGAGCCTAGGGGAGAGGGTTGGTTCGTATCAAAACTCAAATTAATATAATTGGTGTTGGGTTTTATGTCCTAAAATTTGTGGTTTGTAAACAATAAACATGTTCTATTAATCATAGATGTTATTGAAGTTTTATTCAATAAAGTTGTTATTGAATGTATGAATCGCTCATTTTGTTTTAGAAAGAAATTAAATCCAATAAACTAAAATTCATATTACTTGAGTACCTGGACTTTATGTGGAGACATAAGAGTGGATCAAGTTCGAGTAGATAGCCAAAATTGTCTATTGTTTACGGATAAGGTTGGGTACCTTATTTTGAGGATACTATCGAATGTGGCTCACTTTGTAGATGTTACAATTGATGTAAAGTGCTACAAACGATGTGATCATGATTCGTTCTTGTGGAGACATGCAAGTAAGGACGTCCTATGCAAAGATTTTGTATAAGACCGGGCCAAGAAATAAGTCACTCTTACTTTAGAATGTTGTTTATTATTTAAGACTGACTACTTCAAAACGATGATCTAGGTAACCTGACCTTAATCTTGAGCTAAATGTGAACTCCTGTTTATTCGGGATTATCTTTAGATTTGCATGGGTTAGGGTTGGCTTAACAGCGTCGACTCAATAAGCCTCCCATTTCAGGGGTAAGACCAGGTAGATAGCTGGGGACATAGGGTGCAAGATGAAATACACTACGACTCGTTTCTTTGGATAGTAGAGAGGTTATTCCCTTAAGTGTTAACTCTGGGTCTTGAACAAGGGGTCCCACCCTCTCATTGGCTCGAGAAGAAGTCGGTTTGGTTATTGGATTACAAACCAATTGTTTGTTAGAGGACCGATGGGACTTAAAGAACAAGATGTAATCTTGGGGGTAAAATAGATTTTGACATAGCCGTGATGAGTAGAAAAACGTGACAAGTAAATTTGAAACATTCAAATTCGAATTAAAGGGAATCAGTAATTATATATGGTATAATTAAACGTTTAATTATATATGGTATCAATTTTAAAGAACAAGATGTAATCTTGGGGGTAAAATAGATTTTGACATAGCCGTGATGAGTAGAAAAGCGTGACAAGTAAATTTGAAACATTCAAATTCGAATTAAAGGGAATCAGTAATTATATATGGTATAATTAAACGTTTAATTATCGAGTTAAACGAAATTGGAGAATTGGATAATATTTAAAATTGATTTAAATATTAATTACATGAACCTCATGATTGTGGAATTGGTGTTTTAAAAGATATTCAATTATTTTAATTAATTAAATAATTTTTACTTAAATTATTGAAAATTTGAATTTTATGAAAATTCAAATAATAAATTCATTTATTTTAATCTTTTAAATTTTAAATTATTTTTTGAGCAAATTGATTTTTAATTTAAAATTGAGAAAATGGGTTTAGGTGGGTTTTTCCAGTTTTTTTTTACACCACATGATTCCATTAGGTAATGGGTGTTTGGTATCAAATTAAGGAGATCATAATCATCTCAGTTGAGAAAAGGCATGCAATTTTGAAGTTATTCTGAATTTTTGCACCTTCAACCTCTGGAACAGAAACCAACCTTTTGCTCGCCAAAATGCCTTCAAAAGCAGTTTTAAAATCATGAGAAGAATATGATGACAATTCCCTAGTATTTTTCTTGGATGGTCTCCTTTTAAAGTCACCTTGTAGTCATGAGATATTAAAGGCTGGAACTTTTTTGTATTCCATCTATCTTGGAAAGAATATCTATCCTTCCAATCCTCATTTGTGACCATCAAAGGATTAGGGTCAATCTTTGAGCTTTGTTTAAAAATCAATACTTTAACCTCTGGCAAAAACTCAAAATAGAAACTAGGCAAACTTGGTTGAAACTCACCTATCAAAAAACTCTTTTATTTAAAAAGTCTTGAATTTTCTATTTTGATAACAAGAATAATTTAACCTCACAAATTTCCAAATTCATATTTTTGGCTTTTCTGTCATTTTTATCGATAGATTGAGTATTATTCACATGTTTTTTCTCTCATTTATGTTTGCACACTTTTCTTTTTATATTTCTATCGCTTTTGTCTCGGTTTCATGCCTTTATTTTTCAAACTCACACACATCAAGTTTTACTTCTCTTGGAAGGAACGATACAAGAGCAAGATCATATGATATTTTGGGATCCAATGTACTTGCAATGTCAGAACAAAGTATCCTAGTTTCAAGTTTACTACTATCTACTTTCTCTACTCCACTACTATGAACACGTGTTTCTCCAAAAATAAGTGACTCAACAATTCTAGTAAGACTACAATTAAGTAATTCCATGCAATTTAATGACTTATTAGACAAAACATCATTATCACGCACAGGTAAAACATTAGTAGGTTTTTTTCTACTTCTTTTTATCTTATCAAATTGCTCATATATGATAGTTAAACTAATTTTTCCCATTAATATGTTGGCATTGGGATTGAACTTAGATTTAATTTACCTTGAAGATTTCCTTTGAATTTTCTTTTCTATCTTTACGGGAAAATGCACCATTTCTTCCAAATCTGCACAAGGTCGAATCTCTTATCAATCAGCAAGTATATCAACAATTACCTCATTATGTCCTTGGTAGAATCAATCCATGGCAGCTTCCTCATCCTATATGAATCATATTCAAATACATTAACTCTTTCATAATATGTAGTTTTAATTATAAATCATATTTATAATTAACTAATAGTAATGTATCTATATACATTATATTTTATATTAATCATATCATATAAAATTAGTATATGTTTCCCTATGCTAATTTGAACAATTCAAACTATTCTTTCAAAGCTTTGGCCCTTATTAATCAATTGTGAGCTAGCAAGAAGACCTAATAGATCTATAGATTATGAGCTCCAATGGTTCGAGATTAATTGATTAAGTTCTTTAATTAAATTAATCAATATTTATTAAATTTGGGGCAAACCACTATAGACCTATACTTACACTCTTATGCACCATAAGACATATTGCATCCATGGATATAACAATTTCACATAAATCGATCCTTCACGAGTTATTCGTATTACAACTGGGTCAAATATTCATTTTACCCTCGTAATTACCTCTATATCCTTAAGTATCACTCATCCTCTTGTTGGGTTTTATGCCCTAAAACTCATAGATAGTAAGTGTTATTAATTGACCGTCATCAATAAAGAGTTATAGATGTTAATTCAATAAAAGTTATTGTGTTGTTTTCTATTTCATCTTAATAACCATAAATTCAATAAACTAACATCCAAGTTTGCCTTATGAGTCTTCAACTATATGTGGGGACATATAGGGATCAATGTACAAGATATAACGTAAAGGGTCTATAGTATACGAATAAGGTTGGATACCTTATCCTAGTAACACTATAGATATGACCCACTTTGTATTTGATACAAATGTAATGATCCAACACATTCGTGTAGGTAACATGCGAGCAGGGGTATCCTATGTAATGAGTTTGTATAAGACCAAACGGCGAAATAGTAACCACTAAATGTAACACTGTTGACTAGTTAGGTTTCTATTTCACTAGGACGACCTAAGCAACTTAGTCTTAATCCTTAATTATGAACTCATATTCACAAGGGATTGTCCTTTGATTTTTATAGGCGAGAATGGCTAGTTCACCGACTCAATAGGCCTACCATTTTGGGTTCAAGACCGAGTGGAGAGCTGAGAACATAATAATACAAGATAGAAAATACAAGATGGAATCCACTTCTTTTCGTCTTCAAGGTAAGTAGATGATTGTTCCCTTAAGTAATGTCTGTAGGACTTGAACAAAGGACCCTACCCTCTCATTGGCCTGAGAGAGATTTTTGTTTATTGGTTGGACTATAAAAAAGTTGTTCATTAGAGGAGCATAGGTACTTAAGGAGTCAAAGGTAAACCAAGGGTAAAACGATAATTTGATCCAGTTGGAGTTACAAACACTCGTGAAGGACTAACTTGTCATTATTAGTCTATATTCGCGGACACAGAAATATACCTGCAATGAGAAGAGTGCAACTATGGGTCTTTAGTGGAGTGTACCTACAATTAACGACTATTGATTAACTTGGTTAATGAGTCTAATCAATTAATCTCATATCGTTGGAGCTTCTGATTTATAGGTCTACCAGGTCCCCTTATTAGCTCACTAAAGGATATTATAGAGGAATCATTTGAATTGTTCAAATCAATTTGAGAAAATTGTATATTAATATGATTAACATATAATTGATTATGGATGTGACCTATAATTCAAATTAAGTTGGAAAGAAACATTTGAATGAGATTCAAATAATTAATTCAAGTGAATTAGATTCACAAAGAATTAATTAATAAATAGAGAGGTATTGTACATAAACATAAAATTTTCATGATAATTAAATATATACGTTAAATTAGATTTAATATGTAAATAGTTATTTAATTAATGTGCAAATTAATTAAATAAGTGTTATTTAATTAATTGTGCACAAAGGAAAGTTGGGAAAGACTTAGAGAATGGCATTGACCCTTCTCTATATAATGCCTTCCTTATGACCCTTTTGGGGCAAGAAATTCATTGTGCAAATTTTTCTTTAAGCCATCAAAAGAAATCTTCTCTACTCTTCCAAAGGTTTTTCCTCCCCACCATTTTCAATAGTTGGATACCACCTATCCTTCTATTGGAATCCTTGAGAATAACAAGGTTATTTTTGTAATTGTGTTCAAGATTGTTCGAGGAGTCGTATGTGTTCAAGAATGTTGGAGGAGTCGTTCGTTGGAATGTCAGGAGAAACGTTCTAGGAGCTTAGGAATATACAAAAGTGAAAATGGTTCTTTCATTTCTCTAAAGCATGCTATTTTACATTTTTATTCTACACATATTCTATTTTAATTCACTGATTTTGTTTATGTAAAAATTGATTTGCGGGATGCAAGGCGTTCACACGCTTTCGCAGTGGAATTTGAACTCCATCAATTGGTATAAGAGCCCAATTTCTTGCCTCTTTGTTTTTCGTATTTTTTTAAAAGAAAAATCAGTATAGAGGTGGGATATTAAATCTTCATTTTGAATAAAGGTTTGCAATGTTGGATGTTTTTTATTTTAGCACTTAGATTACTTTTAATATGATTAAACTGTAAGGGTTCGTTGATTTTTTAAGGCAAATTTAATTCTTGCTTAGAGTCTATAAGTTTGTATCGATCGATGGAGCAACTATTGCTGAAGCGATCGGAAGAAATAGAGGTGTTCAAGCAAGTTTGGAGACGAAAAAATGCAAAACAGAGGCATTCTGCCTTTCAGCATCGCGATGCTACTATCATAATGTTGCAATACTGAAAGGCAAGGCGGTATTGATAGTATTGAAAATGTGCTATTTTCCTCTTCTTAATTTTAGGTCGTTACTATGTTTAATGTGTTTATTTACTGTTTTTATAGGTATTGAGCATTTTAGAGGCGGAATCAGTCGTTATGAGTTGTTCGGGGTTAATTTGGAGCAATTAGGAGCTAATTTGAGCAATCGGACTTCAAAAGGATGTGAAAGGGCGAAAATGCCCCTGGATGGAGCGTTGCAATGCTCAACTGAGCATTGCGCAACGCTACAAGGCAGTAGCGACTTGATGCTAGAAAATAGGGCAGTATTGCAACGCTTCGATTATTGACGGATGCGTGTAAGGCCTCGCAGCATTGCAACACTGCGATACAACGTGGTGACGCTCCGACACCTGATATATATATATATCCTTCGTTTTAGGGTAAAATAATCACCTACACTCAGGCTCCCAACCCTCTTTCCCTCTTTTCTCTCTTCCATTTTCTTATTTGGGTGTTCATTTTGTAATTAATCAAGTAGATTCCAGGTTGTAGCTTCTCATTCTCTATGGGAAGGTAAGATTTTGATTTCCTAGCTTAGGGATTTAAAAGAACTCAATGTTGTTTTGGGAGATTCTTAATTTATTATGTATATGATCTTGCTTATGGATTCTCACTCTGAATTTATTGATTATGTATTGTATTTCCATGTATTTGATTGACAACCAATACTTGTTTATGTAGTTCCATGCTTAGGTTTAACCTTGATTAAGGCAATGAACCACAGAAAGAAAGAGATTAGATTAACATGCTTAGTTGTGAAGTTAACCGCACTACGTAATGCTTTAATCAATCTTGATGTGAAAATCGTAATGAACAAGTTAAATAGACGGTGGAAGTTAATTAGTTCATCCTAGCAAATCCCTATAACTTAATGCGATTAAAGCAGGTTCGTCTTCTCTTGCTAGTTAGTTAGATAATAAGGACGGTTAGTTAGGGTTCTAATTAATTTGGCTAGGCTTAAGCAAGGAGTTTTAGTCATATGTTATGGTTCAATGATCTTAATTGCAGTGGGTGAATCCATTCCTCCGAGCTAGGACATCATGATTGATTGCACTTCTATCTTTACTTTTCTTGTATTTTATTTTCTTTTATGCATTTCCTATTCCAATCCACACCAAACCCCTCATTTTACCACTGTAACTAAAAATAAGCTTCGAGGAACTAATCTTCCACGCTTTCCTGTGGTTTGACCCCAAACTTACTGCTTGTACTACCAATTAGTATAAGTAGTTCGTTCAGTGATTTATAAATATTATTTTTCTAGCAAGGATTTATGGACGACGATAAACATTGATCTAGCAGGTACGATGCAATGCATGGAATTCGTAGGGTCGCAGCACTAACCCTTAGCGTTGTGACACTACAAACTTTGACGGAATTGTGGTAGCGCGTCCGTCAATAATTTTTCTTTTATATTTAGTTAATATTAATTAATTAAATTGATATAATAGTTATATTAATTTAATTAATTATTTGCATTAGGGTATCGTAATTGGTCCAATTTTGCTGGTTAAGTTAATTTAATTATGCATTGGATGTATATTTAGACTAATATTTGAATTCATATTACATATTGTATGTCAAATGGATTGAAAATACCTATTTTAGGATGTACAGGCATCATAATTAGATATAAGGGTTCTATTTTATGGATGCACGATTGAATTAGCATGCTCATGCATCATGATATAACTGTTATTTTAATTATGATGTATGATTACACTAAATATTTCCATGCATCATGCTATATTAAAATTGTTATAATACATAATGGAATGATGTATGTGAATGTTTGATTTTCATATAAGTGATATATTTATCAAATGAAAATCGAATTTGCATTGAGCATGACGTTACTTTGATAAATATAATTGTTGTATTTAACCAAGGTCATTATATGCAAATTTATAGGTTTTAATAAAGCATTAAAATATAAATGTTATAGTTTTAATGAGATAGTTTAAAATATAGAATCAAGAGTTACATTCAAACATAGGTCAAAATTAAGTTTTAAATTGTTTAAAATTGATCAACCTAGACTTATGTTAGAATTATTTCTAATGGGGTTAGAAATAGGTTAATCTTTTTAATTTATTTTAATAGGATTAAATGAATTTAATCAAAATATTAAATTTATAAAATAATTGTCCATAAACTTTTTCTAAAGAACGTTTTGTCTAAGCGAGGGTAACGACCTTTTTCTAAAGAGCGTTTTGTCTAAGCGAGGGTATTTAAGCAGATGGAAACGGAACACCTCCACCGAAGAACTGACCTGGAAGGTGAATTGAGTAAATATTTTATAAGCATGCAATAAATGATTGATTTTATTAAAAAGTTTAATAAATGAAGTCAAGTATTGATAAATCATTCAATATAAATGTTATATTGAGCAAATTAAAAGGACTTAGATAAATTCATTAGTCGGTTTTTAACCAAGTATAATAAAACCTTAATAATATTAGAATACTTTCGTGGGAGGAAATTGGTATATGAGATATATCAAATTTCAACTCTCATGTCCCTAAGAGTTCACACCACGAGATCCATGCTCGGCTTTGTGTCACCCTGGGTATGGTCTCCCTTCGGAAGGTGTTTGCATTGGTTAATAACAAGGTGAATAGAGAGAGTATCCATAGTAAGTGGGAGAAGGACATGTGTCAAGTATCCTACAGTATCCTCCATTAGGTTGCACCATGAGATTCCTATAGTCGTCTGCGTGTCGTCTTGGAGCGACCATCCCTTCGGAGGGGCTGACCATAAGAGTCGAGACAACGCAAACTCTAGCAATGTATAGGGTTTCTTAGGTTAATCTTCAACAACTATCTTTCTTTTCGGTAGTCTGTTGACGTGTACCTCTGGGAATAAAAAATGATAGGGTCACATTTACAAGATGAATTAAGCTAGTTAATGAATCCTTGAATGAAACAATGGTAGCTTGATACTATAGGAATAAGAGTTATTCTGGTATTAGTGATTAGCTAAGATTGTCTCAATTCAGGAGAGAAGTAGTTGATCACCCTTTGGTGATTGTTGCTCTAACCTCTGAAGTATTGTTGCAAAAACTAAAATCAATAGTTTAATTAGGGTTCTATGATTACATATTTTTTTGCTAAATTGATTGGATAATTATGTAATGGGTTAAGACAAATATAATTAATACGGTCAATTGATTGTCATTTATTTCAACATGTCTTCCATAATCATTTTCTTGCTTAAAAACAAAAAATTAACCATGAAAACTATGCGACGGGAAACTCGTGGTTAATAAGTTTATTAATTGATCATAATTAATGAAGAGTTATAGATCTTAGTTCAATAAATGTTATTGTGTTGTTTTCTATTTTGTCTTGATAACCCTAAATTCAATAAACTAACATCCAAGGCTTATGAGTCTTTAACTATATGTGGAGACATACAAGGATCATAGATACAGCCTAAAGGGTCTATAGGGATAAGGCTGGGTACCTTATTCTAGTAGAACTACAGATACGGCCCACTTTGTATTTGATATAAATGTAATGATCCAACACGTTCGTATAAGTGACATGCGAATGGGAGTATCCTATGAAATGAGTTGGCATAAGAACGGACTGCGAAATAGTAACCACTAGAAGTAACTCTACTGACAAATTAGGTTTCTATTTCACTAGGATGACCTAGGCAACTTAGTCTTAATCCTTAGTATATTATGAACTCCTGTTCACGAGGGATTATCCTTTGATTTGTATGGGTGAGCGTGGTCAGTTCGTATAATTAATAGACCTACCATTTTTAGAACAAGACCGAGTGGAGAGCTGAGAACATAATAATACAAGATGGAATTCATTTCTTCCCGTCTTTAGAGTAAGTAGATAAGTGTTCCCTTAAGTGGTTCCTCCGGGACTTGAAAAAAAAGTCTTACAATCTCATTGGCCTGAGAGGGATTTCTATTTATTGGTTGGACCATAAACAGGTTGTTCATAGAGGTACACTAGTACTTAAGAAGTTAGAGGTAAGACAAGGGTAAAATGATAACTTGACCCAATTAGAGTTATGAACAATCGTGAAGGTCTAACTTGCTGCTATTGGTCTATATGGGTGGACATAGAAATATATCTGTAGCGAGAAGAGTGCAGTTGTGGGTCTTTAGTGGAGTGTACCCACAGTTAACGAATATTGTTCAACTTAGTTAATGAGTTTAGCCAATTAATCTCATATCGTTGGAGCTTCTGATCTACAGGTCAACTAGGTCTCCTTGTTAGCTCACTAGATGATATTAAAGAGGAATCATTTGACTTGTTCAAATCAATTTGAGAAAATTGTATATTAATATGATTAATATATAATTGATTATGGATGTGACCTATAATTCAAATTAAGTTGGAAAGAAACATTTGAATGAGATTTTAATAATTAGTTCAAGTGAATTAGACTCATAAAGAATTATAATAAATAGAGAGGTGTTGCACATAGACATACGATGTTTATGATAATTAAATATATATACATTAAATTAGATTTAATGTGTAAATAATTATTTAATTAATGTGCTAATTAATTAAAGAAGTGTTATTTAATTAATTGTGCAGAAGAGAAAGTTGGAAAAAGACTTGGAGAAGGGGGTTGACCCTTCTCTATATAAAGTCTTCTTTATGGCCCTTTTGGGGCAAGGAATTCATTATGCAAATTTTTCCCTAAGCCACCAAAAGAAATCCTCTCTACTTTCCCAAAGGTTTTTCCTCCTCACCCTTTTCCAATAGTTGGATACCACCTATCCTTCTATTGGAATCCTTGAGAATAACAAGGTTATTCTCATAGTTGTGTTCAGGATTGTTCGAGGAGACGTTTATGTTCAATATCGTTGGAGGAGTCGTTCGTCGGAATATCAAGAGGATTGTTCTAGAAACTTGGGAATCTACAAAAGTGAGAGTAGTTCTTTCTTTTCTCTAAATTATGCTATTTTACATGTTTATTCTACACATTATGTTTTAGTTCACTAATTTTGTTTATGTAAAAATCAATTTGTGGGATGAAGGCATTCACACGCTTCCACTGCGGGATTTGAATCCCACCACCTCTAATGAATAATTATTTTATGGTTAAATCATAAACTAAGTCTCTCAGGGTCAGTGAGAGAGTGGGACCTCATTGTTTGCGTCCTGAAGTCAGCACTTAAGGGAAGTATTCATCTACTTTCCTTAAACAGGAATGAATGGATTCAGTCTTGTGATATTACATTTCTAGCTCCCTATTTGGTCAAGTTCTCAAAATGGTAGGCTTATTGAGTTGGTGACTCGAGTCACTCTCATCCATGCAAATCAAAGGATGAGCCCTCATAAACCAGAGTCCATAACTCACTCAAGATGAGTTATATGTGATCATCTTGTGAAATATTAATTTCTTCACTTAACGAAGTTATAGAGAGAGATTAATTATTTTGCGACCTAGTCTTATACAAACTCTTTGTATAGGATACCTCCACATGTCTTCATAAGAACGGTTTGGATTACATCGTTTTTAAAGATTACAAAGTGGGTCGTATCCATAGTGTTACCAAGATAAGGGACCCAACCTTAACCATCTACTATAGACTCTTTAGATTATTACTCAAATGAAATTTGTTGTATGTCAACTACATACCATTCAAGTCTTATGTAAATAACCTTGGTTTTGTTTATTGGATTGAGTTATGCAAAATATAAAATAAAATAATAATTATTTTATTAGTAATCAGAAATTTGTTTATTTATTTGAAAAGCACAAGCTTAGGGCATAAAACCCAATAGTTAGGGCATAATCTTCAAATGTAGAAACAATAAGTTTTACCTTTCCCTTTCACTCAAGTGGTGATCATCAAATATGGTCTCAATTTCCTCCTCTTAAAGAAGATACTCGATTGGATTGGAAATATATCCAAAGAACAATGGAAGTTTTTTTTTGTCAGCATTATGGCCATTTCTTCTTGCTCTTCTTTGTGTGAGCATGGCTGAAAAAAGATGTTAGCATAAAGAAAATTGTCCCTCACATATTACACTCAATAGGATGAAGATCACTCCTGTTTGCACTCGAAGATCTAGCACTGTTTCTCCAATATAAAAACTCTCTCAGAAAAGAAGTCAAGAGATTGCAATATCAAGTATTTAAGGAGCATGCCTTGAACACAAAACCGAGATTGATGACGCTCAAACAAAGAAACAAGTAGAATTAATAAAAACAAGAAACTAGTAAACAAGAACCTAATGTTCAAGATCCAACAAACTAGGACAAGAAACAACAAAAATATAATACCTGGAATTTAGAATCTAATATTAAAAATTGAAAGAATTATGTAAGATGACCAAAGAAAAACAAAGAAATTAGACAAGAATTAAAAGGAATTAAAGAAATAAGATGCAAGAAATACTATCCTAAACTTCTAAATTGACACGATATAGCTTTAAAATCTTAGGATGTGAAAACTTATATGGTTCTCAAAGCTTAGTCTTGAAACTTTTACACAAAGGAGTTTTGAAGAATTTCACTGCTTTATAATCTGTAAATTGTTGCTTTAATCTAATGGAATCCACCTTGTTGTTGAAAGTTCACAAAGTTCAATCACTACCTTCAGCCATACTAACCCCATCCGCCGACTGCAAGATGTCCAGAAACCACTATTTTGTTTTCCCCATCTTGAACGCACTGTTGAAAATGGAAAACACTAAAATTACATAAAAATTATTATAAGAAAACAAATATTAATTTGATGCAATCCATATCATCCTCTTTTCCTTTTGATGTTTTGAGTTTTAGGATTTTCTCTTAATGTAAATTCTCTAGTAGATAACAGAGCTTCATCACCATCTTTTTGTAATCCTTGAATCAAGGTTACATGCTAATAACATTCAGGTAAGTCTAATCATCTTACTTGTGAAGTGTTTGAACTTTGAGTAAGGAACTAATTCTCCTTTTCTTTAGGTTATCGATAAAAAGGTAATTCAATTCCAATTCTTCACTTTAAATTAACATCAATTAACCTAGGGGTTTTTGGAATTTTTTATTAGGGTTTGATCAAAGGGTTCCTAATTCACAAATTAGTTAGGGTTATCTTATCATTTCAAAGCCTAGGTGCTTTAGATCAAATATATCCTATAAGTATTATTTTTATTTTATAGATTCTAGAAATTGCATTGGTAAATTTTGCATCTTGTGTATTTTTCCATTTCAAATGTAGGCACTCTAATATCAAATGATACCGAAATCCTAGCACATTTGAATTAGAAACCTTTTTGGGATGAGAAACCCCTAATTCTCAATCACTTAAACCCTCAAATCAACTCAATTTTAACCCTAAGGATTGCGTTAGACAAGGATTGCCTTAAAATCAAATATCTTGAGACAAATAATGCATTCCTTACACAAGATTCAAACAATCCACAAGATAGGATGATTAATTTCACTTAGATAAGATCCATAACATTCATCAAATATTTCATAAATTAATATAACAACTTATATTAATTCTTCTGAAATCCTACACATGCATACTAACACTTATAACGTACTTCCAATGCATGAAACATGCTTATTCTATTGTGGGATTTTAAATCTATATGGCATATTTTGTGCACATACAAATTTAATTTAATTATAGCATACATTGATAATAAAGTGGACTAGTTTTGGCATCCTAAGTTATCAAACACCTAAATTATTACAATAATAATTTTAAAAAAAAACCATAAATCGCTCCCAAATACTTCGAACCAGCCCAAACCAAGTGAAAACAGCTTGAGCCAGACTCCCAAGGCTTCAAACTGGGTAGAACCGGTTGGATTGAAGGCAAACTGGACCAAACCGGTCCAATTGGACTTTCTTCCTTCGTGTGCGCGTTTCTGGAAAAAATATGAACAACACTACAATGCTATGATGGAGCATTGCAACATTGCGCCTCGGGTCCCAGCTCCCTATTTCAGTTCCAGCTGTGTTTTGTACCAAATTTTCTTAAATTACAACCTAATTTCAACTCTAATGACTCTAACAAATCTACAAACTCTTCTTCACACATTAAATCTCATAAACAAGTGGGTAATTACAATAATTACAATAGATTGAAGCTCAATTTGATGCCAAAACTGTAATATATCTAACTTTAGCAACCAACAATATTCATCTCATGAAAATTCACCCACCAAGCTTTAAATTAATGCAAATTGAGTGCTTAAAACATGCTTTGAATATGATGGTCCACTTCAACGTAGAAAAGGTAAACGATATTGTCTAGATGAGTAAAGTCAGGTTAGTTTCATCATGGAATGTCTTCCAAAGAGTTTCATGCAGTTCTGCACAAATGAGATGATGAACAAAATTGCGTACAATCTGACTAATCTCTTAAACGAGCTCCGAACATACCAGTCACTTATGAAGACTAAGGGACAAGAAGGGAAAGCAAATGTTTCTACCTCAAAGAAATTCCAAAAGGGATCATCCACAGGAACTAAGTCTTGACCTTCTACTTCAAAGAAAAAAATATTCAAATGAAAAAGAGGGAAAATGGAAAGGTAAGGCTTCTGCAACCCACAAAATTAAGGCAAAAGCTATAGATGAAGGAAAATGTTTCCGCTGTAACAAAGACGGGCACTGAAAACAAAACTGTCCAAAATACCTTGCTGAGAAGAAAGTTGAGAAAGCAAAACAAGGTAAATATAATTTACTCGTTGTTGAAACATGTATAGTGGAAAATGGTAACTCTGCCTGGATACTAGATTCAATGGCCTCTAACCATATTTGTATTTCTTTTCAGGAAACTAGTTTCTGACGACAGCATGGAGAAGGCGAGACAACTTTCAAAGTTGGACCAGGAGAGGTTATCTCAGCTCAAGCAGTGTGAGAATTAAAGGTTTTTTTTGGAGATAGATTCCTTTTACTAGAAAATGTACTTGTAGTTCCTAATATGAGAAGGAATCTAATATCTATCTCTTGTTTGTTAGAACAAATGTACAAAGTATCTTTTGAAGTTAATGAAATATTTTTTAGCTTAAGAAGTATACAAATATGTTCTGCAAAGCTTGAAGACAACTCATATGTATTAAAAAGCTAAAGCTATTTTAAATAATGAGATATTTAAAACAGTTGAATGTCAAAATAAAAGGCAAAATGTTTCTCTTAATGCCTATTTTTGGCACTTAAGACGTGGCTACAATAATCTCAATAGGATTAGGAGATTGATCAAAAGTGGACTCCTAAATCGAATAGAAGACAACTTTTTACCTCCATGAGAGTCCTATCTTGAGGGTAAGATGACCAAAAGATCTTTTAAAGGAAAAGGTCTTAGAGCCAAAGAACCCTTAGAACTTGTGCGTTTAGATCTCTGTGGTTCGATGAATGTCAAAACACGAGGAGAGTATTGAGGAAGATGACATGAGTGATCATCAACCTCGCTATAAAATAGTATTGAGGGACATTTTCAGAGAAGCTACAGATAAATCAACAAGAGTTGTTGATCAAGTTGGTCCTTCAACAAAAGTTGTTGATAAAGCTAGTAATTCTGGTCAATCATATCCTTCTCAAGATTGAGAGTGCCTCGACGTAGTGGGAGGGTTGTCCCTTAACCCGACCATTACATGGATAACAAAAACTTAAGTCGTCATACCCAATATTGACATTAAAGATCCATTTACCTATGAACAGGCAATGAATGATGTAGATCGAGACCTTAAAATGGAGTCTATGTACTTCAATTCGATCTAGAAACTTGTAGATCAGCCTAATGGGGTAAAACCTATTGGTTGTAAATAGATCTACAAGCGAAAACAAGACCAAGCCGGTAAGGTATAGACCTTTAAGGCTCGTCTAGTGGCAAAGGGTAATATCTAGAGAGAGTGGGTGGACTATGAAGAAACCTTCTCCTTTGTCGCCATGCTGAAGTCAATTAGGATACTCTTGTCCATTACCACTTTTCATGATTACGAAATTTGGCAAATGGATGTCAAGACTTCCTTTCTGAATGGCAATCTTGAAGAGAGTATCTATATGGCTCAATCAGAGGGGTTCATTGAATAGGATCAAGAGCAAAAGGTTTGCAAACTTAAACGATCAATCTATGGGTTAAAACAAGCATCTAGGTCCTAGAATATAAGGTTTGACACTATGATAAAATCTTATGTCATTGAGTAGAATGTTGACAAACTTTGTGTTTACAAGAAAATTTTCAAAACCACTGTAGTTTTCCTAATGTTGTATGTTGATGACATCCTACTGATTAAGAATGATGTAGGATTCCTGATTGGAGTTAAGATGGCTAGCAACCCAATTCTAATGAAAGATTCGGGAGAGGCTCAATATGTTCTTTGAATCCAAATCGTTCGGAATCGCAAGAATAGAACTTTAGCCCTGTCTCAAGCATCCTATATAGACAAGATGTTGTCTAGATATAAGATGCAACATTCAAAGAGGGGTTTATTACCTTTCAGGCATGAAATTCATCTGTCAAATGAATTGTGTCCTATGACACCTAAATAAGTTAAGGATATGAGCTGTATTCCTATGCATCAACAGTTGGTAGTCGGATGTATGTCATGTTATGTACATGACCTGACATATATTATGTCGTGAAAATAGTTAGCAGGTATCAGTTCAATCCAGGATATGATCATTAGACTGCCATTAAAAATATCCTCCAGTATCTTAGGAGAATGAGGGACTATATGCTCATGTATGGCGATAAGGATCTGATCCTTACAGGATACACTGACTTTGATTTTCAGACCGATAAAGATTCAAGGAAATCTACATCGGGATTAGTGTTCACTATAAACGGAGAAGCAATAATTTGGAGGACTATAAAGTAAGGTTATATTGTTGACTCCACCACGGGAGTGGAGTACATAGCTGCATGTGAAGCGGAAAAAGAAGCTATATGGCTTAAGATGTGTTTCACAGGTTTCGAAGTGGTTCCAAATATGCATTTTTCTATCACTCTCTAATGTGATAACAGTGGTGCAGTTGAAAATTCTAAAGATCCCATAAGTCATAAGCATGGGAAACACATTGAGCGCAAATATCATCTTATCAAGGAGATTGTGTAAACAAGAGACGTCATTTGGCTGCTGGATTATGAGCTTATGAAGCTGAATTTCCTCCAAAATTTAACAACACCAAAACTCTCTCAAACTCTTCTTCACCTTCAAATTCATCTCAAATTTGGATCCCACAATCCATTCTAAGGCTGGAGAATAGTGGGGAAGACTCTAGTGGTCGTCCATGAAATATTCGTAATAAAAAACAACCAACGAATTGTTTCAATTTTGAACTACATCAAGGTTTGCACTCAAAACTCTATTTTTCCAGTTTTAGACTAGCATGTTTAATCCTTACATTAATGAAATTAGAGTACCTAAGATCCTAATTGCTTCCACTTGCATGTTACCAACTCCATCATGTTCTTAACATGCAACTCAAACAATAAATTACAAAATTCAAGCTCTTTTGGCTGAACTTGAATTAAGCATTAAGGCCAAATTTAATTCATCGTAAACTTACTTCTCAAACAACCTAAAGGCAAGGCTTTAATACCCTCCCAAAGAAAACCCTATTGCCACATCATGGTTCATACCAAAATTACGAAAGTGCCCCTACTTAATATGTCATAAAATGAATAAATTTGGAAATACTAAAATTAGATCAAAATTATTAAATATAGCATAAATAATTTGATGCTCTGGACGTGATCATATCAATCACTCTAGGACCAAAATGGCCCTAAAGGAAGATGCTCAACCTCGGCCAAGGCCGAGGCTGACCCGCCAAACATAAAATTAAGCGTGCCCCTTGGTCTACTAGGTTATATGAGCATTCTAAAGAGACTCCAAAATCCTATCAGAACAATCTAAGTTAATCATCTCATAAATACATCATTATAACTTCATATGAGGTAACTTGAATCCTACTCTCAAATTTCTCTAGCTTTCACCCTCTTTCGCTCTTTGACTTAATCATCGGAGTGTGTGTCGCAAGTACCACACTGTTGTGTAGATTTTCTCTATTGTAGGTATTGTTCTTCTCCCTTTTAAGAAAATTCACTGCTAGTGTAATATGAAGGTCAGGTGCATTTCCCTTATCCAGATTTTGGCAACAATAATTTCGATGTTGGGAATCGAGTAATGATGACCAGCTAGGCCTGAAACATTGATTTTGATGTACGTTGGGCTTTTATTTATGAATTTTGTGAGATTTTGATTGATTGTTCATTGGTTTTTTTTTATTTTGCATGTTTTCTTTTCCTCGCTTTGTTTTCTAGAACAAGCATGTATGTACATTAAATTGACGCCCTAATCAAACACACTTTTATGCTTGTTCAACCATGCTATATATGTCGAGATTATCCATAATTGTGCTTAATTTGAGTAGCAATAAGTTGTGTTTATAGTTATGATCAAATCTTTGGCATTTCCAAGTTCATCATATTTAACATAACATACCTTATATTAGGGGAGTTTATCCAACATCCAGATTAGTCTTAGTATGTAAACTAGATAAATTTGATCCTAGGATAAATTTAATTTTGAATTAGAAAAAAAAAAACTAATTACAGCGTTGGGTAGATGAATACTAAATTTGTGTAATTTAGTTATATGAACTAAAGTAGATTATCATTTCAACTATTTTTTATATTGATATTTAATTTACAATTTATGATAATATAATTATTTGAAAATAGATATGATTTAAATTACAATTAATTTTATTTAAATTGTTTGATAACTTTTTAAAAAATAAGTGTTATAAGAAATTGAATCAACTAATTTGAGAATGAATGTGAGAAAATAAATTAATATTGAAGGATAATAAATTTGAAATTAGTAAACGACGAGAAAAGATACCTTTCTAGAAATGCCAAAATTTAAAAAAGTTGTATCTAATAAATTTTACACGTTAAAACAAATAATTCTGAATAGATTAATAAATAATTTATTTTACCAAAACATTAATCTTAGGACAGTCATTTAGGAGCTATCAATCAAAACGTTCGGGCATGTTTTAAGACTAAATAAATACCTATGAATAGTTTAATAAATAATTTATTTTACCAAAAATTGATTTAAGGACTGTTCGCCCACGCTATATATATATATATATAGACAAACTAATAATGATGAGAAAGCTTCACATTTTGGAGCTATCAATCAATTTTTTTAAAATCCAAATGATCTTTTCTTGAAAAGAGAAGTATGATAAAATATATATCCACAATTAATAAATCATCTTGTCTTGAAAGAGAAGTTTGATTAAAATTAATAAAAAAAAGAAGTTTGAAAAAATTTGATTCAAAATTAATAAATATCAATTTTGTCTCCTAGTCCAAATCGATATTAAACTCCTAATCTTGAATTGTATTCATCCAACCTGGGAATCATCAACACATAGATATCAACATCCCTCACTTCAAAATATATTAAAATAATATAGGGATAATCCAACCTTAAGAAAAGGATTAGAGATATATTTTTTAATTTTCCATTCTAAATTATGCATCATTTCAGGATAAATCAAATGATATATCAAAATATCTGAGATTTTATTTAAGTCACTTTGGTCATTTATTATTATTTTTTTAAATATCATTTTAGTATCTTTACATTGGAAATCGTTCCATTTTAGTATCTATATTCTCAAGTGTCTAATTTTAATTTATGTATATTCAATATATTTAATTTGGTCCTTATTACTAATTTATTATTATTATTTTAGAAAAACATTATTCTTGTTATTATTAATTTCGTTAAAAAAGTTAAGTTTAGGAGACTTATTGAAAATATATAGATTAAAATTGAACATTTAAAAATATTACCATTAATATTTAACAAAATTACGTGGGTAAATATCTTTAACTTTATTATTATTATTTCTAAAGTGGTGTGACATATATATACGTACATATATATATCTATATATACATATATATATATATTATATGCATATATACACATACATACATATATATACATACATATATATATATATAGATTTGAGAAAGAATGTGCTAGAAAAAACCGACAAAGATTCATCATAAGCTTATAATGTAAATAACCAACTAGGTAGACTAACAACCCGTTCCCTTTTCCCTCATCCCTCATTTGGACTAGACCCAAGCAACCTGATTGATGGATCTAGAGATGAATCTAAAACTCTTGATATGGACTTTTACAATCCAATTTCTAATTTCTTCCAAAATTACTTCTTTGATAGATGACTTCATCACATTGTAGCGAATGACTTTGACAAGAGCCAGAGCTCTGACCACACAAATATAAAAAAGACTCAACTTTTATGCAAGCTTCAACCTATAAAGAAGGGCAAGAGCTTTGCTTTGAGGTTCTCTGATTTATCTTACTTTCTGGAGGTTGGAATGTTGTAGAGCTAGAAATGACAAGTTGTATGTATTGGGAACTTGTTTGTTTTCCATAACTTGTTTTTTGAAGTTGATTATACAATGAAACGAAAGTCAAAACATGGGAAGGATGAAAACAAGGAAATTGTAAGTGAGAATGAAGCACTTCGTCAACGTGTTAGAGAATTAGAAGCTCATCTTCAAATGTCATCTTCTACAGCATTTTCTAGACATGGAATTTGCTCCAAGCAATTTTTAGGAGATGAGATCGAATCTCAAGATAAACAAAAAAACAAGATGAAGACTGCATATGAAAAGAAACAAAAACAGAAGATTAAGGTGGAGGACATTAAGTCCCCAGAGAAACAGAGAGACAAGATAAAAGTGAATGTATTGCTGCAATGCAGAAGATTTGAAAATCTTTAAGGTAAGGGCACTAATAAAATCAATTAAGTTCATCAAATATCTAATTTTCTGCTTTATATACTTTTATTATTATGATTTTGCTGCATTAGGAGAAATCTTCACTGGAAATGACTAAGAAACAAGAAGTTGGTGACTCAACATTGGTTCTTCCAGTATCTTTGAAATTCATTCTTAGATATGCTAAGAAGGTGATGGCCAAAGAGTCTAGTATTTCTTTACAACTTCCAGTTGGACTTTTTGGCATCAGTCGAAAGAGTTTTGACCTGTAGAGGACATAATTAACTTTTTAACATGGATGAAGTCAAGACAATGACTTTGGTGGCTTACATGGCGTAAGTAATGTTATTACTTTGGTAGACTTCAGTTTTGATGTTTCTTTCCAATTTTGTTCGTCTTTATGTTATAAATATTTTGTAAGTACTTGCACTCATCCTTTATTGATTCAAAGGAAACTTTACAATATACTTTTGTAGATCTATCTGTCATTTCCTCTGGCCATAACTCTCACGAAGTTAAAACTCGAAACTTGTGTAGTAGATTGATCATCTCATAAGCAAACCAATTAGTTCTTGCTCCTTTTAATCATGGATGAGTTAAAACACGTTTTGTTTTTAACAATTTCCATTAGCAATAGAAATACTAATTATATTTTATTAACTAGTGGTCATTGGGCACTACTTGCTATAAATGCATACGATGATATTGTATATTACCTAGACTCAATAAGGATAATATCACGGGTAGATACACGATATATAACTGATACATAAGTTAACCTTTTTCATTTTTAGTGTTTGTTTTAAGGTGTACTTTATTTTAGAATAATTTGTGGGTATTTCTTGACAAATAGGACAATTGTAATGTTTCAATCTCAAAAGAATATTAAAAAAAGGGCCAGAAGCAAACCTTATGGAGAACAGTAAAGGCAAGTATAAATTAGCAATGACTACTTATTCTTCATATTAAGTACACATCTAGTGTATAAGGATTACTTCATTCTTATTTACTAGTTTTTTCTCTATAGTGTCCTCTACAAGTTGGGAGCACGTGGATACTACGTCATGAGGTATATGAGGGATATTGTGATCAAAATAAACTTTATCATCTCAGATTTTGTATGTTATCGTTATTTCGACATTTCAAATAGAGAAAACTATAATCCATTATAATATTTGGCTTTTATGTTTATAGATTGATATAAGGAAACCGTACTCACAAATCGAGTTAGATGAGGTGCAGATAGAGTTGGCTGAATTTTTAGGTTACTACATGTGATCGTGGTTGGTCATTTTGGATGTGTTTGTTCCGGTTGATCAATTTCTAAATTTACTTCATATCCATATAGGTGTAAATATCTTTTAATATTGTTCAAATATGCATGGAAAGGGGGGGATAGTTTTGGATTGGTACATATGTGGGTAGATGGATGGTTTTGTTGATAGAAGTTTTGGAAATGTATTTTTTGAAACTGTTCATATTGGGTTGACTGATAGAATTATGTTCCTTATATTGTTTTGGAAGTGTCCAATAAGTTGACTATTAGAATTATGTTCCTTAGGTTGTATATATTGACAATGTTAAAGAAGTTAAGTTTTTATGAAAAGATATTGGTGGTTTTTTGTTGATACATAAGTTTGTCAATGCGTGTATATTGTTTATTTGATTGATTAATGTATGTCATATATATACCAAATATAGTTTTTGGATCAAAATACTGGAGCAATTATGAGTAAAAATGTCAACATTGTTTTATAAAAAAAACTCACAAGTAAATTTCTGGACGTTTTTTAAATGTCAAGTTCACAAAATTTCTTGACATTTTTTCCTTGTCAAGAATGCCCATATTCTTGAAATTTCAAAAATGTCAAGTGTCTGTGTTTCTTGACGTTTTTTAAATGTCAAATTCACAATATTTCTTGACGTTTTTTTCCTTGTCAAGAATACTCATATTCTTGACATTTCAAACATGTCAAGTGTCTGTGTTTCTTGACCTTTTAAAATGTCAAGTGTTACTTTTCTTGTCGTTTTTAAAATGTCAAGAAAATCGACATTCTTGACACTGGCTTCCTTGACTTTTTTTAAAATGTCAAGAAAAGTCATTCTTGACATTTAAAAAACTTCAAGAAACACTGTTTTTGTAGTAGTGACAATTTAGCGTCGCGACTAGCCTTGCAAATATAAATACTTTTGCTTTCATTTTTGCAAAGGAGGAAGCACAATTCTCATGGAGGCTGGGATTTCTCTCTATATCATTTCGTCTCTGGTAATTTTGTTTCCCATTTAGGTTAGATTTTGATTTCCTTTTTGGATTGTAAGCAACATTTTTGTAATTTTTCAAGAATTTGTCTATGAGTTTTTGATGTAGTTATTGAATCTTGTTTCTAGTTCCAAGGGTTCAGGGTTCTTGTAATTCTTTTGAGTTTTTTTTTTTTTTTATCATTTGCAATCTGAACTGAGCATTCTTGAATCTGTTTTTTTTAATTCTTGAAGCATGTTGAATGATCTATATCTTGAACATATATAGCCTAGATGTTTGGTTTTGTCACAGTCATGATTGAATGCGTTGCTTTCAATGTGTTCGATAGAATGTCTAGCCAAGATCTACAAGAGGCAATAGTAATTGTGTGTTTGATGGCTACTCCTAGGATGCATTAATTTCTAGATTTGGAGAAAATTCAGTTAATTGAGTAAGCTATCTTGATAATTAATCGGTACAATTGAATCCTAGAGCTTAATGCGTGTGCTTTCTATTCTATATGGCCACTATCAAACCCAATAGAGGTAGAAGCATGTAGGTTGATTAGGATTAGGCCTATCCAACCTTAATCAATGTTTAGGACACTCTCTTGACTAGGTTATTGCTAATTGTCCGCCTTTGTAGAGGCTAACTTAATCGAGTTATGTAAGTAGTTGCGAGCATAATTTAATTGTGAATTTAATTTGTAGAATTTGAAGATAGGAATTGCATTTAACGTCTAACTTGAATTAGGAGCAAGATTGATCTATACTTGTTTGCATTTATCCTTTATCTCTTGATTTTTTGTATGTTTTTAGTTTCATCAAAACCCCCCGTTTTATTGCTTTTATAGTCAAAGGTAGTTTAAGAAAAGATTAGAATTAAGCCTTCCCTAAGGATCTACCTCTTACTTCCGCTTTAATTTTGAGTTAGTTTTAGTTGTTGTTCGAGTTTTATAAATTTTGTTTGTTTTAGGTTAGGTAGAATTAACGACATCTATTTAGCTTTTGAACAAGTTTGTAACTGAATTATACAAGATAACGACCTATTTTAACTATTAAAACAAGTTGTTAACCTAAGTGAGCATGTTGTTTATCTTCGTTATGAATCTTAAATGTCTAATCCAATTTTATAACAACTTATAAAATATATACATGCTTTGCATTCATAACAAACATCAAAGGCATTCAAAATATAATATAATACTTATATTAAACTTTAGAAACCTTAATCATGCAAACTATATATTATAACTAACTTATAACATATGATTATGCATGTAACATACTTTCCTATGGTAGGATTTTAAATCTACATGGCATACTATATGCACATACATGTTTAATTTAAATATAACATATATCACATGCATAAAATTTTACACAACACTAATATGGTTCAACTTTGACATCCTAAGCAAGTAATTGATAATTAAAAATTACATAAAAGGTTCAAAACTTCTTTAAATTGAGGCTGGACCCGAACCACCCGAACTAGCCCTCTAATGCTCCAATTGAGGTTGAACCGGTCCAATTTGAGCTAAATCGGACCATAAACCATCAAAACAGGTCGAACCGGATGCAACCCTTGCTAACTAGCTCACGAACACGTGTCTTTCTAGGCTGGGATGAGCAGCGTTGCAACGCTCCATCCCAACATTGCAACACCACAAGCTTCATCAAGAGCAGCATTGCAATGCTCTGGGGTAGTGTTGTAATGCTCCCTGGCAGTAGCTGCTCCTCCAAGTTTCTACTATGGACCTTGCTTGATTCAATCTTCAATTACAACCTAATTTCAACTCTATTGATTCTGAAAAAAGTACAGACTCTAGAACACAAATATAAGACATCAATCAAGAGTCAATTACAAATTAAACTTCATAATCAAAGAGAAATCTAATGTCAAAGTTGAATTTCATCCATATCAATCAACCAAACATGCATTCTTAGAAATTCACCCACCAAACTCAAATTAACATTAATTGAGTGCTCAAATCATACTCTAGTACCAATTGATAGTACATACAAGCATGCAACGAAAGCAATCATAATCAATAAGCACTCTAATTACACTTAATTAGAGTTTAAAAACATGCAAAGAAACACTTTTCAGATAAAAAGGTTTCTAGAACATATATCTTTGAAGAATCTTCCAAATCCAAGCTATTCTCCATGAATTTGACCTTCAAATCAGTAATAGACCACCAAGAGTGTCTTCTCTACTATTCTCAACCTTGAATTTGAGTGGTGGAACTCGGAATTCAAGTGAATTATGAAGGGAGATGGAGAGGGTTTGAGCAGAAAGTATTTTTCTGTAGAAAAATTCTGAAGTTCATCAAACGTTCTTTCAAGTCTAAAATTGAAGTATTTATATATCTAATACATGCAAGCAATCAGCCGTAATGTTGATTGACACTTTAATTAGACCTTGCTAATGAGCTAGGTGTTGGCTTAGAAAGAATCCACTTCAAAATCAAAGAAGTTTGGAATTCTCCACTATCAAATTTAATTTTTCATTTTTTAATTATTAATTTTCAATTGCTTTTTGATTAATTCAAAAATAATCAAATATACTCAAATTGAATTTGAAAATATGAAAATTGAAAATAAATTTTATTTTAACTAATTAAATAAATAATTATTTAATATCAAATATTAAATTAACCAAACACCTAATTTATACTTAAATCCTATTCATGTATTTTAATATTTAAATATTTTAAACTCTCTAATTTCGTTTGATTTCAACAAAATTAAATGTTTTAATTATATCAAATATAATTAAATAAACCCTAAATTGAGTTTGAACATATCAAATTCAAAACCCTAATTTCGAATTCAAACATTTCAAATCCGTTGAATTCACTAATCCAAGATGTAATTTTACGAGCTAGTAGAGGGACCTTATAGACCTACAGATCATGAGCTCCAACGATTTGTGATTAATTAGTGATGTTGGACTTCTCTCATCTATGCAGATCAAAAGATAATTCTGAATAAATAAGAGTTCATAGTTAGATCAGGATTAAGATCGAGTTACCTAGGTCATCCAATTCGAAATAGTCAGTTTTAATAGTAAACGATCCTTAGAAAAAAAAGTAATTATTTCGAGGTCTCGTCTTATGC
Source organism: Benincasa hispida (assembly GCF_009727055.1). Classification (NCBI taxonomy): domain Eukaryota; kingdom Viridiplantae; phylum Streptophyta; class Magnoliopsida; order Cucurbitales; family Cucurbitaceae; genus Benincasa; species Benincasa hispida. The sequence goes on from NC_052358.1 coordinate 41,614,343, forward strand.
AAACATCCTTTGCATAGGATGCTCCCACTTACATGTCTCCATATTAATAATTTTGGGATCACACCATTTGTATCAATATACAAAGTGGGTCGTATCCAATAGTGTTAACAGGATGAGGTATCCTATTTTATCCATATACTTATAGGCCATTTTGGCTTTATACTAAAACTTGATCCACTTTTATGTCTCATATAAAGTTAAAGTATTTATATTATAGTCATGGATTTGTTTATTGGATTTTATAACATAATACAATATCAAAAACAATTTATTGAATGAAATGCTCAATACTTTGATTGATAAATAGAATATGTTTCTAGCATTTACGAACTGCGAGTTTTAGGACATTCTTAACATGTTTAAGTTACATTAAACAACCTCGGATCTTGTTTATTGGATTGAGTTATACAATTCTAAATGTCAAATAAAATAACTTCTTACTTTATTCAATAAATTAATATTGTTTATAAATCACAAACCACGAGATCTAGGGCACAATCCCCAATAGTTTCATCCTTTTCGTTGTGCATATTTTTAAGAAGATATTTTACTCAGTTTAGAATTGATCGTTTTGAAGAATCATTGAGTTACTCGTGTTGTGTGCTCACCGTAAACCACAAGTGTGTCAATCTTTAGGATTATGAAAGTGTGTTACTACTATAGACATTAAGTATTTTCTAGATCTTGTTGAATCGCTCTACTATAACTTGGAGCGTAAGTTCATCAAGTGGAGTGGTCCTTAGTTAAAGATAGAAAGATAAAAGTCTTGGTGAAAGGGAGTCGTTATAGGTCATTTTTGGATCAAGAATCACAAGCTCAAGAGGTCAAACTGCTAAGGGTAAAACCATAATAACAATCATCGTGTAAGGACCAAATGAGTGTAAGAAATGGGCCAAAGGAGGAAGAAACCAAAAGAAAAATGGAAATTGGGCGGAGCGGCCCAAGGTGCCTGCTCAGCCTCGGAGGCAGAGGCTAAGGCCACTATGATCCAAGCAATCTAAAGTGCAAGATCAAGGCCAAGGCCACTCAATGCCAAGGGACCCAACTCGCCCACCTTGGCCGAGGCCTTTTTTTCCCCTTCACGAATGCCTAATTTTCCCTTGGGCCACAGTTTTAGTCCCATGGTTGACCCATATCAACATTCCCTAATCTGAAAGGTATTAGGAACCTAGGTCCTCCCCTATATAAATAAGAGGTCATAAGCATCACCCTGGGTAGGTTCTTCTTCCTACTTCTAGCTTACTCTGACCCTTTTTTAATTACTAATTTAAGCATCGAAGGTTCTATAGCAGGCATCACATTAATGTTTTCTTCTTCTCTACTTTCTTCCCCAAAATTACAAATTTACCGTTAAAAGTATGTGAAGATCAGGTGAGTCTTCCTGTCCAAATTTTTCCATCAACAAGAGTCTCATACTTAGAGGGAGAATAAAGGTCATTGAGAGGGAGTTTTACATGTAGAGGGAGTCTAAGTGAACGTTCACTAATATTCTCGTACTTAGTACAAAGCTTAAGTTTCATTGGGAGGGAGTTTCATACTTAGGGGAGTCTAAGTGATCAAAGAAGTTAAACTATTCATGTGTCACTATAATTGTCGTTTCTTTACAAATAAGTACCAAGGTTGTAATAGCTCGACATTATATTATTGAATTTATCATTCCTAAAACACTTTCTTTCAAACATAGGTGGTATTGCACTGAACTAGGTTAGCAAACTCTATATTCTATTCATGCTTTAATTTCTATGTTTATCTCTAATGTTATTGGAATTACTATAGCACCATATATAAACAAGTTTTGTTGTGTGTTAGATAACCTTTATTTCAAGATATAATAGTCTCCCATTGTAATTTATAACCGCATTTGGTCCTTAATGCCTACATTTCAATCAAACGGGCTTGAGGAAATAAGGCCCGTTTGATTCGTGATCCAATTTTTTTCTTTTAATTTTGTAGAAAAAAAGTTCCATATTTTTACTAAATCAAGAAACAATGTTGGTTTCAATTTAAAATTTGAAAACTGTGTTTGGTTTTGAATTTGGAGATTCAAGAAACGATTAATGTCTTTAGTAAAATCTATTTTCTGAGGCTATAATAATTTAAAATGACTAATAATGAAATGTGATTGATTTGATGGAAATCTCGTTGGCTTTTTTTAAAAGGTTATATCCCATGTTTTCTAAATTTTGAAACAAAATTTTAAAACCATAGACATGACATCTTAGATTTTTATTGTTTTCTAAAATAGACCATTTTTTAAAAATTATTTTAAGATAACTTTTTAAAGTAAGTGTTCAAATTATTTTCATTTTCTTTGTATTTTTTATTTTTGGAAACATAAAAACGAAAAAGATCACGAACCAAACAGAGCCTAAATTATTAGTTTTATGAAAGTTTGAGGATTAAAAGTTTTTTTTTATGTCAACTAATAATCTTTAGAAGTAGTAAAAAGTTGCATATTGTTGGGCTGAAGACCCTTCACAAGTCCTAAATACTCAGATCACCATTGAAGAGATGAAGAAATGGACTAAATCGATTATGCCAAATCCTTGATACTCGAAATTCAACGTTCAACTATTTGCTACTCGATCCTCGATTAGAATTCCCTTATTCGTCTGAATAGTCTCTGTTAAATCCTCAATGCATCTCAATGACAACAGAGTTAATACTTGATCTTACTTGACGGTTCTTGAACGATACTTGGTGCAACTCAAAGGTGAAAACGATGTACTCAAACCTACTCGATAGCGATGAATCAATGCACGATTGACTCAATAACTTAACTACTCGATGTGATTTGTAATGTAAATGATTGGAACACGATTGTAGTGAAGTATCACCCGATGGAAAAAAGAAAGATAAGGGAAGAAGAAAGAGACACAGTGTTTTACGTGGTTCAGCAAGGTTGCCTACATCCACGAGAAGATCTGAATTCTTTACTTAATGAAGATTGCATACAGATTTGTTGTTTGCACAAAAACTAAGAAATGATGATAACTTTCTGTTTTTTAGTTTGAAATCAATGGTATATAAGATTATACCAGCTGACGGTTATACAAGTTAGTTACAAACAAAAAATTTTATGGTATTTGAGTCAAACTTCATCAAATTCTCCACCTTGACTCCAATGCCTGCAATCTTCATGATCTTCTTGATTCTGACCGGTTTGTCTATCCTGTGTCTGGAAGCTCAAAACCATCATGTTCTAAACATTTAAACAATTTATGCTTTGTAACAGGTTTAATTAACATGTCAGTTGCATTGTTAGAAGTATGGACTTTTAAGATTTCTATCTCCCCTGCCTCAATTTTATCTCTAATGAAGTGATATTTGATATCAATGTGCTTTATTCTAGTATGGAATTGTGGATTTCGGGACAAATGGATAGCATTTTGGTTATCAAAGTAGAGTTTCACTACTGTTTGATCTATTCCAAATTCTTTCAGCAGTCCCTTGAGTCACAAAACCTCTTTGATTGCTTCAGTTAGAGCCATATATTCAGCTTCAGTTGTAGATAAGGCTACTATAGGCTGAAGAGATGCTTTCCTGTTGATTAGATTAGAACCAAACAGGAAAAGGTAGCCTGTTAAGGACCTCCTTTTGTTCAAATCACTAGCATAATCAGCATCAACATATCCATAAAGCTCTAGTTTTTGTTTAGTTGGCCTTTGATAGACTAACTTAGAGTTTTTAAACTAAACTAGATACCTTAGGATCCCTTTAGCCTCTCAGCATCTCTTGCCAGGATTAGACATATATCTACTAACTAAGCTAGCTGAATATGAGAGATCAGGTCTAGTAGAAATCATTATATACATTAGACTTCTAACAGCTTGACTATAGTGAAGGAACTCTTAAACAAGAGAACCGTTGAGCGGAAACAGATTGTTCCAAACCTACTGTGAAAGAACAAAGCATTTACAAACAAACAATAATTGTTATGCACCATCGAGTAAATTATAGCATGTTATTAAGTTAAATACATAAGGAATCGAGTGATATACCTTTGAAGAACTCTTCTTCAAGTATTCCCTCGATCAATATCAGTCAAGCATCCAAGAAAACTCGATCAAGTACACGAACGCAACGAATAAACAGTGAAAATCATGAACTGTCAGATCCTCGAATACAATCGAGCAAAATTTGATACCACCAAGAGGCTACCTTGGTATTCTCGAAGTGAGAATCTAGGATGTGTGATCTCTGTATGGATTTGGTAGAGGGAAAGAGGAACTAAACGATCGAGTAAGTGGGAGAATAAAAAATCTATCGTATAAACTTGGTACTCAATCGTTGGGTAATAAGGAACTATCGTCTAGCAAACTCGATGCCTCGATGCTTGATTGTTCACTCTCTCAAAAGCTATCATATAGCTATTTTCTTCACCCGATCGAAATATGTTGCCTTAATGAAAAATGAAAACTATTTTTACTTTTATCCATCAATTATTAAAACTGATTAAAAACTTCCCACTCAAAGAAAAAAATAACCACCAACAATTATCTCATAATTGTTTTATTATAAATAAATATAATAACTAATTTATCATATTATATTTATAACCTATAGTTTTAATATCACATCATATGTAATATTTAAACCATAGTTCTTTTTCTCCTTTATTGCATTTAATATAAATCATGATTATATTAATTCCTCCAATTAATGTATCTAATACATAAAATCAATTATATCACATCTAATTGAAGCAATTTAATTATATCATATATAATCAAATTCCCTCTTGTTAATTTGAACGCTTGAAACTAACCCAAAAACTGATTCTCAACATGAATCCATTGAGCTACCAAGGGTACCTTATGCACCTGTAGCTTGAAACTCCAACAGTGCATGAATAATTGACTAAACTCTTTAATCACGATATCCACCATCCATTAATTGTCAGGCATTCCACTAAAGACCGACAGCTGCACTCTTCGCACTATAGATATATCTTTGTGTCCATTGGATATAACCAATCAACAGTACGATGATCCTTCACAAATCGCTCGTAAGTACAGGTGAGCCAATTTACCATTTTGTCCCTATAGTTACATCTAACTCCTTAACTACCATTGGTTCCTCTAATGAACAACACATCATAGTTCTACTATGAGTGAACACTTTTGGGATCGTGAGGAGGTGTGGTACCACATTGTTCAAGCCCCAGAATTAGCCCTTAAGGGAGTAATTTATCTACTTACCCCTATTTTGAGGAAGGAATGAATTTCGTCTTGTGTAGCTAAGTTCCCAACTCTCCAATCAGATGAATTCCCAAAATGGTAGGTTTGAGTCAGCAATCTGACCACTTGCACCCATGCAAATCAAAGAATCGCCCTCATAGGCAGGAATTCTCAACTCACTCAGGATTAAGGACATGTTACCTATGGTCATCCTAGTGAATTGAAAGTCTCTGTCATGAACGATGTTATATAACGAGACTAAACATTTCGTAGTCCAGTCTTATATAAACTCCTTTGTATAGGATACCTCCACTCGCATGTCTCCACATGAATGATCAGAATCAGAAAATTTGTAGCACTTTACAACATTTATAACATCTACAAAGTGGGTCGTACCCGTAGTGTCATCAGGATAAGGTTTCCCTCCTTTATCCATATACTATAGACCATTTAGGTTATCACCTAAGGCACAATCCACTTGCATGTCTCCACATACATGCTTAAGTTACAACAATAACCAAGGATCTTAGTTTATTGGTTTGTGGTTAATGCAACTAAAATATCTCATATTTCATAGACAGTTGATAACGGGTAGAAATGCATGTTATTACAGTTTTAAGTTATACAATGCAGGTTTGTGATGCGTTGATTTTTTTATTAAGTGAAAAGATGGATGATATGTGTTGATGGATTGCGTTGTGCACTCAAGTTTCCCCAGTGGAATTCAAGTGTAAATTCCTCTGAGTTTCCTGGTAAGTCCAGGGTCGAACACAGGGACTTGTGAAAATAGTTGCGTTGGTAATGTTTATGAAAACTTTGTGGTAACCAAGTAAATAAATAAAGTGTTGGGTGTGTTGTTGCGTTGATGAAAAAGAAGTAAATAAAGGCGGCAGATTTGAGAAAGATAGTTGCGTTGATAGATGCCATGAGTATGCGATGAACGGGTTGAGAAGATCTTTAGCTAGCGTTATTCGAGAATGCGTCAAACTTTGCAATCATGTTACAACCATGCACAGCAATGTCATGTTAGAATGACGATCCCCGTTATGCTAGCTAAGTCTAGGACGCATGTATTGAACGCAAAATGTCCATAGAGCTTATCCCTAAGTCTCTACTCTTGTCCTATGCGTTGATGCAAAATACATAAAAGTAAGGTGACCGCATAAGATGCATGCGATGGTTAATAACAAATAGTGCTCATTCCTAAATGCCTATCTCTCGTTTATGCATTCTAATTTGGTTCTTCCAAACCTAGATTCTGACCTGATCTTCCCAAGTCTAGATCCTGTTCTTAGACTACCCTCCCGAGTATCTCTAATAGACGAATGAAGCATACATAAACAAGACAGAATAAAGATTCCCTAGTTGTGCTAGCTAAATGCTTCTCAACTCATTCAACTAATTTAGCTACTCATGCGTGAATTACAGAGAGTGAACAAATATAGAGAAAGACATTCCATTCTTATAATTGAGTTGAGTACAAAATGATAATGGAAAATAAAGGTAGAAAGCCTGGTAGCAATTCCTTGCTGGCCGAGACTTTTTACACTGAATCTATATTCTGATCTACAAATATTCCCGCTTTCGCAGGTGTCGGCCCTCTTTCTGTCTTGGAGCTTCCGGTGCTTTTCCAACCTTGACGGAACGATCTATCGGCACACCTTCTTCCTCGCGTCCGCCTTAAAATGAAAGAAGACTATGGACAGAGACATGAACTTGTAAAGTGATGAAGTAATCAACTGCTTAACCCCTTCTCTGAAAAATGCACTTGGTATTTATAGAGCATCCATGGTGAAAGGCGGCTTCTCTCTCTTGGTTGTACAGATGGGACAGCTTTAATTCCTAACTAATGTACGGGATAATTGTCACTGATAAAGTTGAATGTACTTTGTGATCGTTATCGGCTATTGTCTTAATTTGGATCCAACTGTTATCAGCTTTCTGTCCCATCGCTCTTAATTATTCTTTCACTCGGATGCACCCACCATGTTACGCTGACCAAGTTGCGGCGATCCTTCTCGGGCGAATGTTTGTGAGCATGATCAACACAAAGTCTTGCGGTGAAGTTGCGCTCGATCAATGTATTCCTATGATCACAATCTCTGCATTACGTTAACACAGATTCTGCACAAAAATGTAAAGTTCAACTGCTGTAATGTGTTGGAGGCATGCGACCGCAATATTATAGAATTTATGCTTAATGGACACAATTTAACATATTTCATCAATGCAATCCCACATTGTTTAAGAACTTAGTACTATGATAACGTGCATTTCTACCCGTTATCAGTTTGCATTGATAAAATATATAAGATTGCATCCAAAAAACATTAAGTTCATAATATTGCGGTCACATGCGTCCATCGCATTAAAACAATTAACTTCTGTATTTTTGTGCAAAATATGCATTAAAGCAGGGCGAAAAATGAGATCACAATAAATTAAAGGTTAAGTGCAGCGTTACCACAAGGCTTTGTGGTGATTTGACCCCGCAAATATCTGCTCAAGAAGGTTGCCGCATAGAGCCAATACAACTTGGTAGGCACATCTGGGTGTAAAGCATAATAAATCACGATGAGACAGAAAGCTTATGACGGTCGATTCCAAATTAAGTTGACAAGCCGCTAGCGAACTACTGTAGCAAGTACGCTCAACTTTTCGGCGACAAATATTTGGCGCATCAGACAGAGAATTAATGTCATCCCATCAGTACAAGCATAAGAGAGAAGAAGCCTTTCACCCTAAAACTCTATAAATACCGAAGGCAACCTTCAGTGAAGGGGTTCGTGAAGTTCGAAAGTTAGATAATTTCTCTATAGTTAGAAGTAGCCTTGTTCTTAGTTTTTCTTTTATTTTAGAAGAAGGAATGGAGAGAAGTGAGATTGCACCGAGAGATTGTTCCGGTGAACTTGGAAGAGTGCTGGAAGCATCAAGATCAGAGAGAGAACCAACTCCTGCAGAAGCAGGAACATCTTTTGAGGAGAATAGAGTTAATAGTGTAAAAGTCTTGGAAAGTAAAGAATTGCTACCAGGCTCTCTATCCTTATCTTCCATTGTCATTTTGTACTTTGAACTTATCAATAGAAATGGAATTTACTTCTTTATATTTGTTCACTCTCTGTTTATTATGCATGAGTAGCTAAATCTGTCGAATGGGTTGAGAAGCACTTAGCTAGCATAATGGGGATCATCATTCTATGTGATTATCTTGTATTATGTATGTGTTATTCGTCCATTAGAGATACTCGAGAGGGTAGTCTAAGGATAGAATCTAAGCTTGAAAAAGTCAGGTTAGAATCTAGGCTCGGGAGAGTCAGATTAGAATGCATAATCAAGAGATAGAAGCTTAAGAATAAGCACTGTTTGCTATTAACGCATTGCATGCATCCTAAAGATAGGTTATGATTGTAGGCGGTCACTGTGTCCTTGTATGCATCTTGTATCATCGCATAGGCAAAAGGTAGAGACTTAAGAATAAGCTCTATGGACATTTTGCATTCATCGCATGCATTCTAGAATTAAGAGCACCGCATTTACATTAGAAAATGATTAGTTGTCACATGAGTGTAGCATGATCGCATAGTTTGAACGCATCCTCAGGAAATGCTAGCTAAAGACCTTCTCAACCCGTTCCTCTACATACTCAGTGTATCTGCCACATAATCAATCTTTTTCATAAATCCGCCGCATACTTTTTATACCGCAAACAACAAACCAACCAATCATTGATTTACTTGTTACTACAAAGTCTTCTTAAAAATTATCACCGCATATTATCTTCCTTAATCCCTAAGTTCGACCCTGGACTTACCAGGAAACTCAGTAGGATTTATACTTGGATTCTGCTGAGAAAACTGGTTGCACAACGTATTTCCATCACCGCAATTCCTTTCATTAATTTCACCGCATAAAATAACGCATCAATAGTAGTGAATAAAATATCTCATATTATTACATCACAAATATTTGTTCATACATGTGTTTATAAACTACAGGACCCTACAAGATTTAGGGTATCAACCCCAACATATAGGGTATAACAACCATCTGTTTCTGGTGTTCTTGGTCATAATCCTTAGGAGAGTTAGCTGAGGAAAGCTTAAAGTGTTGAGCAATGGGTAAACTCACAAGTTTGGCATCAATCATGTTGAACCTTTTAAGGATTTTCTCACAATAGTTAGACTGGTTGATGCTTAGTATAGACTCCTCTTTGTTCCTATGGATCTCTATTCCTAGGACCTTGCTTGCTTCTTCTAAGTCTTTCATATCAAACTCTCTTTTTAAGAGGTTTATAACATGGGCTAAATCTTCTTTAGACCTACCTACCAGCAACATGTCATCTACATATATGAGTAGGTAAACTTTGTCCTTGTAAGAACCTGTGTTTACATAAGCACATATGTCAAATGAGCTTCTCTTGAACCCAATGCTAGAAATATAGTCATCAAATCTCTTATACCAACATCTAGGTGACTGTTTTAACCCATATATAGACTTATTGAGTAAGCAAAAGAGATTTTCTTTTCCTTTAACTTCAAAGCCTTTAGGTTGCATCATATAAATTGTCTCCTCTAGATGTCCATGAAGAAAAGCAGTTTTGACATCTAGTTGATATAATTCTAAATTATTTTAAGCAACTAAGGATACAAGAAATCTTATTGAAGTTTGCTTTACAACAGGAGAGAAAATCTCAGAACAGTCTATTCCTTCCCTTTGAGTGATTGATGCTCGTAATTATGTGGTGGAAATATGGATGTTATGCGTTGATGGAATTACATTGTGTACTCAAGTTTCCCCAGTGAAATCCAAGTTTAAATTCCTCTGAGTTACCTGGTAAGTCCAGGGTCGAACACAGAGACTTGTGAAAATAGAATGCGTTAGTAATTTTTATGAAAACTTTGTGATAACCAAGTAAATAAATACAGTGTTAGGTATGTTGTTGCCTTGATGATAAAGAAATAAATAAAGGCGACGGATTTGAGAAAGACAGTTGCGTTGATAGATGCAATGAGTATGCGATGAACGGATTGAGAAGATCTTTAGCTAGCATTACTCGGGAATGCGTCAGACTATGCGATCTTGTTACAACCATGCACAGTAAGTCATTTTCCAATGTAAATGCGATGCTCCTAAGTCTAGGACGCATGTGTTGAATGCAAAGTGTCCATAGAGCTTATCCCTAAGTCTCTACTCTTGTCCTATGCGTTGATGCAAAATGCATGAAAGCAAGGTGACCGCATACAATCATATCTTATCGCTAAGATGCATGCGATGCGTTAATAACAAATAGTGCTCATTCCTAAGCGTCTATCTCTCATTTATGCGTTCTAGTCTAGTTCTTCCAAACCTAGATTCTGACTTGACCTTCCCAATTCTAGATCCTGTCCTTAGACTACCCTCCCGAGTATCTCTAATAGACGAATGAAGCATTCATAAACAAGATAATCGCAAATAATGAAGATTCCCTCGTTATGCTAGCTAATTGCTTCTCAACCCATTCAGCTAATTTAGCTACTCATGCATGAATAACAAAGTATATATAGAGAAAGAAATTCCATTCTTATAAATGAGTTGAGTACAAAATGACAATGGAAAGTAAAGGTAGAGAGCCTGGTAGCAATTCCTTGCTGACCGAGGCTTTTTACACTGAATCTCTATTCTAATCTAAAGATGTTCCTGCTTCCACAGGCGTCAGCCCTCTCTCTGTCTTTGGAGCTTCCGGCGCTCTCCCAAGCTTACTGGAACGATCTACCGATACGACTTTCTTCCTCGCGTCCACCTTAAAATGAAAGAAAACTATGGGCAGAGGCGTGAACTTGTGGAACAAAAGATTGTAAAAGTCGTGAACCCCTTTTCTGAAAAATGCACTTGATATTTATAGAGCATCCAAGGTTAAAGGTGGCTTCTCTCTCTTGGTTGTACAGATGGGACAGCTTAAATTCCTGACTGATGTACGGGATAATTGTCACTGATAAAGCTGAATGTACTTTGTGACCGTTATCGGCTATCGACTTAATTTGGATTCGACTGTCATCAGCTTTCTGTCCCATCGCTCTTAATTATCCTTTCACCCGGATGCGCCCACCATGTTTCACTGACCAAGTTGTGGCGATCCTTCTCGGGCAAATGTTTGCGAGCACGATCAACGCAAAGCCTTGCGGTGAAGTTGCTCTCGACCAATGAATTCCTATGATCGCAATCTTTGCATTGTGTTAACGCATATTCTGCACAAAAATATAAAGATCAACTGTTCTAATGCGTTGGACACATGCGACTGCAATATTATAGAATTATGCTTAATGGACGCAATTTAACATATTTCATCAATGCAATCCAACATTGTTTAAGAACTTAGCACTATGATAACGTGCATTTCTGCCCGTTATCAGTGAACCCCTTAGCAACCAATCTAGCTTTAAACCTAGGCTTTTGATCACAGGATACTCCTTCTTTAAATTTTAAAATTCATTTAGAAGTAACAAATTTATGCCCTTTTGGTAGATGAACCAAGGACCAAGTGTCATTCACCTTTAGTGAATGCATCTCCTCATTTATTGCCTCCATCCAATCCCTTGCATTAGCACAATTTGTTGCTTCCTCAAAGATAGTTGGTTCTTGGCTAGTAGAAGCTATTATATCATTTAAAACTAGATTCATATAATTTTTTCAATATATCTAGCTGGAGGTGTGATAGTTCTTCTTTGTCTATCCCTAACTAAGACATATTGGCTTAAATCATGTTGATCATATGCTGTCTCCTCATGTTCCTCTACATTTTCCTCTGTTTCTCCTGTGTTACTAGGTTGGCTAGACTCATTTGGCTACTCGAATGGTAACTTCACCTCAAAACTAGTATTGGATGACTCTTCTTCATCCTCTACCTTTTTCTTCTTTTGCATAAACATCTCCTCTTCCCTAAAGGTGATGTCTCTACTCACTAGGAATCTCCTCTCAATAGGATGTCACATTTTGAACCCCTTGACACCCTATGTAAAGCCTACAAACATACACTTAACTGCTTTGACCTTTAACTTTCCCTTATTTTGGTGTACAAACCCTACACATCCAAATACCTTGAGGTTACATAGGTTAGAAGGACGTTTAATCCACTTTTCCTCAGGTGTAAGCAAATCTAAATATGTGTGAGGGCACCTATTTAAGGTATACACAGTATAGAATGCAGCTTTTGCCCAAAAAATTCCCCTAAGATAGCATCAGTGAAGGAACTCTTATTCAAGAGAACCTACGAGCGGAAGCGGATCTTTCCAATTCATTGTGACATAATTACCACATATACATTCAAACGTGCTAAAATGCATTAATAATGCTAAAGAAATTGAGAGATCATACCAGTTGAAGACTTATTCTTCACAACGAATCTAAAACCCAATCGTCTACCTCGAACAGTCTCCACACGAGTGAGATTCCAAAGTGTGGGCTTTGTTTGGATTTGGTAGAGGGGAGGAGAAAGAGAGATCGTATACAACGATCAAGTTAGTGGGAGATGAGCTTGTCTATCGTATAGACAAGATGCTTGATCGTTTAGGTGAAGTAAACGATCGTGTAGGAAAAAGGTAAGCGATCGTCAACGATCGTGTAGAAAAAGTTAAGCAATCGTCTAAATGATCATGTAGGAATAACTAAGTGATCGTATATACAATCATTTAGTAAATATCGAGAGCTAAACGATCGCTTAGGAAAAGGTAAATGATCGTTTAGTAAATAGCGCGCAGGGTGTAATCGGTAAGCGATCACTTAGCACTATCATATAGGTAAGCGATCGTGCAGGCATTATCGTATAGGCACTGGTTTTCTAAGCGATGACACACTTTTTAACACAATGTCCGTGCATCTCATGCTTAACATACCGTGAGCTATTTATGCATTTCAAAGTGATCTTTCAACTCACTCATCTGTTATTAAAACAGAAGAGACGTCGTCCCATTTCCCTTTTAACCGTCCAATGAATGTGATCACATCATATTCATCACATATAAATTAATATCATATATTAATTATAGTATTTTTCCTCCACTAGATATAAATCATATTTATATCTAATTTCTTCCAAATTAATGTCATCATACATAAAGTTAATTATATCATATATAATTAACTAGTTCAATTATATCATGTATAATCGAACTCCCTCTTGTCAATTTGAACATTTCAAACTGACTCTCAACTTGTATCCAAGCTATCAAGGGGACCTTATGGACCTAAGGCTCGAAGCTTCAATGGTACGTGAATAGCTAACTAAACTCTTTAGTCACGATATCCACTATCCGTTAACTACCAGGCATTCCACTAAAGACCGATAGTCGAACTCTTCTTGCCATAGATATATTTCTATGTCCATTGGATATAACCAATCATCAGTACGATGACCCTTCACAAATACTCGTAATTACAGCAGATCAATTTACCGTTTTACCCCTATAATTACATCTTCCTCCTTAAGTACCACTGATCCCTCTAATGAACAATACAACATAGTCCTACTATGTGTGAACACCTCTCGGGCCATGAAAAGGTGTGTAGCTCCACATCGTTCAAGCCCCAGGATCAGCCCTTAAGAGGGCAATCTATCTACTTGCCCCTTCTTTGAGGAAGGAATGAACTCTATCTTGTGAAGCTGAGTTTTCATCTCCCAAATCAGACGAATCCCCAAAATGGTAGGTTTGAGTCGGCGCTCTGGCCACTCGCACCCATGTAAATCAAAGGACCGCCCTCAATGGCAAGAGTTCCTAACTCACTCAAGATTGAGGTCATGTTACCTATGGTCATTCTAGTGAAGTGAAGTCTCAGTCATGAATGAAGTTATATGAAGAGACATTAACACTTCGAGGTCAAGTCTTATACAAACTCTTTGTATAGGATGCCCCCGCTCGCATGTCCACTACACGAATGATCAGGATCAGACCATCTGTGACAGTCACAACACTTGTAACAATTCCATAAAGCGGGTCGCGTCCGTAGTGTTACCAGGATAAAGTTTTTCTCCTATATCCATATATTACAGACTATTTTGGTTGTCACTTAAGACATGATCCACTTGTATGTTACTACATACATGCTTAAGTTACATAAAGACAACCAAGGATATTACGTTTATTGATTTGTAGTCAAATAAAAAATATCTAAATGTGCAAAGTCAAGAAGTGAGGTAAATATCATGTATATTATACATCACAAGTGTTTTTACAAAGTTGTTTACAAACTATAGGACATGAGACTTTAGGGCACAAACCCCAACAATCAGAGAGCAAACACCTAACCGTTTCCATTATGGTTCTATTTAACCTCTCAGCAACCCCATTTTGTTGAGGTGTATACCTCACTGTCCTATGCCTAATTATACCATTCTCACTATAAAATTTATCAAAGTGTTCACTACAAAATTCAAGCCCATTATTGATTCTAAAGTATTTTAATCATTTAGATGTTTGATTTTCTATCATGGCTTTCCATTCTTTAAATTTTCCAAATACTTGGTCCTTAGTTTTAAGAAAGTATATCCAGCTTTTCCTTGAAAAATCATCTATAAAGGTTAGAAAATACCTTGAGCCACTAAGGCTTGGTGTAGGAGATGGTCCCATAGGTCAGAATGGACATAGTTCAATGCTTCTTTGGTGGTGTGCTGTGATTTTGTAAAGTTTTGCCTGGTTTCTTTACCTAAAATGCAATGCTCACAAAAGGAAAAATGCTCACTGATACCTTTGGGCAAGATTCCTTACTTGGACAGAGCTTGCATCCCTTTCCCACTAATTTGGGAGGGTCTTTTATGCCACAAGTTAGCATTTGTCAAGTTTGATGTTAAAGCTGTGTAGGCACGTGTCATCATTTCTACTCCTCTCACAATGTAAAAGTCATTGACCTTCTCACTAACCATCACAACTTTGGAATCCTTGATAACTTCAAGAACTCTACCTTTTCCTCTACATTCACACCCAATGGAGTCCAACATACCTAGAGATATCAAGTTTCTCTTGAGCAAAAGTACATGTCTAACATTTCTTAGAAGCTTGATTGAGCTACCCTTTAGCTTCAAGGACACTGAACCAACCCCCTTTATCTTATAGGCTTCATTGTTGCCCATGTACACTGATTCTCTATCTATTTCCTTGTAAGTATTAAACCAAGGTCTGAAAGGTGTCATATGATAGGTGCATTCGGAGTCTAGCACCCAATCATGCTTCCCAAGAGGACTGATTTGGTTGGTCTAATTTCTGGTAGAGGCTAAGGCATCAGAGTAAAAATAGGAACCTTCAACCACATACACTCCTAGTTGTTTCCCTTCTGATCCTTCTCTTTTTCTTGATTTTTTTCTTTTCAGGCTGTAGCAATCTCTCATTAGGTGATCTTTCTTCTTGCAGTAATTGCATCTCAACTTGGTCTTAGGCTTGTGCTCTTCGCCTGACTGGTTTTTGTTCCCCTTAGACTGGTTCTGCTTATTCTTCCCCTTGGAAAACAACCCCTCTGCATTAGGCTGCTCCTTTTTGACTGACTAAAGCTCTACCACTCTTGTTCTTAATGTTGAGATGATGGTATCAGTTGTCACTGATTCTCTGCCATACTTCAGAGCATTCTTCACCTCTTTATAGGCTTTGGGTAGAGAGTTTAATAACACAAAAGCCTCATTCTCGTTACCAATTTTCTCACCAAAGCTCTTGAACTCTGAGACTATGCTCTTGAATTCATCCAAATTTTCTGAAAGAGGCTTGGCAGAATCAACTTGAACGTGAAGAACTTTTCCCTCAGATACATCTTGTTTGAGAGATCCTTTGTGACAAAAAGTCCTTCTAGCTTGACCCACATCCTGTAGGCTATGTCTTGATCAATTACTTGCCTCACAATACTTTCACTAAGATTCAGAACCAGAGTCCCATATGCTGTGAGCTCCATTTCTTCTTTTTCTTGTACTGGTATGGTGGTTGGCAGTGTTGATGGGTCCAAAAGAGCCTTGTGTGCTCTTTATTGTCCACGAATGGCTTTGATTTTGGCCTTCCATAGGCCAAAGTCGCCCTTCCCATCAAACTTCTCGATCTCATACCTTGCAACGACCATTTCTGAATCGAACGAGTATCGAGTCTTGATTTCTTGAAAGTCTTAAAGCTCCAAGAAAGATGACCTTGCTGACCTTTAAGCACTTTGATACCAATAATTGTTGGGCTGAAGACCCTTCACAAGTCCCAAATACTCAAGATCACCGTTGAAGAGATGAAGAAATGGCTTAAATCGATTCTGCCAAATCCTTGATACTCGAAACTCGACGCTCGACTGCTTGCTACTCGATCCTCGATTAGAATTTTCTTCTTCGTCTGACTGATCTCTGTTAAATCATTGATGCAACTCGATGACAATAGAGTTAATACTCGATCGTCCTTGACGGTTCTTGAACGATACTCGGTGCAACTCGAACGTGAAAACGATGTACTCGGACCTACTCGATAGCGATGAATCGATACACGATTGACTCGATAACTTGATTACTCGATGCGATTTGTAATGCAAATGATTGTCGCACGATTGCAGTGAAGTATTACTTGATGAAAACAAGAAAGATAAGGGAAGAAGAAAGAGACACGGTGTTTTATGTGATTCAGCAAGATTGCCTACGTCCACGGGAAGATCTGAATTCTTTACTTAATGAAGATTGCTTACAGATTTGTTGTTTGCAAGAAAACTAAGAAATGATGATAACTCTCTGTTTTTGAATTCGAAATCAATGGTATTTATAAGATTATACTAGCTGATTGTTATACAAGTTAGTTACAAACAAAAAATGTGATGGTATTTGAGTCAAACTTCTTCACATATCTACTCCAGTATTCTTAAGTTGTCCAACCACTACCCAAAATGAGCATAACTCTACATAAAACTTAAACTATCAACCTCGATTTCCAAGTCCACATATCGTAAAAAAAAAACAAAAAAAAAAAAAAAAAGTTTGACTAACCATCTTTAAGTTCTAATATGGCGATTAAATAATTGAACAACTAAAGAAAAGGCTTGGTCAAATGGTTGAGTAAACAAGAAGGGAGTATTAAACTATTTTACTCAATAACACCAAAAGTTCTACAAACTTCAATTATCTTTTACAAAATTCTATAATCATCCAAACCTTTTAAAAAAATTTAAAAAAAAATCAACAACAATTTCTATATTAATTAGGGAGTTACATCCCAAACATCCCATTACTCATTATTTTTCCTCCTCAGCCACAAGGAAACTTTTCTGTATACATTTTCAATGCTAACTCACCTCTTTCTCCTCCTCCTTCTTTTTCCCTATCTTCCTCTCTTAGTCAATTCAGTTTCTTTCAAAATTGATCAAATTGAACCGAACGAAAACCGTTTACTTTACCAAGGAGATGCTGTTCCTACTAATGGAGCAGTTCTATTTAGTGATCCTGCATATTCCTGTCTTGTTGGTCAAGCTATTTACAAAGATGCCATCCCAATTTGGGACTCTGAAACCGGAAAACTCACTGATTTCACAACCCATTTCTCCTTCACCATTGATACTCAAAATGCTTTACACTATGGCAATGGGGTTGCTTTTTTCTTGGCTCCAGCTGAGTTTCATATCCCTCCAAATTCAGCTGGTGGGTATCTTGGCCTTTTCAATAAGACCTACACTGAATCATCCATAAACCAAATTGTTCATGTTGAGTTTGATTCTTACTCTAATGAATGGGATCCTAAATTTGAACATGTGGGTATCAACATTAACTCTGTTTCTTCCTCTAATTTCACAAAATGGAATGTCAGCTTACATAGTTTGGACACTGTTGATGTGTTTATTTCCTATGCTTCAACCACTAAATACTTGAGTGTTTCATGGAATTATGAAAAGACAGCAACTTCTCTTGAAAATACAACTTTGAGTTACCAGATTGATCTAATGAAGATTCTTCCTCAATGGGCAACAGTAGGATTTTCAGCTGCAACAGGGGCATATTTAGAGAGACATTTGCTATTTTCTTGGGAGTTCAACTCCAGTTTAGAAATGAAACAACCAGCTAGTACTGAAAAGAACGGGAAAAAAGTTGATGTAATTGTGGGTGTGACTGTTTCAATTGGAGTTTCAATTCTCATGGCAATTGTAGCCTTCGTAGTATTTTGGAGATTGAAACAAAAGAAAAGAAAATCAGAAGAAGAAAAGGCTGAGGAGGTAAACTTGACATCCATTAATGATGATTTGGAAAGAGGAGCTGGACCTAGAAGGTTTTCTCATAAGCTTCTTGCCATGGCTACCAACAACTTCTCCAATGAAAGGAAGCTTGGTCAAGGAGGATTTGGTGCAGTGTATAGGGGATACATACCAGACATAGATTTGACAGTAGCTGTGAAGAAAATCTCAAGGGGTTCAAGACAAGGGAGAAAAGAGTATATAACTGAAGTGAAGATCATTAGTCGGCTTCGTCATCGAAACTTGGTGCAACTCATTGGTTGGTGTCATGATAAAGGTGAGTTCTTGTTGGTTTATGAATTCATGCCTAATGGAAGTCTTGATTCTCATCTCTTTGGTAAGAGAGCCCCTCTTCCTTGGGCTGTGAGATATAAGATTGCTTTAGGTTTAGCCTCTGCTTTACTGTATCTTCATGAAGAATGGGAACAATGTGTGGTTCATAGAGATATTAAATCTAGTAATGTCATGTTAGATTCAAACTTCAATGTCAAGCTTGGAGATTTTGGGTTAGCTAGATTAATGGACCATGAGTTGGGAGCACAAACAACTGGGTTGGTAGGAACTTTGGGCTATTTAGCTCCTGAATACATAAGCACAGGCAGGGCTAGTAAAGAATCTGATGTGTTTAGTTTTGGGGTTGTTGCTTTGGAGATTGCTACTGGAAGAATATCAAGAACTTCAATGGAAATTGAATCTCATAAGGGTTTGGTGGAGTGGGTTTGGGATCTTTATGGAAGTGGACAATTCACTGATGGCATGGATGAGAAATTGCAATCTGATTGTGACAAAAAACAAGTGGAATGTTTGATGCTTGTTGGATTATGGAGTGCTTATCCAGACCCTAATCTTAGACCTTCTATAAAACAAGTAATTCAAGTTCTTAACTTTGAAACAATGATGCCAAATCTTCCAAATAAAATGCCTGTTCCTGTATATCCTGCTCCTCAAACATCGATGAGCTCAAATGAAGCTTCCATTACTGTAAGCCTTGACATGGGTCGTTGAACAATAAGGTCATGTCGGCCATGGTTAAGCTACATGTCTACTTTGTTTTGTTAGTTATCTAAATATTGTTTTAGAGTGTGAAAAGTGTAGGCTGGTGCGATAATAATTTTGTTTTTAATTTTTTAGTTTTGAAATTTATGCTTTTTTATTCTCATGTTTTGTACAATAATCTTCCCATTCAATTTCTTCAATAAGTATAACTAAGTAATCTTTGTCATGTTATGCATTGAGCAATCTCAAGATATATATAGCAAAGAAAATTTCTATCGTACCATATATTGAGTAATCTCAAGATACATAGTAGAACAAAACTCTATCGTACATTCATACAGAATAATTTGGAACATCAATAATGTCTCAAGTCAAAGATTTGAATTAGAATTTGAAATTCGAATTTGGCACTTAATGCCCTGAACATTCCCTTACATCCCTTACGGCCTGGACACACTAATAATTAATGTAATGCTTCAAGTCTAGAACTTGGACAAAGATTCTAAATCAGAACTATGCACCTAATGATCCTAATATTTCCTCTGCATCCCTTATCTGAGTACGTGGATGTATTATGGAATAGAAACGCATTCACAAAGATCACCATAGATACAAAATTTAATAGTTTGAAAACAACCCCAAGTACTCAAACCACATTCGGGTCACAAACATTCTCAAGCCAATGCCTCATATTTTAAAGTGATAATTAATTTATCAAATTTTACAACTGAAATCATGTCACCCCTTGACTTACATAACTCCAAACATTTATGTATCATGCTTTCATTTTGATAGCGATATTTTAATTTATGATATTTTCAATTCTTTGTGGTGTTTTCATGAATGTCACAATCTTTAGAATGAGTAAAGTTTTTTCATTTCTAAACCTCGAATTTGTAGCAATAATATTTGTTTCTATGATACTCTTTATAAGTATTTTGATTGCTCTTGTTAAATATAATTTTATGAAGATAATAGAAAAGTCCTAAAAAAGGAAGAAAACAAGAAAAGAAAAGTGTATTAAAAAAATTTGGGCAAAAAAAATTGTATTTCTCTTCTTAAATGTTATTTTATGAAACATAAGTCTTTAAAAAAAAATAAAAGAAAAGTGTACTAAGAAAACTTAGGCAAAAAAATAATAATAGAAGAGTTTATATTTTCCAATGAAAAGCTCATAATGCTCTTATCTTACAACTCAATTAACTAATACTAAATTTTAAAGACTACTTCACTCAACATCCTTCTATTGGCTAACAAAGTCAACTCCTATCTTATCTTCCTATCATTTACTTAGTCAACAACTATAAATTAAAATTAATTCCATTAGAAGTCATTTGATTTAATGTTTTATAGGTAAAACAATGAATGTCTATATAATATATCTAAGAATAAGATTATTGATTTTTCAAAGAGAATAAGATTATTGATTTTTCTAAGAAAATAAGATTGTTGGAATAAGATTTTGTCATACTTGATTGTGCATGAGAATCTTATCAAGATTGGAAGAATATATGTTTAGATTTATTTTATGAAATTAATTGTGACAACCTTATTAATTAACAAAAATATTAATTAATTAATAATACAAAAAAAAACATTTTAATTAGATAGTTAATTATAATTACTATTAAAAAAATGAATACTCATACTATTACTAAGTTAATTTAACTAATAATAAAGAAAAGTTCTTTTATTCAAACTAATACTAATATTAACTAATTAATATTTGGTTAAATTATAAAAAATGCCTTTGAACACTGTGTCAAAAATGTCTATGAAGTTTCAAAAAGTTTCAAAAATACACTTAGAACTTTCAAAAACAAGTTCAAATAATACCCTTGTCGTTAGTTTTGAATGGAAACAGTTAAAGTTTTGTTTCAAAAATACTCTTTAACTTAATAAAAGTTCAAAAATACCTTCACCGTTAATATTTGAACAAAAACCATTAATTCCTCGTGACAAAATGACTTTACAAATTAAAAAATATTAAAAATGTTCTTGCTGATCAATTTGTTTGAAATTTTTTAAGTTAAAAAAGAACCAATTTTAAAATAAGTTATATAGATATCCTCATTGTTTTTCGTATAGCTACTCCCATATTTCTCTTAAATTGTAAAATTAAGAGAAATATGAGAGTACCTCTATGTATGATAAATAGTCAAATACTTTTTTATTTGATTATTTATCGTTTTGGTATGTTTCAAAAGGAGATTTTGATTTTGAAGTTTTGTGAAATTTTGTAGTATTTTATGTTTAAACTTAAATTTTTTGTTTTTATTTTGGTTGTGAGAACATTGGTGTAATCTAAGAATTGAAAAATTAAGTACCTATATGGAAAAAATTTAGTGTTCACACAAGGTTTTTGGAGAAACTTATTTCGTTGAGTGAAACTTGTGTTGATGTTGATGTTAATATTGATATGATGCAATGTGGTTCAATCTCTAGTACTCGATTTTATGATTCTTTCTCAATTGAATTTGTACGCTTGATTTGAAGAAGCGAAGTGTCTGATTTTCTTGAGGTTGAAGATTTGAAAGAGTCTTCGAATCTTCAAGAGGCTTGTGTCTTCAAGAAGTGTGCAGCTTCAAGAGTCTAGAAGTCTTCTGATTGTTGAGAGAATTCTCTCTGGACTCTCTAAAATGTAGAATTGTTGACCCTCACACATGAAGAGAGCTCCTGTATGTATTGAGTTATCTGGTGGGCTTCATAGGTTTGGACTTAATTGGTGCATGGGCCTGGCCCTTAGGTCCAATTAGTTGGACTTTGACGTACTTCGGCTTTGGGCCAAATTAAGCTCATTTTTGGGCTCAACTGGGCTTTAGCCCAAATCATAATATCAAATTGAGCCAAATTAATTTCACTCAATCCAACTTTTGTGATGAAAACATGTGACATCATCAGACTTTGTCAATTTATGTCTTCAACTTCAATTTGGGGACACATGTCAACTTCTAATTAGTCCCAAGTTCAATTATTTGAAGTTTCGTCATTAATTTAATAAATGACATGACAATTTGTGATTGATCCAAAATTTCTCCTTCAACAAATCCCCTCTTTCGAGATTTATTCATATATGTGGGGTGGATGAATCTCGAAAAATATGAAGTTGAAGTCAAAATATAAGTTATTTGCTTTTGATTTAAACTCCATTTGATGTGCAAACCAAACTATGAATTTAGTACTAGAATTTAAGATAAAATTTAGAATATCGTCCTCCCTTGTCTTATCTTGTTGTACACTTTTTTTTAGTCTTTTTATTTTCTCTCTTCTCCGATTTTTGCTTCTTCCCTACTCTTTTCATTTTTTCATTTTCTTTTCTTTTTCAGTTTTTGTTTCTTCCCTTTTTTATTTTATTCTTTCTTTTATTTTTTATTTTCTTTCATTTCCTTCTTTTTCTCTTTCTTTTTCTTTCCTTTATTTTTTATTTTCTTTCCTTTCCTTTTTTTTTTTTTTTTTGCCTTTCTTTTTTTCTTTTTTTTTTTAATTTTCTTTTCTTTTTTCAAAATTTTCTTATTCCTTTTCTTATTTTTATTTTCTTTCTTCGGTTCTTGCTTATTCCTTTTTTTTATTTTTATTTTCTTCCTTTTCTCTGATTTTTGCTTCTTCCCTTATCTTTCTTTATTATTATATTTTCTTTTCTTTCTTCGATTTTTTGCTTCTTCCCTTTCTTTTTCTTTTTCTTTTTTTAGCTTTTCTTTCATTTGTCTAGTTTTTGCTTCCTTTTTTTCTATTTAATTTTCTTTCCTTTTTTCAGTTTTTGCTTCTTCTCTTTCTCTTATTTTTAAAATTTTTCTTTCCTTTAATTGAATTTTTTCTTCAATTTTTTCTCAAGAATTATGAGGCTGAGTTCCGTACCCAAGACTTGAAAGTACTCAATTCATAAGTGACTTAACACCAACAAGCCAATTATCAAGTTTGTTTATATAAATAGCAAATGAAAGTCTATCAGTGATAGTGTGAAACTCGGATTTCCATTATTCCTACTTAAGCAGGTGTTAAAGGAATTAACTAAGTGAAAGTTAAATCCTATGTTGAAGTGAAGGAAATTTCCAAGTGCTGAATAGATTTTTCTTGAGTAGTTTTGAGTTAAGTTTTAATTGATGAAATTTGGCTAAGTGTAAGGTCAAAAGAACCCATGCGTTAAGAGTTAGGAGACATTAACGCATAAGTTGAGAAGTCAACAATGCGTTTGTAAGGTTGAATGCATGATTGGCCAAAATATTGGCAAGAGGCATTGCCAAGAGTTGTCATGCATTGGAAGCTAAGGAGAAAATGACTAAGTGTTGGACTATGCGTTGATGTAGTGTCATGTGTTGGTCATAAAGTTTTGAGAGGTTACTTGGGCATGGAGAGAGAGATTGAAGTAGGGCCAAAAATAACGCATGCGGCAGCCACTGCCTTTGGAGGTTAGATCAACGCATGGGGTGCGATGGCTGCGATGGATGCGTTGGACATGATGGTATGCGTCCATGCGGCCAAAGAAGATGCGTTGGTAGGTTGCAGTGGTGCGAGGGCATGCAATGATGCGGTGCGAGGCATGCTTCGATAGAGGCATACGGAAATGGAGGCGGACGCGATGGATGAGTTGGACGCGAGAGTATACGGCCAATGGTTTGCGGCCGAAGGGATGCGTTGATGACATGCGCGTGCTACTATGCGTTGATGTCATGCGACCGTACTATGCGTAGATGACATGCATGCGGTGCTATACATTGATGTCATGCGACGAAGCTAGGCGTTGATGACATGCGGCGGTGCTATGCGTTGATGTCATGCGACAGTGCTATACGTTGGTGGTCTGCGGCAGCCTTGCTACACGAGAATGTGCGGCTGAGGGCGTGCGGTGATGCGGCCTACGGTATGCGGCCGATGGTGTGTGCGTATGCAGCCGAAGGAACGCGTTGGTAGTATGCGATGGAGGCATGCAGCCGAAGGAATGCGTTGGAGGCATGCGGCCGAAGGAACGCGTTGGTAGTATGCGATGGAGGCATGCAGCCGAAGAAATGCGTTGGAGGCATGCGGCCGAAGGAATGTGATGGACGCATGCGGCCGAAGGAATGCGTTGGTAGTATGCGATGGCATGCAGCGATGGATGCGATGGATATGGTGGATGCGGCAGCCTTGATAAGGGTATAAGCTATGCGATGTAACGAGCTAAAGTGGACGCATAGTGATTGCCCTTGCGTTGCTAAGGCTTGCAGTAATAAGGTAAATGAGGTGGGTTGCGTTGGTTATACAGATGCGATGGTGTTGAGTGGAGAACCAAGTTGACCCAAGGGTTGCTATGCGTTGGTGATATGCTATGCGATGGTGATATGCTATGCGTTGGATATCCAAGGTTAGTAATATGCGTTGAAAGGGGTGTTGGTCATCATCCTAGTTGAACGCATATTGAGTTGGATGGACGCATATCAAGGATGAACGCATAGGAAGGATGAACACATATGAAGGACGTCATCCGGACATATGGCTTGTTTGGGGACACATGTCAACTTCTAATTAGTCTCAAATTCAATTATTTGGAGTTTCGTCATTGATTTAGTGAATGACATGGTAATTTATGATTGGTCCACAATTTCTCCTTCAACCATAGAATATCTATATAATTTATTTTAAATTGATTTTTCCAAACTTAAGAAAGCTTCAAACAAATTGATCAGTAGACTTTTTTTTTAATTTTTTTATTTTTAAAGTCATTTTTGTCACGAAAAAGTAACGATTTTTGTTCAATACTATTAGTGAAGGTATGTTTTAACTTTTATTAAGTTAAAGGTATTTTTGAAACGTTCAGGGATATTTTTTAAACAAAGTTTCCATCCAAACCTAACGGCAAGGATATTGTCTGAATTCTTTTTAAAAGTTTTAAAGGTATTTTTGAAACTTTTGAAACTTCAGGAATATTTTTTACACAAAATGTAAAGTTCAAAGGCATTTTTTATGATTTAACCTTAATATTTTTAATAAATAACCTTAATTATATTAATTTAGTATAATTCTACTAATAAAAATGAATTAAATTAGTGTATAAATTATTAGTTACAATTAGTTATTTAATTTTAGTTACCATCCGTTGAAATAAGTTGTAGATACATCCTGAGCGCATGAGATCCACCACACTGCACTTGAAAGAGTTGTCAATTGCAGGTGCATGGAGAGTGGCACACAAGGATTTGCTTTATACCTAGTTGGGTAAAATTGAAGGTGCAATTTCAGGTGGGCAAAAACATTATTTTGAATCCCCTTCTCATCATTTAATTTCTCATTTCACTTTTCTTTATTGTTTTTACACACAACAAATCGGAACAGCCAGTAACTAAAGACTTGACTGAAACATATGGTCTCAACTACAAGGAAGCCCTTATTTACCCCTTGAAAGTCTTTCATTTCATACAAGTTTCTTTTTATTCTAACAAAGCAAATAGGGATCCTGAAACACAAGAAGATTTACTCGTTAGTATCAATTAGGTGGTCTCTATGAACTTTCGTTGCTCTCCACAATGCTTTCGGACTAGTAGGTTTCATGTTACATCAATTTGAACTTACTCGATCTGTTCAATTAATCCAACATTTTTATCGATAACCTCTCAGTCATCTGTCTAATCACCATTTGCATTCAAGTCGTTATGGAAACCTTGTGAACCATTCCCTTCTGTTTTATATTACTTGACATCATTGTATACTTGCGCTTAAAGAAGGTATCAACCACACATCCGTCAATCGCTTCTCTAGCTCTTGACTTTCGTCCTCAAACCCTTTGTCCTCCATCACGATCCCCAGCTTCCATCTCTCTGAGAAATAGTCTCCTCTCTCTTGAACTCTAAAACCCCAGCTGAATGACCTCCAAAAACCTGAACAAACGAAAATTAAATAGCTACACATTGCAATAGCATGGCCACACTATAAGTAGCGTTGCGATGCTACCCAATGCTCTGTAGCGTCAAGTGACAATGGCATCCTTTCATCTTCCGAAGCGTTGTGATATGCTCTCTGCTAGCCATGCAACGCTTTCCCCCCTGTTTGGTTTTAAGTTTAGAGCACCGAGCAATGCTCTTTCAAGCAAAGCTTTCTTTTCTGGCTCTTTGACTCCTACTCTTTATCTTTTCATACTTAGGACCCAAAATTGAGTCTTTAAGCCCTCTCTTCTTGATTAATACTTTCAAGTCTTCAATTTCCATCCATATGCTCGGTTCCTACAACAAAGAAAGACATAAAAGCATACATTTAAAACACTGAATGTAGCTAATTAAAAGCATAAGAATAGCACTTTTTCGAGTGCCAAGGCATTTGATTTCTATCTCCAGATGCGAGTCTTGATGAGTCTGCCAAAACCAATGATGCTCAACCATGGCATGCATGAACATCCATGAGTTGCTTCTGAAATTTAGGCCCGCTGTCTTGTTGGTTATTCTTTGGTGTACATGTATTCCATATGTGATCACTTAGAAAGGTTAACTTCAGTTGTTACCACTTTACAATATAGAATAACGTCTAAAATACACAAAACAGGGAATCTTGACAGGTTAACTTCAGTTGTTACCAGAATGAACCATCATGCTTGTTGCTAATTTATTTTTTTTTCAATCAAAAGTGAAATTATTTACAAACAGCTTACCTTTTCTTAACCATCTGAGTGGCAGACTGATTCAGTTCACATAGGAATCTGCATCACATCTCTTTCCACTTCTAATAGCTGTGCACAATGAACACAATAAGAATACCTTGATAATTTATTGTCAAATTGCAGTTTCCTAAATTATGCAACACATACCCACATGGTTTCTTGTGAATGCTTGAATTGAGTTCCAAACGATGTTACCAGCTACATGCAAAGGGAACCTACTTTTTGGTTAGTTCCCTGTTAAATTCTTCCAACTAAAGTAAAGAATTGAAGTTAATATCAAAACATGTGTAAAACTTCTTGAAATGAAACGTTCAGTATTCTCTTCTAATTTAATGGCTTCATGGGCAAAGGTATGCACAAAGTAATGTAATATGATCCATTAAAAAAATGTACCTGAAAGCCAACTATTTTTTCAGTGTATGAGGAAACATTATCGAAGGCAAAGAGTTCCAGACGAGTGTGGATCCAACTCTTTCTCATTTTGATCGTCATATTTTGCCCTTGAAATAATTCTTGAGATTTCTATGAAGTTGTATAATTCAAGGTATGAAATGTTTTCAAGCAATACTGAAAGCCACTACTTCATTCATAGGGCACTCCAGCCAGCTCTCTTCTCCACCCCTCTTTTCTTCATCATATCACGCACTTTTTCCACCTCCTCCCACCTTCCCAAGCAACCATACAGGTCAGACAATATTATATAATACCCATCATTTTTTGGATCAGACTCTATTGCATATCTGGCAATCCTTACCCCCATTTCAAATTCATTGTGAATTTTACATGCACTTAACAAGGAGCCCCAAACAGTGCCATCAGGAGTGATGGGCATTGATAAAACCAAAGCTTCAGCTGCTTCAAGACTACCCGATCTGCCAAGAAGATCAACCATAGAAGCATAGTGCTTCAGACTAGGCTTGACACCATATTTCTGCATTCTATCAAAGAGATGCCTTCCTTCAACAACATGCCCTGTATGATTACAAGCTGAGAGAAGAGAAAGAAAGGTTTGTGCATTCGGTTTAATATTTGACTCTTCCATTAGTTGGAAGATCTCCATTGCAGATTCTACACGTCCATGCATCCCATAATTTGATATCATGACATTCCACAAAATAGCATCTCTTTCTTCCATTGCATTGAACAATTTTCTTGATGTCTCGAGCTCCCCACATTTTGCATACATATCAATCAATGCAGTTCTAACAGTGATATTGGTCTCAAATCCATTTTCCTTTATATACTGGTGGATCTTTTTGCCTTTATCTAAGGATGCAAAATGAGCACATGCCGAAAGAACTATTACACAAGTAACTTCATTGGGGTAGACCTTTTCTTTAACCATTTTATCAAATAAAATAATTGCTTCAGCAAGATTCCCACTTTGCTTGTAGGACGAAATCAACGTATTCCATGAGATAATATCCCTTTGTTGTGTCCTATGAAATATCCTCCATGTGGCAGTTAAATTGCCACTTTTTCCGTACATGTCCATGAGCGAGTTAGCTATTGATACATTTTCAATTATTGAGTTTTTAATAGCATAGCAGTGAACGGACCGACCAATATTGATAGCTCCAACTTGCAAACATGAAGAAATGACTGAAACTAAACTATTAAAATCAGGTTCTCTGCCTAAGACATGCATCTCCCTTAAAAGGTCAATGCACTTTTCACTCTGCCCCATATTGCTATATCCTAATATCATTGTATTCCAATCTTCACTGCTTTTATGAAAACTATGGAAGATCTTATTTGCCGTACCTAAGAGTCCAAACTTACAATACATGGAGAGTAATGCATTTTGGGTTATTCCACTCATTGCACAACACTGTTTCAAAATCCAAGCATGGAAGGCTTTTCCTTCAAAGATTCTATCAGAATTACCAAATCCCATAAGCATACAACTGATCACAATTTCATCTGGGATTATTTCACCGGCCTGCATCTCCCAAAATAAATGTAGACATTTGCTCATTAACCCAAATTTAGAGTGAACTGCAATAATTGATGTCCAAGAGATGAGGTCTTTTTGGTCTACTTTATGAAAGCAACGATAAGCTTCTTCAGGTGACCCACACCTTGAATACAGAGAGAGAATAGTAGATTTAATAACTTCAAAACAGAGAAATCCACCTTTTAAAGCCAAACCATGTAAGCATTTACCCTCTAATAAAGCATCCAAATCAACACAAGCTTGAAACCCACTTCCTATTGTTTTGTGATTTGGTGTCCCTCCAATCCTATGCATCTCAAACAAACATTTCAAACCTCTATCACTCTCGTTATTTTGAACATACCCAACTATAAGGGCAGTCCAAGCAACCACATCTTTAACAGTAATTTCATTGAACATGAGAGATGCACTTTCTACGTGACCACATTTGGAATACATATATATGAAAGAAGAACCTATAGCAGAATTATCAACAAAGAGCCCAAGTTTTAAAGCCAACCCATGAATGTTCATGCCATGGTTGAGCATCATCAATTCTGCGCAAGTGGAAACTACCATGGGAACTGTAAACTGGTTTGGCAGGCTACTCGAGGCTCGCATCTGGAGGTAGAAATCAAATGCCCGTTGGTAATCACCATTGGAGAAGTGGGATTGGATGATGGAATTCCAAAGAAATTTGTCCTTAGAATGAATCAAGCGAAACAATTGTGTGGAGAACACAGGTTGCCTATGAGAGGCATAAAAGGCCATGAGCTTTGTGGCAAAGAAGACATTGTTCGAGTTTCCAGTGGTGATAATGGTGGAATGAAATTGAAGAAGAGATTGGAACGTTAGATTTTGTTTTGAAAAAAAAAAGTGAAGACAATTGTTAAGGTAGTGAGGATCTGGAAGTGAACTGAATGTGGAAGAGAAAGCAAAGGGTATGTGAAATGGGCTCAGTCGGAGTCTAAGCATCGAAATTACTCGTGCACGAAAAAGTCCAACTATGGGATTTTTCTAATATTTGATAGGTCAATAAGAAATTTGTATGAATTGTCCTGTCGATGACAAAGTAGCATTATTCAAAGAAGAAGATATTAGTTCTAAATACAAACAACAATACTTAAGTAGAATGACAAATCAAAAACATAAATATCAAAACATAAAACAGAGTTTATTTAAAAATTAATCTAGTAATGGGAAGGGGTCGCACAAGTCCATTCCCCCACTGCCACAAATTATTTATGACATATGATCTGCCACAATAGACAGACCTTAGGCAAGCACCACTCCAAAGTTCAATGGAGGTCACCAACCTAAGCCATGGAACTTCTTGATCACCAACCTTTGCTATGGGGTTTGCTAATTTATATGTTTAAATTCTTTGCACTGCACATAATAAAATTCAATTTTTGCGAATCGTATATTCTTAACCTATCGATGGGCATTTCTCCAGTTTTGGAAGTTCTTTTTAACATCATAAAAAGCTATTGTACCAATTATTCAACTCAAGTGTCTTGACCAGGTAAATTTGTTATTTATTAAAATAATTTTGATGAATTTAAGTGAAGAGACTACTTGGATAGAAAACAAAAGCATGAAAACAGAACTATCTTAAAATTATACACCATATTCAGCCAAATTTAATCTCAATCAGTCCATGGAGGAGGAAGAAGGGTTCTTCATCTTCTAAATATCTAATCAATAAGAAAGAGAAAAGAAAATGGTGTACCCACAACTACAACAGCTAGCCATCATTGGCCATTGGGTACTGGATTTACCAAAATCTTTAATCGTCCCTAAATCTGGCATGAAACATCTTCAGCCAATTATTAATACTAGAATGGTTCTGATTATGGTAAATTTTGATAATGGCTCCTATTTTTCAGCCACTTCCTATGTGAGAGAGATGTGCACAAAAGAGAAGAGAGGTTTTATAGTCACATCTGCTGCTTCTTTAACGCTTCTTTTGTTAAGGAGCTAAAATTTTGAAAACCAGAATATGAGTTTTTTCATGTTTACTCCCTAAAGTCTGTTGCATAAATTATTCCCCTCTCACAGCATTCTCTCCTGTAATCTTTAGCTTAGAATCTCACTCTCTTGACAACGATTGATATAACCCTTCTAGAGAAGATGTTTTGTTTTTGACAAGCTAACTTAACCCACATAGCACCATTTAGAAGCATTGTCTAAAACATATCCATGACCCGCGTTTGGTAACAGATAGAATTCCCCTTTGACAGCATTGTCTCCGTTTTTCATTCTTATTTTCACAAGCTTACATAACACCATTTAGAGTTCACAATCAGTTCAATACAACCATGAAAAACAAATTTCCAATCACACGAACAAGAACAAACAACAGTCGGTGACTGTAAGAACAAGAAAGCCACCAATAAAAAACAAGAGGCAGTGACCGTAACAATAAGAAACTGAGCTTAAAGCCAGCAAACATTTCCCATCACAAGAACAGAAAACCAATTATTGGGTCAATTGAATAAACCAGTTTAGAGCCTCTTGTAGGTGAAATTACCTCAATGACAGCAAACAAAAACACGATGAGGAATGACGGAAGGAGTCGACGAACCAAAACCACTCGATAGCACAGTATCAACACAGTGAAGGAGCCGAGAGCTAGTGGCTGAGTAGTTGACGGTGGGTGATTGAGTGTGAGTGAGTCGATGAATACGAGATGAAACTAGAGAGAGAGACGAAGTGACCCAGCAACCCAGAATGTTGTTCTTCTCATACTTCACTTCAAGATGGAAAAGGGAGGATGTGAAAAGAAGAAGTGATCCGGCCCGATTCAGCTCGAGTCGGGTCGAATCGCTTTGGTGGATTAATTGCAATGTTTAAAATATAGGGTCGGTTTCGATTGACTATCAAAAAATTCATTATTATGTAAATACTTTTCATAAAAATTACTGAGAATATACTTTAAAAACTATTCTGAATGGTTGTCGAACGTTTTAACTTTTTTTCCAAATAACTTAATTTTTAAATTAAATACTTAAAAATGCAATTCAAACACACTCGTAGACGTCGAAGAAAATGTGGACTCATAATTTTATAAAAATTTTGATGGACGATTTTGATAGATATATCTGAAAAAATAATGCAAACAAATTTAAGTTTGTAAATAAATATTTTATTTTTAAACAAGTTAATTTGTCTATTATTTATATTATATTTACATTAGTGATATTTTGTTATTTAATTATTACGTATCGTGGAGTTTTTTAAGATATAATAGAAACAAGTTAATTAATTAATCATTTATGTAAATAAGAAACTGTATTCACTTAATAAATTTTTATTGTAAAAATAAGTTAAGCAAATATTTTAATAGATTATTATTAATTTATTAAAATAAATATTTATATTAATTTTGTTAAAATAATATTAATTAATTATATCCAAAATAAAATTGTATATACAATAAAGAAAAAAAGAAAAAAATTTGAGGAAAATAGAAAATTCACAGTTTTGGAATGTAAAAAAATTCTCTTGTTTCTAAGAAAAGATGATGCCTTGAAATAGCTTATTCTCAAGTAGGAGTTCTCTTTCAATTCTCATCCAAAAAATTGTCCAATCAAACGACCCTAAATATATATCAACAATTTTTAAGAAGTGTAGATATAGTAAAATCTATTTCTGATAGACTTTATTACTAATAGACTCGTATTAGTGATAAACTTCTATCAACTTATCTAAATTTTGTCATATTTGTAATATATATATATATATATATGCATTTTGTTATATCAACTAATACTTTGGTTCTCATTGCTATAATTGTAATTATCCCTTTTTTGTTAAGCAACAACCCAACATGATGAAACAAAATTCAAATCTCAAAGGTAAATTTGGAATCTTTAAAATTTAGGGACTAAATTGAAATTAAACTCAAAACTTAGGTGATGGTTGGGTAATAGGTTGATTATTATAGTTTGAGGTTATTATAGTAAATGAGTTATAATAGTATCTAATGTTTGAGGTGCATATTATTTTAGTATAGTCAAGAAATAGTAGATACTTTAATAAGGAGAGAAAGATAGGGTGACTAGGAAACAACATAGTTAATTGTAGATTATAATAATTGAAAACATCAACTATTATAATTGAAGACTCACTTGAACGTGGGGGTCAAACGCTCCTCGGGAATTGAGAAGTAGGGAGTCGTCAATTTTACTTCTCAATTCCCGAGGAGCGTTTGGCCCCCACGTTCAAGTGATATGAATTCTAAGAGTTAACTAATTTCTAAGAGTTCCCGGATAGTCATTGTGGATTCTAAGAGTTCATAACTCTTTAAACTTCATAACTTTATGGAATTCACAATTTCACCCCTTGTTTAAAACACCCTCTTAAACACTAAAAAGGTAGCATTTTAAAATATATGGACTACGTAGAAACTAGATCTAAAATTTAATGATAAAAAGGTTTTTTTCCTTGATATATACTATAAAATATATATATATATATTGTTTGTACTTAAAATAATCTTTTTTGATCATTTTCTTTATTATTTTTTAGATGTAAAATTCACACAATTTTTAAAAACTAAAACCAAGTAATGTAAGAAACTTCATTCAAATATATGGAAAAGAATCTCTTCCTATACCTAAAAGAAAGAAAGAGAGAACGAAAGAGAAAAAACCAAAAAAATTCCGACCTGCCGGATTCGAACCAGCGACCTAAGGATTTCTGACATACTACAGTCCTCCGCTCTACCAACTGAGCTAAGGTCGGATCGATGGTAACGGAAGCCAAAATTTTTAATTCTCTTAGTACTCAACTTGTTTTTGTTTTTTTTCCTTTTTTTTTTGTGTATGTGGTTTTTTCTTTTAGAAAAATAATCATAAAGAATGGATATTACGTTGATATTATATATTATATTTGAAATAAATCTTGAATGAGCATTAATAAACAATTAATATACTTATTTTTTAAATTATATTTTGAGTGAGTACTAGTTATTGATAGGCCTGGGACTTATGTCGTTAATAAGTCTCAAACTTGATCAAAAGAAAATTTGTATACACCGAACTACTCATATTTCTACTGAAACATAGCAACAGTGATAAGTCCGGGGTCGAACCACAGAAAAGTGAAATATTAATTTCTTTTAAATTAAATTTGACTTTGGAAAAATAGTAGAAACGAGATTTTGGCTTTTGGTTGGAATTTGAAAAAAGCAAGAAAGATAAATTGCAAGGAATAAATGGAACAATAATTGGTTCATCTAGTTTTAAGATCAAGTAGCCATACAAGGTAATTTAAATCATCGATTTTTGCCAACGAATCATTTCATCAAATTATGCACGTATGACTACCCAATTGATGTGAATTAACTAATCTCTACAAAGACCGACAATCAATAATTCGAAACCAATCAAGTGTCTTAATTAATAATTAAGGCTCGAAAGATCGTGCCTTAACTACCTATGTGCTCCTAGATTCAATTGGATTCTTAGCGGCCATAAAAAACTAGAAACACATTCATTAAGCTTTAGGATTCAACTATGTCGATTAACTGTCAGGAAAACCATGTTCAATTAACCAAATATTCTTCAAATTTAAATTAAAAATGCAATGCAAAAATTCAAGGTCAGCCTATAAACCTAAGCATTCACATTTAATTGATGTTATCGTGGTAAACTCAAAGCATGGATGAACTACTAGGATGCGTGTAAACTCGAGATTAACTAGTGATAGAATTGCAATCTATAGGATTATATCAGCATGTACTGGAAGCAACAAGGATCAATAAGCATTTTAATTCATTAATTTTGGCTATAAACAAAGCATGCTCATACAATAATAAGAGAGTTTCAATACATACCTTTGTAAAATCTCTTGAAACTCAAATTCAGCTGTCAATCTTCTCCAAATCTTCTAGTGAACCATCTCAAGATCTTTCATACTATTCTCTTGGAGTCTTAGATTGAGTTGTGGGATTCAAAATAAGCTTGAATGAAGGAAATTTGGAGAAGAAGCCCACTATAGAAACTTGAAGAACACCTTCTTCAACCTCACAAGTTTTCAACAAAAATTATGCAAGTTCATACAGTTTGCATGCTCGATTCTCAGCTTAATCTTTCCTATTTATTGCAAAACCATCATGCAAAAAAGAAGGTTGCATGAAGAGCACCTCATGCTTAGAAGATTGAATCAAGAATCAAGTGGGAATTGTGTGAGCTAGTTCAAGGTGATAGCGGAGTTCTCCCATTTTGTGTTTTCCATCTTTTTCAAATTTTGTTTTTATAAATTGATTTCCATAATCAATTTTGTTTTCAAAATTTGAAAACTTTTAAATTTTATAATATTAATTTCATAAATTAATTTTCTAATAAAATTAATAATAAATAATTAATTAAACAATTTAATTAATTCTTAATTAATTTAATATCAAATATTAAATTAATTTTAAACAAATTTCACTACCATGAATCCCTATTCATGAAATTAATATTTAAATATTAATTGAATCATATTTAAATATTAATCGATTCTCCAATTCCGTTTAATTCTAAAATTAAATGCATAATTATATAATATATAATTACTAATTTCCTTAATTCTAATTTAAACATTTCAAATTAGCTTATCACACTACTCTAAGGCTAATCCATTTACGAGCTAGTAGGGAGACCTTGTGGACCTACAAATCATGGACTCCAACGATCCAAGATTAATTGGCTAAACTCTTTACACCGAATTAACCCTCATTCGTTAACTAATGGGTCACACCACTAAAGTCCATAGTTACACTCCCCTCACTGTAGATATATTATGTCTACTTGATATAACCATGTTTAGTAAGTTAACCCTTCACAGGTTGTTCGTAATAACGGTTAGGTCAAATGTTTGTTTTACCCCCGAGATTACCACTTGTTCCTTAAGTTTCACTGATCCTCTAATGAACAATTAGTTTGTGATCCAATCAACAAACCGAGTCCCTCTCGGGCCAATTAGAGGATGGGACACCTTGTTCAAGACCCAGAGTCAGTATTTAAGGGAACAACTTCTCTACTATCCCTAAAAGCAGGTAGGAGTGAATTCCATCTTGCACCCTATGTCCCCAACTATCTGCCCAGTCTTACCCCTGAAATGGAGGTTTATTAAATCGGTGCTGTTGAGCCAACCCTCACCTATGCAAATCTAAGGATAGTCCCGAATAAACAGGAATTCATAGTTAGCTCAGGATTAAGATCAAGTTACATAGGTCATCGCTTTGAAATAGTCAGTCTTAAATAGTAAACAACGTTATAAAGTAAGAGTGACTGATTTCGTGGTCCGATCTTGTACTACTCTATTCCACAAGATGCCCCCATTCCTCATGTCACCACATGAGTGAATCAGAATCATTTCGTTTGTAACACTTTACAACGCATTGTAACAACTACAGAATGGGTCGCATCCAATAGTATTACCAGAATAAGGTACTCAACCTTATTCATATACTATAGATCATTTTGACTATTTACTCGAACCTGATCCACTTTTATGTCTCCATATAAAATTGTAAAAGTCATGGATCTTTTAGTTATGGGATTTATTTGTAAAACAAAATAAACAATTCATATATTCAATAACAACTTATTGAATTTTCAGAATAAGTTTTATTGTTTACAAATCACAAGTCTTAGGACATAAAACCCAATACAATCATGATAGGGGCGTCAATCCAATACTCAAATGCAATTCGAAATTAAACAAGATTCAAAGAAAAGGCAATTTCGAATTAAAACACAAAGTTGGGCAGAAAACTCAATAATTTACATTAATGCTCGATCCAAGAACCAAATAAAAGAATTACTTTATTAGTTCATAGAAAAACCAATAAGGTATAATCCAATATACGTTCATCATCCAAAATCAAACAAAAAACTATTCTAATGATACTGAAAATAAATAGAGAAAGGAATAAAATAGGGTATCTCCTCAGCCTCTGATGCGTTGATTTATCATGCGATGTAGGGATGTGTGGATGCGATGATCAGACAAGTTTTCCTAATAAAGCCCAAGTATAAGCCTTCTTAGGGTCCTAGTAAGTCCAGGATCGAACGCAAGGATTACTAAATAGATATGCGACAGACTCTTTGATTCTATTGCGATGGTGATAAAGAAGTAGATGATGATTTAATTTAGATTTTCTAATGTGATGGAATTAAACGCGGAGCGATGAAAGGGTGGTGTTGTAATAAGTATGCGATGAAGAGGTTGAGAAGAGATTTAGCTAACATTTCTTAAGATTTTTTACAAGTCATGCGACCATACTATATACAAATATTAAGCACTACATTTCTCAATGCATAATGCCACATTTCCTATTTCTAAGGTGCATGCGATGTGTATGGAATGTAGCAGATAGAACTTATTTCTAAGTCTCTACTCTTGCTTATGCCATCTAATCCGACTCTCTCAAGCCTAGATTTTGTCTTTAGACTACTCTCTCAAGTAATCCAAATGATGAATGAAGCATACATAAGACAAGATGATCGCATAAAGTGCATAGCTTAAGTCATGCCAGCTAAGTACTTCTCAACCCATTCACAAATTTAGTTACTCATGCATGGTGTGGAGAGACTGAACATAAATTGAAATGAAGTTTCCATTTTTGCAAATAAAGTGTTGAGTACAAAACAATAAATGGAGTGAGAAGTATAAGCTAGGTAAGCGATGTCTTACTTCTTGTGGCTTTTTACACTACTCTTATCACTTCAACTCTTTTTCGATTTGTAGAATATTGCTCTCGCAAGGGTTGGGTGTCTCTCCTTTGTGCTGTTTCTGGCAGTCTCTTGACCTTTCCGAAAATTAATTTCTTTTCAAGAATTCTCTTCCCTCAGCTTTGCCTCGCCTCCTCGCCCTCCCCCTCTGGTTTGATAACATTGGATATTTATAGATTTCAAGGTGAAGCAGTTCTTCTCACTAATAATTTCCATACTCTGTTGCATCGTCTAAAAGTCATCGGAAGTTTAATGTATTTGCAACGATATGATCTTTAACGGCCATTAACTGTATTTTAGAATTGACCGTTACCAGCTTTACGTCTCATCATGTTTTAATATGCTGTCACTTTTATGTAAGGTCTTTACGCGATCGTTTTTTAGGTACTTCTTGGATCGCAAACTCAAATGCGCCATCACATTATATCCTTGGATCACAATTTCAAACGCGCCATCGCATTGTACTTGCACAAAATAACGTAATTTAACTGCTTTCATGTGATGAGTATTATTGATCGCAATTTCTTTTAGTTTGGCACATTCAATCATAATATTGCCTATTTCAACATCGCTTTCTCCCATTGTTTTAATAATTTGAGCTTCAATAACTTGTATTTCTACCAGTTATCAGCCTCTATCGAAATTCAGTTTATCCCTATTAATTTTCGTACCCCCTTAACCTAAATTGGAAGAATGTATTTATAGAAAAAGGGACAGTGTCAAAACTATATGGAGCATTGCAATGTTATTGCGGCTGGTCTCGAGCGTCAGGCACAGAAGTCCAATGCTAGTCTGACGCTCACTTGCGCGCGCGCGAGGGTTTCTCCGTCTTCAACATCGTAGCATTGCAACGCTGAGGGTGAGCATTGCAACACTACCCATTCTATCTTACAATGTTGGGCGAGTGTCAGGCCAATGCAAATCATGAGCGTTGTGACGCTGAAGCAGGAGCATTTTGATTTTTTAACTCATTTGAAGCCCAGATGCTCAAATCACCTCCAAATTGCATCAAATTAACCCGTTCAACTCCAAATCTCCAATTCTACCTCTTGGTTGCTTGGTATCTACAAAAAAGGAAAATAAACACATAAAATCCAATAACGAACCCGAATTAAACTAGAAAATATAGCTCTTTTCGAGAGCTATCAAATATCATTTATTATTGACACACTTTATTATAACAATATTTTCATATATTATCTTTGATAAGCAACTATTATTAGTATGCTTTATATTGAGTACATCAATAAATAAATAAATAAATTATTGGTACGATATACTACTGATATACTAATGTTATACTTCAAATAAATTTTGAATAAATATTGATATACAACCTAATACTTACAATTTGATTTGAATCTTGATATTCTACTAACACACTTTTATATATAACTTCTATTTATAGTCAAATTTTAGGGTTAAACAATAAAGGGATGAAGCTTTAATTTCTTCATTGTGCAATTTAATGAAATACAATAGCGTTGTCCATGTCTTTACTGGTAACACATAATACCCCCGAATGCATGTTTAGTTAGAGGAACAAATAAGTCAAGTTAGGGATTATGATTAAGTTTACGATTCTTCCATCACATATTGCACATAATAGACCTTAGGAATGGAAAAGTGTCAAAATTGAACTCGATCAATTTAATTTTTCATCAAAAATCGGTCCCTAAACTTAATGCAATGAATTAAGTGGTATTTAATGCATTCATTGCCGCAATTAAATTAATTTAGGAATGAATTTGTCGTCTAAAGAATTGGTTCTCCTTAGAGGGACTTTTATTGGCTGTTTTCATATTAATTGATTATGTTGTTAACCAAGAAATCATATTTCTATAATAAATCATTGAACAAAACCACTAATTAGGATGGCTAATTCTAAATTGGCCTAGGTAATCCCTTGTCACAAATTCTTTTGCTTAACTTCAATCACTTGTCACTTCATGTTTCTTTTTTGACCTATCACAATCACATGTCAAATCATACTTCCACTTCTAATACTTTCATGATATATGTCCTCTTTTGACTTTTTGTTTATTTTATTATATATATATTATATATATATTTTTTTTTTTTTTTAAGAAAAAGAACCCGATGACTTTCTTGGAATGTTTTTTTTTTTTAAAAAAAAATTTGTAGTTTTAAAAAGGAAATTAAAATAATATAGTTGTTTTGAAAACAATTTACAAAAATATTGTAGTTTTGAAACTATTTACAAAAATATTGGTATTTTTTTTTAATAAGTCGAATGTTGAAAATTCGACCAACCTAGGTCGAATTTTCAATTCGACCTTTACCTTTTTTTTTTAATAATTTAATATGTCGAGTGTTGAAAATTCGACCCTACTAAGGTCGAATGTCATTCAACCTTTGTTTTTGTTTTGTTTTTTTTTTTTTAAATTTTTCATTCTATAAAAACCATTTTTAAAAATATTTTTATTATTTTATTTAAACTTTAAAAAGAACAAAATTAAAAAAAATAATATCTCATAAAAATAAAAAAGTGAAAATTAAAATATCTTATTTATATAAAAATAATTACAAAAATCAATGTGTCCCACAAGGCGGACATCGTCGATTTCGAGTTGGTTGTCGTCGTCGACTTCAAACTTGAGGTTGCTCTGGTTCTTCTTGATGTTGTTCTAGTTCTTCTTGATGTTGTTCGGGTTCTTCTTGATGTTGCTCTGGTACCTCTGCAGGTGCTTCATGATATAAATATTCATTATGCTCTTCACGACCCCGACCATGTCTATGCATGTATGAAGACGAAGGACCAGCCTCTGAGTCATAATGTCCTGAACCAAATGCTGGCATCATCATCATCGGACTAACATAATCAGTTTGACTCTGCGTCTGCATCACAGGGGGCAACTCTTCCACATTATGGGCAACCTCATCAAACTCATCCTCTTCGCGAACAAGTCCTCTACGTCTAAGAGCTAGTGGAGGAACAATAGATATATCGTACATATAATGTATCTCTTCCATATAGTTTTGATTGTCACTACATATAGCAAGAACTTGATTCGGATCATTCGCAACATCACGAAGTCTACTGTTGTTCGATCTCTGTGAATTATAAAACAATTAGATAATATTTCAAATAAATTTAAATTAAAAATAATTGGATAATATTCATTCATTTACCAGATGACCCATAACTACTCCCGGACGAGTGACGTAGCGCCTTGTGATATTATTATACCAATGAATGTAGTCTTGAGTGACATTCTTATCAAACTGTTCAATAGAAACCCCCACTACAATAAACCTTGCACGATAGTACCATCGTACTACCAAATGTGCAACTTTTTCGGACCAATTTACAGTCCTTAAGTCGATATCATGCAGTAGGGGTTCAGTATTACAGGGCGATGGGATATCCTGCTGAAAACCAAATTGTCTCATTACCCTGTCAGGAAGATGTCACTCACCAATGTGAAAACATATGAGAGGACTCATCGTCCGCTATATGTTGTGACCATTTGTACAGAAATTGGGCAAAGTATGCATAATAATTTTGTATGGCTCCCAAATAACCTGAAACACAGAATATTATATTGGAGAACATTAAAGACAAATACAATAAAAATGTGTATAAAATAATCAATTAGGTTCAGTGTAATGTACCTGATCAGGTTGAAGCAGATCAAACATGTATCAGTACTAGCTGACTATATGTGTGGCTATCCTAGTCACAAAAATTTGCTCTTTACCTAAATTTTTAAATTGATAATTTATATTCTAAATTAACTAGATCAGTGATATAAAAATTAAATTGAATTAGAATAACATACCGAGAACTGTAGGCTTGTTCAGCTAACTGAGCGTCATTAACGTGTTGTAGCTGTGGAGCCATTTTTGGAAATCGCTCCCAAGCCCATAGTTGTAAAAGTATGAGAGGCCCAGCTATCTCACGAACCTCAGATCTTGTTGCTTTGCATAGTTGTCTATACAACATGCTAAACATGCTCCACTCCACGAATATCGCCCCGCATCATAGAGGTTAGCTAATAGTGGCAGGAACATCAAGTAAACAAAATGACTTGATTTGTCGGAAAACAGACTTCCACCCATCATTTGTAGTATATATGCTCGCGCATATCTTATGACGGTTTCCTCGTTTGCATCATCTGCGAGCTCACGAAATTGTGTTCCTAACCATATCAAAATTAACCTCGATCCTTTAATTTTGTTGGCAGGTGGGGTCACACCGAGGTATAGTTGACAAACTTATGACCAGTCATCGTACATCACTCTGGTGATCAGCTCACCGTCAACAGGTAACCCTAAGAACACTTCTATGTCTTGTAGAATGATAGTGCACTCTCCAACAGACATATGAAATGTATGTGTCTCAGGCCTCCATCTCTCGACCAAGGCCGTGAATGCCAGTCCAACTGAATAGATCCCAATCTGGCAACCCCATGGAGTCCAAATGTGTGCAGTAGCGGTAGTATTCGAGGGTGAAGTGGGATAATGCGCTGGAGAACTGCCTCTCGACGCCTGCAAGATTTTTCTCCAGTAGTACGATCTAGCCATACAACAGATGATCGATGAATGGACTGGTCGTACAAAACATCAGGATCAACTGGTCCTGGGTTTAAAACCATGATCTGAAAGAAAAAAAATATTTATTTCTGAATTAAAAAATATTTATTTCTCAATTAGAAGAATAATGTACAAGAGCATTTATAGGCAACATTCAAGCTCTTTTGAGGACGCCATTTATGCACTCTGATAGATTTGTCGTCTTCCACCCATATCTGAACCCTCCATCATGTGCTTGAGTCCATTGCTCTAAACTAATGTTGTAAAAAAAACTCAGACAACTCCGATTTATTCCTTTGATATCTTCAATTGCTTTATTGAACTTCCAAATTTGAAATTGACACCCGACACGATAAACATAATTTTTCAATGTATGTATTAAATATGTACTTTATATTAAAGTTGCTGATGATATGTCGTAAGCAGAAACAATGGTGACATTTTGGTCCTATCCAATCATTTGCTGGATTGTTCATTGCTGCGATTATGCCAGCATGTCGATATGAAATCAAACACACCTCTTTGTGTGTTACAATTTCTCTAAGTGTTT
Source organism: Benincasa hispida (assembly GCF_009727055.1). Taxonomy (NCBI): domain Eukaryota; kingdom Viridiplantae; phylum Streptophyta; class Magnoliopsida; order Cucurbitales; family Cucurbitaceae; genus Benincasa; species Benincasa hispida. The sequence continues at coordinate 41,657,106 of NC_052358.1, forward strand.
TAGAAACTATCCCCATGAGTCTGTGGACTCCTCATCAACAACGGCAAATGAAAGTGGAAGAAGATGCTTGTTTGAGTCAACTGATGTAGCAATCAACCATTTTCCTCGATATTTTCCATACAAGTGTGTACCATCTATCTGAATTATCGGCCGACATTTATAAAAGCTTCTATACAAGAACCAAATGCCTAAAATATAGAAGTTAGGATAACATGGCGTAAGCGTTTCTTTCACTCTCCACTCTACACGTGTTTCAGGATTGGTCTGTTTAACCATATACAACCACCTGGATAAAAACTTGTAAGACTCATCCCAATCACCGAACACTTTAACCAACGCTTTTCTTTTGCCCTCACATACCTTATGGTAAAGAACATGATATCCAAACTTTGATTTGATGTCGGACTGCAGTTGTGCCACACCGATAGATGGTTTTTCTCTTACGACATCACAGAACTCTAGTGCAATCATTGATGAATCCAATTACACACGACTTTGACTCAGTTCTAAATAAAAACATGTATGCTGCTCATCGTACTTAGTGATCTCGAACAAGCCATGCGATTTTTTCTTTATTGCACGAAGTCTCCACTTGCAACCTTCCTCCCACTTCTTACACCGAATTGTCCAAATCGTCGGTGTCGATTCCACAACCTTATATGGTGCGTGACATTTAATAGCAAAATATTTGTCCACGTGTTGTAGCATTTCTTTGTCTTGACAAATCATCCCTTTATACGATTGAGTATTGTCAACGTCCACAGGGGCTACAATTAGGTCATGTTCTCGAATGCTATCCAGTACATTCATATCCAAATCGTTGAATTATCTGAAAGTAACTCATGTTCACGACCATCGAAATCCAACTCTTTAAATTCATCGTCCGTTTCAGTTCTGAAATCTTAGCCGCCATATCTTCATTATCACATGGCGATGCAACTGACTCCGGATCAGGATCAATACATTTAGTTGGATTTCAAACTGACTAAATGATGTATTCAAGTTTATATCCACTCCTATCCTATTTACATTTACATAAAAATGCACTAAATTCGGTAAGAACTAATTACCTTTGGAGATATCTTGTTCAAATCTTCTCCCAGTCTTGAACAAGCCACCAAAAGAGCAAAATCATGAACTGGACACCACCAATTGATCTTCTCTGCTATTCCATTAGACAAGGATGGTTTGTAGGAACCACTTGAAAGATTTTTTTTTTGAAGGGAATGGTGAATAGTTTTTTGGCAAGTAACATTTCACTGTTGATTTTTTAAAGAGATTTTTTAGACATAGTTTGTGAGTGATTTTTTTGTATGTCTACCAAGAACAATATCTTCTTCTAATAACACTTACCAGAACAAAAATGTGAGGGGAGTTTGATAGTTAATTATTAAATTATTAAATGTTTAACAATTTTAGTTTAATAATTAGTTAAATAATTAGGAGAAGGATAATTAGTTCACTAACTAGAAAGTAGGGCTAGACTCCCATGACACAAATGTAAAGCTAGAAGAGGAAGTTGAACTCGATGAAGTTGATCACAATATCAAAGGCTTGCCTCCTATGACGCAAACACAGAGCCAAATTGGTGATGCTAGTCCATTCACCCCAATGGTGACATGCCGTCATTTGGATCATATAATATCATGATCCTTAGTGGATGGTTATAGTTTAAAATTGATAAATATTTTTAAAACCTACAATATATTTTTTTTCTCCATTATGGACAACAATTTAATTATTTATTTATCTACATATACTATCTAGGACTTTGGTAAAGACCACCTTCGACAATCAACTCTAGCAATGACCTCTGGCATCCAACTTCTATGTTCACCTTACTTACCAACTTTGACCGCTAATTGCAAAGAAGACCATCTCCAGTAACAACTCCGACAAATAGTATAGTCTCTATATTTAAAATAAAATATAGTTGCCCACTAAATTTACTTTGAAGGATTAGTAATATATTATTAGAACTTTTGACATTCATGCAAGTCAAAGTTACGAACTCCTTGATTTTATTCAAACAATAAAGAGAAAGAAATACATTTTTGGTCGCTAAGTTTTGGGTCTAGTTTCTATATGGTCCATAGGTTTCAAAATGTTACACATTTAGTATTTAAATTTTTATTTTGGATTCAATATAGTCTCTAGAGTTCAAAATGTTACAATTTTACTCTTGATATTTGAGTTCTGTTTCAATTTCGTCTCTATATTTCAAAATTTATATTTTTATCCTTGATTTTTAATTAAATACTCATTATTTGTATTTAGTGTTAAAGTATGTTAATAAATTTAAAATAATTAAATGAGTTATAATTAATTAAATTTCACTATTTTTTTATCACTTTTAAATTTAAAATTTAACTTCATAATTATTTAAATTTTCTAAATTGACCTATTGAAGGACTTCTTATCTTCCCTTTTTCTCTTTTTCTTCCACAAAACGAACAAAATTTAAAATGGACTATTCCTCGTAAAATCAAATTAAAATTAGAACTTCCACGAAAAGATTCAATTGAAGTTAACGAAATAAATCTAAAGCTGATTGACTCATAATATTTGAGTTTTATAGTTAATTAAATTGATTTGATGAATATTTGGTATTTAAACTATCTTTTTATTTGAGGTAATTATTCAAAGCAATTGAGCCATTCAAGATAATTTTTCAAATTGTTAAAAAGTTAGGGTTTAGGTTAAATATTTTAAATGGAGAAAAATGAAGGAGAAATGGAGAAGAAAAGAAATGGTGGAATGAAGAAGAAGAAAGATTGAGGGAGGAAAGAAAGAGAAAGAGAAGGAAAAACGTAAGCCATGAGCAGAGATTATTGAAAATGGGGAGAAGAGAGAATGAAATTAATTAGAAATCTACGATATTTTTCTAAATATTTTCAAAAGTACCGCATTTTCCTAAATATTTTTAAAAAATACAATATAATTTCAATTTTTCCGACTTTCTTTCCAAGATCTTAAGCATGACCACCAGTTTTTTTTTCCCATAGTTTTAAAAAATATATTTTAGAAAAATTGTAACAATTGGCAAAATTAACTAAGTATTTGGCAAACATGTCTTTGGGGTTTACTATTTTGCAAATATAGCAAAATAGTAACGTCTAAATTTTTATTTTTTTGGATATCCATTTTACCCTTTTTAACAAACATATTTTCCCTCTTCCATCAAAGAGTAGACACAATTCCTAGAGTGGAAACCGTTGGGTATGTGCACAATTTCCCGAACCAATCCCCCATTCAACGAAAAATCTCACTGAAAAATATTGCAAATATATCTATATTTATTTAATAATCTTGAGAATTTCTTGATGTTTGTATGAGCTTCAAGATTTCTCTTTAGAGGGAATCAAAGACAACCTTAGGTGGAACAAAGATCCAAAAAGAATTGGCAGCGCTCAGCACAACACCTGGTGGCCGCCCTGGTTCATCGCTGCTTTTCCTCATCACAACCTGAACCCATCATCCGCGACGGTAGTAGGTAACGTCGTCCAAGCGTGTACACTTGACGTGCCAACACTGGCGTAGAGGCTCGTCACCATTCTCTAGGTTAGCTTTAGCAGACTCTTCCCGCCTTCAATACTCGATATTGTTGGAATTAAATCAAATTAGTGGTAATGATGGGGGGAGAAAAGAACGAGAAAAAGAGAGGAAGGACTGAAAGAGTAGTACCGCATAAATCGTCGGGGGGAATGTTGGCAATTAGAAGGTAAAGCCATCAGATGTAATCTTCACATTTTTAACTGATACATGACAATCATAATCTGATGTCAATATAAAAAAACTATACATTAATTGATGTGAAATAAAAGATAATAAGAAGGCAATCAAATGAGCATATCAAAAACTATTAACTGAATGACTATAGATGTCCATGGGGCGGGGTGGGACCCGGGATGCCATTCTCGTTCCTATCCCAGCTCCCCATTTCATTCTCCATCCTCATGAAAATTTTACACGGAGATCGAGGTGGGGGTAGATCACAAATATGAGAAAATTTTAATTAAACAGTTAACTCTATCACTAAATTATTTATTATGGTTAGTTTTACATGAAAATTTGACTTTAAAGATAAATTACTCAAATTTTGATAAAAAAAAACTAATAAACTTTTTTAATAGAAAGAAGTAAATATAATAAAAATTATTTTTATATATAATCAAATTTAAATATTCAATTTAAACATATTAATAATCTTAATCAATATACAATCAAACTTGAAATTTAAAATTAATATTTTTATAATAATAATAACAACATAATATTAAATAATTATACTAAATAAATAAATAGGTTAACTAGAAACAGAATGAGGCGGGGCAGGCATGGGGAATGTTCCCTCCTAGTTCCGTTTAGAGAAAAAAATTGGGATATCTCTATACGTGACAAAGAATACAAGTAATCAAATGACAATTAGAAACAACAAATGACAATTTAGAAACTACTAACCAATTGACAAAAAGAAGAAGCTAATTAAATGATAATCAGAAACTACTACTACAAAATAATAATATAATAATAATAATCAAAACGACAAAAGAAGGTTTCTGAAACTACAAGTAATGAAAAAAAAAAAAGAGGTAATCAATGAACGAACAAATAGCAATATTAGAAAACCTACTAACTGAATGATAGAAAATAGAAAGTAATCAGATGATAATCAAAAGGTAATATCAGAAACTACTAACTATGTGACAAATAATAAAAGGTAATCAGTATAGTAATCAAAAGGCAACAAGATGAAATTAGAAAACTATAACTAATTGACAAAAATAGAAAGTAGTTATATGATAATCAGATAGCAATATGAGAAACTATAACTAATCAAATGACAAAAAAATAAAAGGTAATCAGATGAAATATAAAACTACTGACTAAGTAACAAAAATAGAAGGTAATCAATATGACAATTAGAAGACAATCAGATGACAATATCAGAAACCATTAATTAATTGATAAAAATAAAAGGTAATTATACAACACTTAGATGATAATATAGAAAACTACAAACTATAATGAAAAAATAAAAAGTAACCATGAGAAATTAAAAGATGATCATATGACCATAAGAAACTAATAATTAATTGACAAAATAAATAACAATCAGAAAGTAATAAGATGGATTGGGATTAGAGATGTCAAAAAAATTTCGAGTGTGAGCCCCGCGAGGACCCATCCCGAACGGAGCGAGGAACCTGAATACATAGGGAATGGGGAAGAGAGTAGGAAATTTTTTCTTCCCATTATCTCCGTCCCGAACCCCATACCGACTTTTTATATAAATTATAAATTTTTAATATATATAATTATATATATATATATATATATTAATATTGGTAGATTTTATTAAGATAATTAGGTATGTTTAATTATTTAATTTCAATATTTTTATTACTTTTAATTCTTTAGATGTTGTAATATGATAATTAGGTAGTTTTAATTATTTAATTTCAATAATTTTTATTACTTTAATTCTTTAGATGTTGTAATATTTAATATAGGATGCTCAAAATGTTGAATTTTAATTTTTACAAATTATGAGAATTTAACATTTTAATTATATTTTTTAAATTGCATGTGTCTTAATTAGTAAAATTGATACTATTTCATTTTAAATGAAAATTCCATTGAAATGTTTAAAGAATTATAACAATATATATTTAATTGAAATTAAAAATGTTAAAAAAAATAAAGGGGGAGAATTTCTCTTGTGGGGAACCGATTCCGCAGAATCCCGCGGGGAATCTCCATCTCCTTTCCCACGAGAAAATTCATGGGAACGGAGAATGGAATAGGGGACGGGAACGGGATGGAAAGGCTTCCCTGTCCCCACCCCGTCCCGTGACATCTCTACTTGGGATGTAAACATATGAACAAAAATGATTACTATACTCTGTTTTCAATCTCAACTTTTAATATAACCTCCTTTTTTCCTTTTCTTTAAATTACACGAAATCATATTGTTGAAGTAAATCCAATGTTAGGACAATTAAACAAAAAAAAAAAAAAACTAAAATTGAGGATTATTATATTGATTGAAAGAAGGGACGTTAAAGCTCATCACTTTAGAATGAAATGAACAATCAAACACTCGTTAATCCATCCATTTATTTGATCTTCATTTAAAATCTCTCTATCTTTCAATTTTTTTTTCTTTTATCTTGTTTTATTTCCAAAAATAAGCTTATGCTTTGTGAAGCAATCATCATTACAGCAAACTCTAATGTTTCGTGAAGATGCAGGAAAGTGACTCAAAAGTCGTTGGGTATTTTTTACTTTTGATTTTCAACCCACTAGTGAAATTGGGCTGGGATTACGTATTTTGACATTTATGCAAAATATATAGATTTGGGTTATAGACATAATTTTAGTAATTTATTTTTAGGATTATTTAGATCTTGTTTGATAAACATTTTGTTCTTTGTTTTTGTTTTTAAAAATTAAGCTTACGGACATACTTCTACCTCCAAATTTCTTTATTTATTATCTACTTTTTCACCAATTAACTATAAAAGGTAGCTTTTAAAAAGTTGTTTTTGTTTTTGTAATTTGGTTAAGAATTCAATAATTATATCTAAGAAAGAGACAAATCATCCGAAAAAATGTGGATAAAATAGATTTAGTTTTAAAAAATATAAGCAAAAAACTAAATGGTTATCAAATAATACCTTATATATTAATCACTTTTCAAAACTTTTTTTTTCCCTTAAATGTCCAATTTTTTTTTGGATACTTTCAAATATAAGATTTACTGATTTTTTTTTTTTTTTGGACAAAATAGCCCTTGAGGTGGCCGCCTAATGTTTACGTGCCTATTTATTAGAAAAATCTTTTCCATATTTACGATGTCCCTTAATGCCGGAGAGAGAATTAATATTTATTATAGAATATTTATTAGTTGAGATTTTCTTTCTATTCGCAATTAATATGATTTTATTTTATATTTAATGTATTAAGCATTTTTTTATGGCACTGTGAGCTTGTTGGTTTCACAACAACTAATTTTTCTTTCTTCTAGTAGATTGATGGTTATTTTTAAATATACCTTAGAACATTGTGTTAGATGTTTAAAAATATTATAATCAATATATGAAATATACTAAGATTTGTTATAAAATGAAATATACTATAAAACATAAGTTGTTTGACACTACTCTATTTGTAAGTATATTTGAAATATACTCAGATAGATGGTTGTTCCTTCGAAAGTTTAGATATAACCGTATATCTATATTATAATACATCGTTTAATTCAGATAGGTGATTAATATAATTAAGAAGTCCATTTAGACGTTTTTGTAAATAATGGAAAAGTTAGATATAAATATAATATAGGGTCCTTAATAGGGTTTTATGTGTTGTTATCCCTTATTTTTACATTACTACAACCAACCAATAGGGTAAATATCAATTTATACCCCTAAATTTTGGATTGTATTAATTAAAATCTTAACTAATAGTTTAAACCATAAACTTCCGTAAACTGTATTACTCTTCTATATTTCGTTTGACCAATTTATATATATTGTGAACTTATAAATTTGAGTTAATTAAACTGTTAAATTTTCATAAATTAGTCAATTTAGACCCTTCTTCATTACAATTTCATAAAAGTATAATGTTTCCGTCATCTTTTCTTTTTGGGCTAGTTGCAAAATGGGCAAAATAAGTTGTTTATATTAGGCCCATAGCCCAAACCTTTTAGTTTTACAATAATAGCAAAAAAACAAGTCCAACCCAAAATGTAAAAAATGTATGAATACACTCATACATTCGATGCACCTCACACACTTGATAACCCTTGATAACACACACTTGATACACTTACACACGATACGATACCCCTTATATATTAAGGATGTACACTTGAACATACAAAAGCAAAATCAAACCTTAAACATACAAGGGAATATCACTTAATCATCACTTAATCACCAAACTATAACTAAGGAAATTGGGACTCAATTTGAGATGCTCAACAAAATCTTTAAAATATCAGCAATCTAAAGAACCCAAGCATATAACCATTGAGCACAGAGTACTAATACATATTGCAGAACAAAAAATCAAGAAACTTTTTTATTATATAAGTGACTCCAAAATGAGATTTTTGCAATAAGTGCATCGTTCATCGCCGTTAATGTGAGAATAATTTGAAGGCAAACCCTAAGATATCAAAAAAAAAAAAAAAAAAAATTGAAGAGACGAGTATCACCGAAAATCAAGAAGAAAAAACTCAAAAAGATGAAGAACCTAGATTGATTGATGGAGAAAAATCTTGCAAGGAGATGAAGAAAAATGACAAAATTTCCTAATCAACTCAATACAAGTAATATTTCCTAAAAAACTTAACACAATTACCTTTGAAAAATTATCCATACATTAGTTCTCAAACACGTGTAGACTTCTTCAATGTTGATTTTACAAAATAGACGATTAGAGTAAATGCGTGGATGATTCTCAAAGAAAATCCTATCTAAGAGTCTAAATCGATTTATTTACGAATGTTTTAGGGTTTACTTGATACAATTATAAGTTCCACACGAGATAATTTCGAATGAAACACAATAGAGGGAGTAAATTGACATAATTACAAAAAGTTTAGAGTTTAAATGGATACAACGAGAGTATATGTTGATATTTTTCCAAATAAAAGAGTTGTGCAGAGACTAATGGAGATTGACATGAAGTAGGGTCTTTATAGAGACTATAATTTAATAAGTTACAGAATATGGTGGGATTTAAGTATTAGAAGTAAGCATTGACATGGCCGGAATTAGCATTTATTGTTGGCATTATTGACATTTGCATTACTTGTTAAGGGGAATTGACTTGGTGTTGGCATTGACATTTGCATTACTTGTTAAGGGGAATTGACTTGGTGTTGGCATTGACATTAGCTGTTGGAATTTGCATTAGCATTGACATTCGTTAGAACTTGGACTTGGTGTTAGGGGTTGATATTGACATTAGTAGTGTGGAATTAGCATTTGCATTGGTTGGAATTAGTATTAGCATCAACATAGGTGTCGCACTAACATTAACATTATTTGTGAATTTGAGAAGGGATGTTACTTTTTATACTACTTTAAACTATGCCATTGTGAATTAAATTTGTTTTAAGTATAGTTTCAACCGACATAAAATTTGTTCTATCAATTTCAAAGCACATATTTGATCTACAGAAAAGAATTAGATTGGTTGTGTACATATTCGAATTATAGTACAATTTTTTTTATTAGTATAAATAAATAATAGGTTTTTTCTTTTAAGTACAATAACATGGGTGGTAGGAAAATTCGTATACCAAAGAAACAATATAACTAAAATATTCATGCAAATAAAATATAATAAAACTTCATAATAGAAACAATAGAAAAATATAACTAAAGTATTCAATCTCCATAACTTTTAAAAATTAAAATTAATATATATATCAACAACATACATAGAGTTCAACTTGTTTTAAAGAAATCAGTGTACCAGAAAAATTCCACTATATATAGGCAAGGGAAAGGCACTTTAAAATGTCTCAAAACACATTCCCATATATTTCCATTTCATCCAACCTCCATATGGCTACTTCCTTGTATCCATTGCCAAATCTTGGTCGTCTTCTTCTTTTTTTATTCCATTTTTCCCTCTCGGTTAACTCCATTTCTTTCAAACTATATCATTCAATGTCCGACATTGAAAACTTCATCCTTTACCGTGAAGGCATAGTTCATTCTCCAGAAGATATTCCACTCAACAACAATCCCGATTCCAACATTTTTGCTGTTTACCAAGCCATTTACAAGTATCCTATCCCAATTTGGGACTCAACAACAACACCAAAACTCACAAGTTTCTCAACCCATTTCACCTTCCAATTTGATTCCCTTCATGCAAAAACATATGGTGGTGGCTTTGCATTTTTCTTAGCCCCAATTGGTTGGCCAATCCCTCCAAATTCAGGCTCTGGCTTTCTTGGTCTTTACAAGGCTAATACTCAATCCCCTCCAATTGTTCATATTCAGTTCCAAATTGGCTTAAATGCTGCTTATCCCCCATATGAACATGTGGGTATTAATATTAACTCTCTTTCTTCTTCTAATTCTACTCCTTGGGATGCTACTTTACATAGTGGAGATTTTGCTGATGTTTGGATTTCTTATAATTCTAAAACCAAAGATTTGAGTGTGTCATGGGAATATCAAAGTACAGCTTCATCACTTGAAAATAGTTTCTTGAGTTATAAGGTTGATTTAAGTGAAGCTCTTCCTCCAAGGGTTATGCTTGGATTTACAGCTACTACTGGCCTTTATTCATTGAAACCTTTGATTTCTTTTTGGGAATTTGATACTACTTTGAGTATACAGAAAACAAATAAGAGAATTAGTGATGGGAGCAGGAGGAATAAAGTTAATGTAATTGTTGTTGCTGTTGCTGTTCCTGTTGGAGTTGTTCTGATTAGTTTGGGATTATTTGGACTTGGGAGATGGATGGTGAAGAAATTAGGGAAGCCAAAAAGTATTGAGAATGGAGGTGAAGGTGCCATAGCTGTTGGAACAACAAGTTGAATTGATTAAGGATCTGTTTGATAACAATTTCATTTATTGCTTCTTGTTTTCCTTTTTTAGTTTTTTTTAAGAACTAGAAAATAGGAATATATTTGCTAGTTATTCTCATTGATTGTTTCATGATAAAATTGAAATAGAAATAATTGAAGAAAACAAAATTATTTGAATGGTGGACTTTTTCTTTCGAGAGAGAATAAAGTATGGACAATAATACTCAATCTTCTATTGATTTCTTTCTCAACATTGTCTTGGAAAAGATTACACTACCACTATATATAGTCTCACAAAGTGTCTCTCTGAATTCTTTCAATAAACCACTAATAAAAACAAATGAAAGAGATTACAATAATTAAGACAGAATTTCAAAAGTTGTAGTAATTCTTGACCCTTCATTACTCAAACTGTCATAACTTTCCATAGAAAACATCACGACTTGAGACTTGAACCATCAGAAAGTGGAGCATCAAAATCCATAGGTTACATATTTAATTTGGATATCGTTTGACCTTCCAAATGCTTGCTAAAAACCGCCCAAATACCTGACAATTTGAGTTTAATGCTCAACAATAAAAACTTATTTGATTATTGTTTCTCATTTCTTGTATTTTTTTTTCTTAATTTTCCCTTGTTTTATAGTTTAAATATAATTTAGTTAATAATAATAAAAAAATACATTTATAACACATGCATTAATTTTTTTTAAGTACAATAACTGCGACGATGAGGATTGAACCCTTGACTTCTAAGAAGGAAGACTGTGCCAAATTACCATTGAGCTAAGCTCACAAGCTCATAGTATGTTTAGAAGTTATTCTAAAATGATTAAAAATTACTTTTTTCATTTTAAAAAACAACTCCAAAGATGCTTTTAATCATTCAAAATCAATTTTAACAGTATAAAATTAAAAGTATATAAAAGAATAAAATTAAACAGTAAATTGATTTTAAGTGATTAATGATGTCTTTCGGAGTGATTTTAACCATTTCGAAATCACTCTCAAACATACACTTGATACAATTATCAAAGTTTTATATAAATTAAATACTCTAGCAAGCTGATTGCACCTCAATTAGATTCGATACACACTATATACAATAAGAATGTTTAAACTAGAAAAATAAGCCAGGTGGCATAATAAGGCTTATGAATTGAAATAACTAAGAACCTCAAGATATTGTGAAGTCGTCAATAGGTAGTTGAAGCACTCTTCTAATAAGCGTTGTCCCGAAGACAATTATTCACTCTGCATGGGTTGCAAGCAAACTATAGTGATCGCCTCAACATAATACAATGGCTAGTATTATAACCTTGTACTACTTGGATCTAGTAGAATTCTTGGATACTTACTCTCAACTCAATTCAAGATCAAAAGAAAGAAAGAAATGAGAGAACTCTTCAATTTGGAATGAGGTGCTATAAATGAAGAAATAAGTTGCTAGCTATTTATAGGCTAGCAACTTAGTAACTCTTAAATAAAATCAAATAAATACAACAAATTGAAACATTTGTGAAATTTAACTCAATTGAGTTGTTACTTGACCAAAATAAAATATAATTAATTCAAATTGAAGAAACTACAAATTTAACTTTCATATATGTTATATTTGTACATAAAACATCATCTAATTTTAAAGTTTCAATCCAATTTTAAAGTTTCTAATCATGAATTTCATATACATAATTAAATCCATTTTTTTGTTTCAATATTCACAATATTTTACTTTATATCATTACATTATAAATATCCAACAATCCCCCATGTGAAGAAAGTGAAAGCAAATCAAACAAAAATCGTTAAGAGCAACATACCAGGTCATGCATTAAGAGAGGTGTCTTATAGACTTAAACCATCCTTAGTGAATATCTGAAACATGCAATGAATTTAGTCTTTAGAGGTTTTTTTGCACACTTTTTACTTAAAAAAAGGGTTATTGCATGTGTTTTCTCCTAAATTTAGTCTTAATTAGCTAAAATGAGCTTAAGAAGGTTTGAATGAGTTTAAAAGATGTTATTTATTGATTTAGAGGTGATTTTGTGAATTTTGGCAGGTGATTTTTGTCAAATTGAAGATTTTTGTCTAATGCAACTGCATCGCCATATTCACTGCGACCGCATCAGTGAGCCCTAATTTTTTAGAATTTAACTCAGTCAAATATTGTTGCAATTTTCACATTCCAAGCGATTTTCCAACCCCTGATTTCACCTGGTAAATCTTCAGAGCATGGATTTCGGCCCTCCACAACTGATTCGGGACCTATAAAAGAAGGAGAAGCCCTTCATTTCTTCAAACAACTCCCCATCTCCTAATCCATCACGATTTCTCCATAGTTTTTGTCATTTGTCAGTTCCCTTGGAAATTTTCTCAACTTATCAAGTCAGTAGCCTCAAGAATGAAAATTTCTCTGAGGCGTAACTATTTCAGGTCATCTCATCTCGTTAAAGCATGTGATGAGAAACGATTTTTCCTTTAAAAAGAGAATCAACCTAGGGAAAGACTAGAAATTTGAGGACTTGTCTCAAGATCCCTTGAGTTGTAATTTCTAGCATTTTTCATTCATTCATTTCTTGTAGTTCTTTTATTTTCTTTTCACCAATCGAACCCTATATTGTAGCTATGATTTATGATTCAATAAAGTCTATTATTTCATCATTCATCATGAGCTAAATCTTCCTATGGATTCAACAATGTGGATGCCCTGGGGCTATTATGGCTTGAGTTGCACTTCATACCACTTTGTTTTACGCATTCTCTTTATTGAATTTAAAGATAAAATCGGTAAGTTAAACTGGTCACTTAATTTAACGATCTAGTGGAGATCTAATATTGAGAGAGTTAGGTTATAAACGGATGTCGCAAAGGGATATGGGACTTCAAGCCTAGATATAAGACTGTCACGTCGCCTTAGAAATAAGAGGCACCATAGGATAAAGAAACTAAGCTTGAACTAATCTAAGATTCAACTAACGATGGAAACATTAGGAATTAGCTGCTTAGACCTCCTAAAGAAACTTGACATAAGATCAAATAGGAGTAGATTTTTGTTCATGTGTAACTCACTTTCTTGGTATGATGTGGCCTCATCACTTAGAGCATAGCACCCGAAAGGTTGAAATATTGTTTGCCCTGCTCAATCATCATTGTGTACTATTTTTAAGCTTTTCCTTCACCTGGTACAATATGAACTTTTCATTGGTTACCTTGGTTTCATTGATCCATAGTCATAATCAATTTAAGAATTGACGTAGTCCTGTGGGATTCACACTTGGAATACTTTATGTTTATTACTTTACCAATAGTGCATGCTTGAACTGAGACATCATCTATCCAAAACTTTTTGCCACTCGTACTTCTGGTTGATCAATATCCATTGAATTTATCAGAGAAACAATAAGACCAAACTCTATAACTGTCCTTTTGATTGGTGAATTGAGATAAATACCGCACACAACTCATCTTGTATCTTTGAGTAATATACTATTGGGTCCATTTTCATCTTGGACAAAATCCTGAATTCATGAGAGCTTTTGAGAACATAATTCATTTAAAAAGTTCTCATAGAAGCGACCCCACTTCTACTTCACACAGGTAATATTGATTAAGAGTATTCTCTCATTACTTGTCTTGTAAAGCAAGATATCAATATGACCTTAACATCAACAGATCACACTCTACAACATCATAGAATTGGAGAGAAACTATAAGTTTTTTAGCGTGTCAACTATGATTTATTCAACTAGTTTGCCTATTGAACCTAGATCTTGGGATCTCAAGTCAACTAGGTTAGTTTACCACCAAATAACTCATTTCATAGGCATTAGCTCAATTTTCCTCGATGTATATTTGTGACTTGCTCTCTTTATAATCCTTTTGTTAAAAGAATTGCAATATTTTATTTTAACTTCACATGATCAATGGTCATTATTCCATTAGAGAGTGATTACTTTATCAAATTATGCATGCATCTAGTATGTCGTGACTTGCCACTATAAATATTATTCTTAGCTCTCATTAAAGTTGCTAAATTGTACAATAAATACATGTTGCACTTTTAGGCTTTGGCCACAATTGAAGCCATTATGCTTCTTCTCCTACTTTATCAAGAGCTATAAACTTTTATTCCATAGTAAAACGTGTTATACATGTCTGTTTGAAGTTTTCCATGATATAGATACTCCACTAAGGTAGAAATATACCCACAGGTTGATTTAGTCTCATGCTATCAGAGATCAATTAGCATCACTAAATCCTTCTAGTACATGTGCTATACCTTGTATAATGTAATCCATAGTCTAGAATGTACTTCAAATACCTTAAAACTTTGACTAAAACATTCCAATGACTATGCCTAGGATTTTTTGATGTATTTTGCAAACCTCCTATTGAATAGACAATATTAAGTCTTGTATAATTTATTGTGTAAATTAAGCTACCAGTAACTCTAGAGTATTCTAGAGAACACCCACATTCATCATTATTTTTATTCAACTTACAATTTCGATCGTTAGGAGAAATTTAAGTCGTTTGTTTTGCATTATGACAGTTTTAAACATCTCTATGTTATGGAGGGAATTTGTTGTTAACGGCCTTATTACATACAAATTATTTTTCAATTTAGCTGAACATATTTCACCACCATCTTTCATAAGAGACACTTTGTTAACTGAAAAGTTCAGGGTGCATTTACATTCAAGCCACAAATTTACAAAAATCAAGTTCTGGTTTAATCGGGAACAATGTATACATCATTCAAAATGATAAACCTATTTTGTAAAGTCAACTGGAGGCCTCACACTGCCACAACTGAGGCGACGTGTCCGGTGCCAACTCGCATCGTCATGTCACTAGCCTCAAGCTGCCGCCAGGATCTAATCCCCTGAAATGAAGAACAAATATGGTTAGTGGCCCCAAAGTCTATAATCCAGGTAGAATCATCATTCTCTACTAAACAAGTCTTCAAAACCAGTAAATCATATTTACCTTGTTTGGCTTTCTTCTTGTCCTTTAAATAACGTGGGCAATTTCACTTCTAGTGCCCATCTTGGTTGCAGTGGAAATAATTTTCCTTGTCAATTGGTGCTGGTCACCTACCCCACGGAGCGGCAGATTATGGGTTAGTAGGTGCCTTCCCCTTCCCTTTACTACCCTTCTTCTTCTTCCACTTGCTGGTATTGGAAGAAGAAGGTGCAAACTTAGTTCCTGAGGTCGAATCTTTATGGAACTTTCTAGATGATGAAGGAACATTTGTCTCACCAACCTTCTTTTCCTTGCTTTTCAGCAAGGATTGGAATGTTTACAACTTTCTTCAACGAGTTGTTCGAACATTCCCTTCAGGGACTCCATGATTTCACATGTAGTGACTATGGGCTCATGCTTCTTGGCCAAGACGTCGTTCAGGCTGGCCAAGATATATGCTCGGGCCTTCTCGTTCACCCATGTTCATTTCTCGTAAGCCTCTCGAACATTTCGAGCAACGTTTTGAGGTGGAATAGGAGGACACTCTTCCATAAGGATGAAGCAGAAGTCATCGATGATTAGTATTGTGTTTATCGTGTTTTTCCAACTACGTAGTTATCGAGCTAAAGTAGCGGTTGCCATTTTTAAAAGTTGCTGAAAACAAGAACAAACGTAATGAGTCTACTTGCATTACCACTTTTAACACCACTTTTAGGTTTTAGCAAAAATAGTTCTATTGTACCCTAAGTGACATCTATTTTGCAATGATGCCCCAACAAGGCAGGGCAAAAGTCACCGGTGGGGTGATCAACTACCCTTTCACTGGGATGAGACATCCTCAACCATTAGACATAAACAACTTCTTATAATTACTCTAACAGTCACCAGTTCGGTCTAGAATTTGTTAACAACCTTAACAATTCCGCGTAAGTATAACCCCTTATTTTAGGCCCTAGAGTCCCACCCTAATGCGCCTACTGTAGAGAAAAAGCAGATTAGGACAAGAGAATAAAGCAACTCTATCCTTTTCAGGAGATTAGATAAAGAGTTGTGCAAATACAACCATCCTTTAGAGGGATACTCTCAGGGTGCCTCGAGGTGATGCACGAAAACGTTATCCAACCTAATGAGATAGACCGTGCGATATGTTGTCATACGTCTCTCTCTCATTTACTATAAACATTCTCTCCATTCACCTTGGTATTAACCTACCCAAACATCATTCTTTAAGGGGACACTGCCAGGGTGCCTCGAGGCCAAGAAGAGATCTCATGATGTGAACTTTTAAGGAGAAACATGTAGAGGTTTAAGTGAAGTATCAATACCCCAAGTACCTCCCACTGAATGTTCTACCTAGGGGTTCATTAACTTAGTCAATCCGACTACTGATTTTAACTAAGTGGGTGTTTAATTTGCTAAAAAATAACACTTTCTTTTGATAATTAAACAAGTTTGAATCAAGTCTTATTAAACACTTTAACAGACTATCATCAAAGTTACATGCATGCAACAAATCTATCTATTCATCTTTCCAGATAGGTTCCCAGATAGGGGTATTCCATTTCCGTCAGCTTAAATACCCCAGCCTAGCCAGAACCCATCTTAGAAAAAAGATCTCTTATAGATAGATTTAGTACATATTTAATCTTTTATTAGTCAATTTAATCCTAATAAACCAAATTAAAATATTAAACCTAGGTTTCTAATCTCATTAGAACTGTGACCTTAGGTCCATCTCAATCAAATTTTAAAACTCTTTTAAAACATGATTAAAGCCTAAGAGTGCATGCACGTCTTTCTTATTGATTTTAGTTCTAATTTCATTAATTATAACTCTTTTAAAAAAATGAAACAACTAAAAACAACCACATTGCTAAGCTAGACTAGGTATTTATAACTTTTATAAGTTAACCTAAGTGTCATACTTCATGCAATGTTCATGCATTACTATATATATAACTCTTACGTAACTTGTAATGAACTAAGTATACATGCTCTCATACACCTTTATACTATAACACTTATAATATAAAGATGATGCATGACTATGCTTAAATGCATGCATATATTTTATCTCTTATATTATATGATGCATGAGCATGCTTTAAATACATGCACATATTATACAAGGCACTCGATCCATGGGGGGTTTTAAAACTACATGACATATTTTATGTATTTTTAATTAAATGCATAACCCTTATACTATAACACTTATAATGTACTTGTGATGTATGTATAATTATATGCTTTAATGAACGTACCTGTGATGTATGTTTAATTAAATGCATTGTAGAAACATAAAACCCACCAAGACTATAAATGTAATTCAATACATCAATGGAATTTGGAATATAAGAATAACCTGACTCTGATACCAATTGAAGGATCTCTAAATGTAGAGAACCAATGAGCGGAAGCAGATCATTTCAAATTCCAGTGCAAAAGAACAAGAGCCTTTACAATCAAATAGAACAGTTATGCATAAAAGATAAAATTACAGGATTCTACAAGGTTAAAAACAAAGGATCGAGTAAACATACCTTTGAAGAACCCTTTTTTCTAGTATTTCCTCGATCAATCAGCACAGCATTCATCGTCTAACAACATGAATGCAATGAGCCTCTGGAAAACCCTCGATCACAATCGAGTAAAACTCGATCCTCGACCTTCGAATAGAAACTTGACACCGCCACTCAGTTATCTTGGTATTCTCGGTGTGAGAATCCAGGAGGTGTGGGCTATGTATGGATTTGGGTAGAGGCATGAAGAAACTGGACGATCGTGTAAGTGGGAGAAGGAATAAGCCTATCGTATAGACTTGTGTACTCGATCGTTTAGCAAGCGAGCAATTATCGTATAGAATCCTCGATCGATCATTTACTCTCTCAACCAAGCTATCGTATATCTTGAGCCTTTTTACCCGTGGAATGAAAAATGAAAACGATTTTCATTTTATCCATTAGTTAGCTATAAACTGATTAAAACCTCCCACTAAGGTGGTTATTTGGAGAAAATCGAAATCATCTTATAATTAATTTATTATAAATAAATATAATAACTAATTTATCATATTATATTTATAACCTATAATTTTACTATCACATCATATGCAATATATAAACCATAGTTCTTTTTCTCCTTTATGGCATTTAATATAAATCATATTTATATTAATTCCTTAAATCAAATAATAACGTATCAAATATATTAAATCAATTAAATCATATATAATCGAATTAATTTAATTATATCATATATAATCAAATTCCCTCTTATTAATTTGAACACTTCAAACTAACCCCAAACCTGATTCTCAATATGAATTCACTGAGCTACCAAGGGGACCTTATGAACCTATAGCTTGAAGCTCCAACGATATGTGAACAACTAACTAAACTCTTTCTCACGATATCCACTTCGGACACTCCACTAAAGACCAACAGCTGCAGTCTTCGCACTACAGATATATTTCTTTGTCCATCGGATGTAACCAATCAACTGTACGATAACCCTTCACAAATTGCTCGTAAGTACAGTTGGGCCAATTTACTGTTTTGCCCCTTTACATCTAACTCTTTAAGTACCACTGATCTTTCTAATGAACAATACATCATAGTCCCATTATGAGTAAACCCTTCTTGGACCAAAAGAAGGTGTGGCGCCACATTGTTCAAGCCCTGGAATCAGTCCTTAAGAGAGCAATTTATCTACTTACCCCTGCTTCGGGGAAGAAGTGAATTCCGTCTTGTGTAGCTGAGTTCCTAGCTCCCCAATCAGACGAATCCCCAAAGTGGTAGGTTTGAGTCGGCGATCTGACCACTCGCACCTATGTAAATCAAAGGACCGCCCCCATAGGTACGAGTTCACAACTCATTCAGGATTAAGGTCATGTTACCTATGGTCATCCTAGTGAAATGAAAGTCCCTGTCATGAACGACGTTATATAACGAGACTACATGGTCCGGTCTTATACAAACTCTATTGTATAGAGTATCCCCGCTCGCACGTCTAATACATGAATGATCAGGATTAAACCATTTGTAGCACTTTACAACATTTGTAACACCTACAAAGTGGGCCACACTCGTAGTGTCACAAGGATAAGGTTTCCCTCCTTTATCCATATACTATAGACCATTTAGGTTATCACTTAAAGCACGATCCACTTGTATTTTTCCACATACATGCTTAAGTTACAACGATAACCAAGAATCTTAGTTTATTTGGTTTGTGGTTAATGCAACTAAAATATCTCATATTTCATAGACTGAAATGAATAAAATATCTCATATTATAAATCACCAAATTTTTATTCATACAAGTGTTTACAAACTATAAGACCCTACGAGATTTAGGGCATTAACCCCAACAAGTTAATAGAAGCTTTGCCGCTACAAGAAGAAGATAGGAGGAAAGGATCCATTGCCATCGTTGATCAAGAGAAGAGGAATTGTTGGAGATTGAATTTGGTGGCTTGCCTTCCTTCTATTTATTTGTTACTATCGCTAGACATTTCATTCGATTGAGTTGAGATTGTTATAAAAAAACTTGCTATCTTTAAATTCAATCTTATAGTTGCTCATTCCACCTTTGTTTCTCTATTTACACTCAAATTCGTATGTGGTTGCCACTTGCCTAACTTGATATATACTTGAATTCCATGCTTTAATCATCTTTATCACTTGATTAAAGTTATTAAGTAGTTAAACCACTCGAGAGAGTAGCTTAAGTATAGAACACATTGAGTCGTAACGCACAGTAGGTTTAGAAATAAAAGTACTAGCGTTTCTACCAATTTCTGTGACTAACGCATGCATCCTAGAGATAGGAATACCTATGGCATTGTATTGAGAGATGTTGAACAATATGATTGAAGGAACATAAACCCTAAAGCATACACATACATTTAGTTTGTAAGCACGCAACCACATTATCTTCATTTCATTCTCACCACATTCACACACACTTGTTTATCTTACTTAGAATCAATGCATATCTCAAACACTTAACGCCATTCAATCATAAATCCCTCTTTTCCCCTTGAACTCCTATGTCTTGTATGCATGCATTGAAGTTAGTGTAAATACTCTTCACTCACATTAATCTAAGAACTCTCTACAACTGAGGAAAACGCAAGGACTGCATAACACTATCCTGAAATACCCGTGTTCGACCCTGGACTTACCAGAAAACCTAAGTTAGATTTATACTTGGATTTGATTTGGGAAAGCTTGTATGCATCACAAGGTGTGCTTACATCCACTATGATGCATCGCCTATTTTTCTTAAAGAGATATTAATCCATCACTCATCTTCATGGGTATAGGCTCCATGGGTATAGGCGTGAGCTATTTGTTTTGGATTAACTGAGGGAGTAACTTAGTATAGGTTATGGGTATGGGGTCGTAACTCCTCTGATTACTTTTGAATACTTTTTGAGCATTTGATGAGTGGGTGTTTTACACATTTAATGAGTGACTTGATTGTCCATGTATCGCTCGGGGTCCATGCCCTGACACATATGAGTTACTTAAAGAACTTTGAGACGTTATTTGTCATTGGGTACTGTACGGTCTTTGCATTGTTTAAAAGTGGCTTTTGGCTATTACTGATCTCATGGATTTATCTTTCCTTCTTTTTTGGGATGATACTTTTCTTTTGGCTCGACTCGTCTAAGGTGTCCACTATTCTTCCATACTTCACCCCGTATTCAATCCTATCTCTTATAGAGATGATACCTGAGAAATTTGTTGAAGGCATTTCCAATCATATGATTGTAGTAAGGACATCGAAGAGTATTGATGAACATGGTGGTCATCTTTTTATCCATAAGTGGAGGTTGAATTTGTGCTGTCATTTCTTTCCATCTTTGTGCATACTTCTTAAAGCCTTATGTACTCTTTTTTTCTAAACTCTGGAGATCTAAGCGATCTGAAGCCATGGCCAGATTGTGCTTGTACTGTCTAGGGAATAAGTCTGCCAAATCCTTCCATCTTTGGACATGTACTCCATTTAATTGCATAAACTAGCGAGAAGCCGACCCTGTCAAGTTATCTTGGAAGAAATGAATCAACAATTCTCATTATGTATGTGTACTATCATCTTCCTACAGTACATGATTAAATGATTCGTCGGACACGACGTTCCATCATATTTTTCAAATTCAGATGTTTTGAATTTTGGAGGGATAACATCATAAATCAAACATAATTGTGTTGAATCTATGCTCCAAAATGTATCGACTCCTTGAGTGGCTCGTAACCTTTCCTCCAAGACATCTAGCTTCCCTTTTGATGCACCATTTTTAGCCTTTTCTGCTGCATTTTCTAAACTGCCAAATTGTTGAACACAAATCGGATCATTCTTATGATATACTTGTTGTATAGAGAGATGGGTTTGCTTAGGAATTGGGAATGTGGGGTTTTGAGTTGTTTGTTCTCCTAACAATCCCACTGGGTAGGCATACATATACATGGTTCGTTGCATTTGGGCTGTCGCAATGCCCTGATGCTGAGGTATTTACAGAGTGAATCGCGAGGATATAGTGGGGTATCTTCTGATCCCTGAACTCCGTTACCTAGCGGTGAAGTTTTGGCCACACTTGCCTTTTTATGCAGTAAGTAGCTCTAAATTTTTTCCCATCTACTCTTTCAATGCGTCAACTGAAGGGATCAAATCTTTAGTGGAAGTGTGTGAATGCCTTACATCTCGAAAATCGATTTTTGAATAAACAAAAATAGTGTTCTCAAACAAAACTCATGAAGGATAAACATGTCAAAAGTATGTGGGATAAACATGTCAAAAGTATGCTTTAATGAAGAAGGGAAATTAAAAGAGAACAATTTCTTACCTTTGAATATTCTCAAGCTTCTAGAAAGATCCTCTCGGTTTTGCAACGAACATCTTTAAAATCGATCTTAAACATGAACATCTCTTCGATCGATCTTGAACACTACTACGAGAATAACCTTGTTATTCTTAGGATTCCAATAGATAGGTGGTATCCAACTATTAGAAGAGAAAGAGGTAAAAGATTTCTTTGGTGAGAGTAGAGAGGATTTTCTTTTAGTGGCTAGGTTAAAATTCACCAAATGAATTCTTGCCTAAAAAGGGCCATAAGTTAGAATTTATATGGAGAAGGGTTAACCTTTTCTCGAAATCTTTCCTTATTTATCTTTGTGCTTAATTAATCTTTCCTTATATGGAGAAGGGACCAATAATAGCAAGATAGTCATTCACAAATATTCTTAATACCAACTAGGTAAAATTATCGTTTTACCCTTATGTTACCTCTAACTTTTTAAGTACCAGTGCTCCTCTAATGAACAACCTGTTTACGATCTAACCAATGAACAGAAATCCTTCTCAGAACAATGGAAGGGCAGGGCTCTTTGTTCAACTCCCGGAGATATCACTTAAGGGAACACTCATCTAATTACCTTGAAGTCGGGAATAAGTGAATTTCATATTGTATTATTATGTTCCCAGCTCCCACTTGGTCTTATCCCCAAAATGGTAGTCTTATTGAGTCGACAAACTGGCCACTCTCACCCATACAAATTAAAGGACATTTCCTCATGAATAGTAGTTCATAATACACTTAGGATTAAGACTAAGTTGTATTGGTCATCCAATTGAAGTAGGAACCTAACTAGTTAACGGTGCTACATCTAGGTATATTTCGAGGTTTGGTCTTATGCAAACTCATTGCATAGGATACCCACACTCGTGTATCACCTATCAGCTACACGAATGCATTGGATCATTGGGTTTGTATCAAATACAAAGTGGATCGTATCCATAGTGTTACCAAGATAAGGTACCCAACTTTATCCCGATACTATAGACCCTTTAGGCTGCATCTTGAACATTGATCCCTATATGTCTCCACATACAGTTCAAGACTCATAAGGCAGTCTTGGATGTTAGTCTATTGGATTTAGGATTATTAAGACAAAATAGAATACAACACGATTAATAACATTTATTGAATTAACATCGATAACTTTTCATTGATGATGATCAATTAATAATATTTACTATCTACGAATTTTAGGGCACACAACCCAACAAACTCCTAGTTAAACTAAAACTCTAGTTAGTGAATTGTACATAATATCATAATCCAAAACAACAGGAATATGGTAAATAAATACAATAAATTAGGGCATCCATATACCCATTACACATCTTCCACTTGCCCTAGATTATACAAGTCTCGTAGACCTCGATTCTCTAGATGACCCTCGAACACTTTAGCTTAGTGAGCTTTCGTAAATAGATCAACAATGTTGTGCTCCGAGGCAATCGATCACATCTCCTCATTGTATAATCTTCATATAGGTGATACTTCCTCTCAAGATATTTTTCTCGTTTGTGACTGCGAGGTTATTTAGAGTTGACTACTGCCCCACTGTTGTCACATTATAAAGTGATGGACAAGTCCATATTTGGAACCACTTCCAAATTGCTTAAGAATTTCTTGAGCAAAATTTCTTTCTTTGCTACTTCACAAGCAGCTACATATTCAGCCTCCATAGTGGAATCTGCAATGCATCCTTGCTTGACACTACACCATACTATAACTCTCCCATTTAGTGTAAACACTGATCCTGACATGGATTTCGAAGAATCCTTGTCAATTTGGAAATCAGAGTTGGTGTATCCTAAAAGGATTAAATTGTTAGCTCCATATGCCAACTTGTAGTTCCTCATTCTCCTAAGATATTTGAGGATTTTCTTAACTACAGTCCAGTGATCTAACTCTGGATTGGACTAGTATCTATTGACTATTTCCACTATATAACAAATGTGTGGCCTAGTGTAGAGCATAATATTCATTAAGTTGCCCACAGTTGAGGCATGGAGAATATGTCTCATATCCTTAACTTTTTGAGGTGTCTTAGGACACTTTTCTTGAGATAAGTGAACCCCGTGCCTGAAAGGTAACAAACCATTCTTAGAGTTCTGCATCAAATATCGAGTTAACATTTTGTCAAAATAAGTTGCTTGAGTCAAAGTCAACATTCTATTCTTGCGATCCCTAATGACTTGGGTCTTAAGTACACGTTGTGCCTCTCTCAAATCTTTCATTTGAAATTGGGCTACCAACCATTCCTTAATGGCAATAAGGTACCCTACATCATTCCTAATGAGTAGGATATCATCCACATAAAGTACTAAGAAATCTACTTTATCGTTGATGATTTTCTTATAGATACAAGGTTCATCAATGTTTTGATCAAAACCAAAATATTTGGTCACTGTATCAAATCTAATGTTCCAAGATTTGGATACTTGTTTCAACCCACAAATGGACCGATTCAGCTTGCATACTTTTTGCTCCTAACCTTGGATTATAAACCCCTTGGGTTGAGACATAAAAATGTTTTCTTCAAGATTTTCATTCAAAAAAGAAATCTTGACATCTTAGCCATAATATATGACTATGGTCACTCTCTTCCTTTTGGGTATAACACTTTGCTAGAAGTCTAGCTTTGAAGGTCTGTACCTTTTCAGCTACATCTCTATTTCTTTTGTGTATCCATTTACACCCAATGGGTTTAACCATTTTAAGTAGATCTACAAGCTCCCATACTGACATGGAGTACATAGACTCCATTTCAAGGCCCATGGCTTTGACCCATTAGTCCTTGTCTACGTCATTCATTGTCTATTTATAGGACAATGGATCCTCAACGGCATCACTTGTATGATAACTTGAGTTTCAATTGAACCCAAATAACGATTAAGTTGTATCACAACCCTCTCATTGCGTCAAGGTACTCTTAACGATTGAAAAGGATGAGGCTGACCTTAATGTTGGCTTTTTCATTAACTTTTGATGAAGGACCAGTTGTATCAACAACCCTTGTTGATTCTTCAGTAGCTTCATTTAATACTATTTTTCGACGTGATTTATCATCTGTCATGTGGACTTCCTTAAAAAATATAATGTTTATCGAACCAAACACCATATTTTTCTTGAGGGTCATAGAACAGACCACCTCTCTTTTCCTGATAGCGGAAATCTCGGTGTCGCTCCTAAACTCCTTGCTATACAAATAAAATTTATAAATCACCGAACAAACCTTTTATACCAATTAGTAGTACAAGTAGCAAGTCTGTGGTCGAATCACACAGAGCCTAATATGGATACCTAAAAAAAATTGGAATTTGTATAAAATAACCGGGAGGTGAGAGAAGGAGGGGGAGGGGGGAGGGGTTGTGAAAATTGTTAAAAACTAATTCTGAAAACAAAAAGAAGTGCAATGTAACAATTGTGAAATTTTTCTATCAAACAAACACTTAGCTTGGGCAATTGTAATTTAATACATTCCTCAATAATTCTATCATAGACTACTCAAAATTTGTGTGAGATTATTTGAACTAAAAAAAATTAGCCTACTCGATTAGAATTCTAACCTGTAGTCCATAAAATCAAGTTAATTAAAAGAAGAGCGGGGATCCTCAACCAATCAATTAACTAACAGGCTTTAAGCTTTAGGGAAAAAACTAAGCCAATTAATTGGTTTCCATCCTTTGATCGATTAATTGAGTGAAAATTGTCTAAGTTAGAAAGTAAATGCTTGTTAATTGGAATCTCTAATTAACACAACAAACTGATTTAACTTTTGCTTCTAAGTGATGGTTACCTAACGATTACAAATTAGGGCCAATCAAAGCAGCCAATTAAATGTGCAGCTAATTTGTCAGATTATCCCATACACGAAAACTGAAAATATACTCAAGACAAATTCCATAAAGTTAGAATAATACTCATGGAATTACATAACGAATCTCAAGAATTACATTACATTGGAATTAAATTAAACTAACTAACCCAAGCTAATTTCTTACCCTTTAGCCACGGAACATGTCGAAATCAACATGACTGGAAAATGGGAAGAACTTATTATAAGAAACTAAAAGAAAAAGCACAAAAACAGAACTAGAAGAGAGCTAGCGGTACTCAAAGTCTGAAGAAGAAGGGAATTTTTACGTGTGTTTTGTCCCAAGCCCGAGGGGTCTATTTATAGAAATCGAGGCAGCGTCGCTCGATGCTACAAAGAGCGTCGCGATGCTTCCCTGCACGCTTCAGCTATTGTTCCGCTTCAAGTCGTAGCGTCGCAGCATTGCATTGTAGTCTTGGAAGTCTACTTCGCGTCGTAGTGTCGTGACTCTGTGGATGGCATCGCGATGCTGCGTTGCCTCTCCCCAAAATGACAGCTACAATCTTTCAGCGTCATGCAATGCTCAAATCGGGTGTTGCGGTGCTGAGGACGTTGTTTCCGCGACTTCCTTCTTTAATTTGTTCAATTTGGTGCTATCTTGGGCATCTTATTGTAATTTTTACCCGAACACTTAACACGATTGCTTGTGCACTTGATTTCTACAAAATAATCAATTAAAACACATTAAGTAGCTTATCGACCATGAATTAAGCAAGAAAAGATAGTCTACAGTTTAATTTTAGTCAGTAGGTACATGGGTAACCCTGGAAAAAATTACTGGGAAACTACCAAATGGGTATTTCAATACCTAGTGGGATCAATGGACATAGGACTATTATACATAGCTTTTAATGAGCCTAAACTACTTCTAAAAGGGCATGTTAATGTAGATTTTGCAGGAGATAATGACAAAAGGAGATCCCTAACAGGTTACTCCTTTATGTTAGGATGGAACATCATAAGCTGGAAGTCTACCCTACAATCAGTAGTTGCCCTGTCCACTACTGAGGCTGAATTCATAGCAGTAACAGAAACAATCAAAGAAGCAATTTGGCTTCAAGGCTTAATTAAAGAGCTAGGCCACTCACAAGAATCATTAGAACTACTATGCGATAATTAGAGTGCAATTCACTTAACCAAAAATCAACAATATCATGATAGAACAAAGCATATTGATGTAAAACTTTTATTTGTCAGAGACATTATCATGAAATGAACAATTATTATACAGAAGTTTAAAACAGAGGACAACGTAGCAAATTTCTTAACTAAAGCCCTTCAAAGACCTAAGTTCGACCACTGTTTAAAACTACTCAAAGTAGTAGATTTAACTAAGGGAAAATAAGACCTTCAAGGAGTTTTTTGCTTCAAGAGGGAGATTTGTTGAGGTGAACCCAAAAGCTCCAAATCTTGTCTCTAAGCTCAGCTTCAGCTCTTGTCAAAGACAAACCATACAAGACTTACAGTTAGAAAATGCTAAAGAGTTATAACAAACTAAACTTCTTGGCTGAGCACTTTTGTTATTTCTATTTTCTGTAATATACTGGTATAAATAGAATAAAACCTCTATGATAAATAAGAATGCAACATAAAATACACCTTAGAAGATAAAAGGTTTAAGAGGGAATTCGAGTGTATATACTTGATAGTGGGCAGAAATGCACGTTATCATAGTGTTAAGTTCTTAAACAATGTTGGATTGCGTTAATGAAATATGTTAAATTACGTCAATTAAGCATAAATTCTATAATATTACGGTCGCATGCGTCCAACGCATTAGAGCAGTTGACCTTTATATTTTTGTGCAGAATATGCGTTAACGCATTGCAGAGAGTGCGATCACAAGAATCCACTGGTCGAGCGCAATTTCACCACAAGACTTTGCGTTGATCGTGCTCACAAATATTTGCCTAAGAAGAATCACCGCAACATGGTGGGCGCATCCAGGTGAAAAGATAATTAAGAGCGATGGAACAGAAAGCTGATGACAGTCAGATCCTAATTAAGTTGACAGTTGATAATGGTCATGAAGTACATTCAGCTTTATCGGTGACAATTATTCGGCGCATCAATCAGGAATTAAAGTTGTCCCATCTATACAACCAGGAGAGAGAAGCCGCATTTCACCATGGATGCTCTATAAATACCAAGTGCATTCTTCAGGGAAGGGGTGAAGTAGTCGATTAAGTCATCACTTACAAGCTCACGCCTCTGTCCATAGTTTTCTTTTATTTTAAGGCGGACGCGAGGAAGAAGGAATGTCGGTAGATCGTCCCGGTAAGCTTGGGAAAGCACCGAAAGCTCGAAGACAGAGAGAGGCCCGACGCCTGTGGAAGCAGGAACATTTGTAGATCAAAATAGAGAATTAGTGTAAAAGCCTCGGTCAGCAAGGAATTGCTACGAGGCTCTCTACCTTTATTTTCCATTATCAGTTTGTACTCAACTCAATCATAAGTATGGAATGTCCTTCTCTATATTTGTTCATTCTCTGTTATTTAAGTATGAGTAGCTAAATTAGTTGAATGGGTTGAGAAGAAGTTAGCTAGCATAACGAAGGAATCTTCATCTTTGCGATTATCTTGTTTATGTATGCTTCATCTGTCTATTAGAGATACTCAGGAGGGTAGTCTAAAGATAGGATCTAGACTTGGGAAGGTCAGGTCAGAATTTAGGTTTGGAAGAACCAGATTAAAACGCATAAACGAGAGATAGACGCTTAGGAATGAGCACTATTTGTTATTAAAGCATCGCATGTATCTTAGCAATAAGGTATGATTGTATGCGGTCACCTTGCCTTCATGAATTTGCATCAACACATAGGACAAGAGTAGAGACTTAGGGATAAGCTCTATGGACATTTTGCATTCAACACATGCGTACTAGACTTAGGAGCATCGCATTTACATTGGAAAATGACTTGCTATGCATGGTTGTAATATGATCGCAAATTGACGCATTCCCGAGTAACTCTAGCTAAAAGACCTTCTCCACCCGTTCATCACATACTCATTGCATCTATCAAGGCAACTATCTTTCTCAAATCCGCTGCCTTTATTTACTTCTTTTTCATCAACGCAACAACATATCCAAAACTTTATTTATTTACCTAGTTACCGCAAGTTTTCATAAAAATCACCAATGCAACTGTTTTCACAAGTCCCCGTGTTCGACCCTGGACTTACCAGGAAACTTAGAGGAATTTTCACTTGAATTCCGCTGGGGAAACCTGAGTACACAATGCAAACCCATCAACACATATCATTCATATTCCATTCAATAAAAATAACACATCAATACTCATCTTTATAGAATCTGAAACTTGTAATTTTGAAGGATGAATAAAGGGCTTGAAGATCGTTTCCAGAGTGGATGTAGGTGAAGAATCACCGAACCACTATATCCCTATGCGTTTGTCTTCTTCTTCTCTTTTCATTTATGAGATTACATGTTGTTTTTCCCATGAGTTCAAACCCATAACCCTAAAAGAAAGAAACGAAGAACAGAGAGCAAGAAAAAGTAGAGAGATCTGAAAAGAAGTATATCAGAAAGCTAGCATAGAGAAAAACATATGGGAGCTCGTTTCCACAAGTTGAATTGTATGAAGTATGAGTGAAGTGGGTTGTATTTTTAGTTTGCTATATCTAATGGACATATGTAGAATTATTCCTATAAATTTTGTGTATGTGGCTACATGGGAATGTTGAAAACATTTGTATGTAAAAGTTTTGTTCATAGCCATTATAGGTTATATACTTAAAAGCAATGTGTGACGTGAGATATAATTTTAGTCTTATGATTTTGGAACGTATAACACATATGGATTGGTCTTGTGATTTTGGAATTATCATATATTTGTGCGGGGTTGGAGTATGCATAATCGTAAATTTTGGAATCTTTCATATATATGAAAGATGATAGAAGAATGGAATTGCTAATTGGATATGTTGGGCTGATATATAGACCTTAAATGTGCAACTCTTTATTTAAGAACAATGTAATACCTAAAATGAGAAATGAAAAAATCATAGTTTAATTTGAAAAAAAAAAACATAGATTACTTTGAAAACGTGTCAAGAATTAAATAACTTGTCCATTATTTCATGGTAAGATAAAATTATATTTGACAAATAAAAAATGTCAAGAGTAATCACATATGATACATAATAAATGTCAAGAATTAATCAACTTGACATGCCATTAGTGTCAAGTGTATTATCTTTCTTGACACAAGAATTAAAATGTCTTGACGCTATTTTGAAATCAAGTTATCACGTTAGACTTAACAGTCGATTACACGACGCTTTTGAAAGCGTAGGTATATTCTCCCTTGACATTGGCAAAACATCAAGTAATGCAGATTTTGTAATTAGTGATTTGGTAGGCATTTTTCATATTTCAAACCCACAAATGAGAGTTAGTGTTAGATGATATATAATTAAATCTAGGGTAATTGCAATTGGTAGCATTTTTAAGAATAATAATCAAGTGTATAACATCATTTTTTTTTAAAAATTGCAAATATAGACAAGTTTATTAGCGATAGACTTTTATCATTGATAGACTCTTACCAGTGATATGGTCTATAACTGATAGACTCCTACAAATAATATGGTATATCACTGATAGACTATTTAAATTTGGCTATATTTGCAATTTTTTTTACATTATGTTATATCTGCTAAACTTTGGGTCTAAACATATTTGCAACTGTCCCTTAAATCTATCTCTAACCTATTAGCTTAAACTTTTGATCAATCGGTAATTTAAGATATTGCAATTACCCTTGCCTTTTGGCTTCATGATCACAATTTTTTAACCACAATTAAATGAAAGAGAAACGTGCAAGTGTGCCATCCATACTTGACAAAAATAGCTTTTAACAAGTATTTTCAATAATTTTTGTCAAAATTATTTAAATAAAAAAGAGTTTTTTTTAAACACTTTTTTTCTCAAGTCAATCTAGACGAACCCTAAATTTATAAGGGGCAATAGCAACTTTAATAAAAAAATAAATTGAAAATTGGCCGTTCAATCTAGACAGGCCCTAGGTTTTTCTTTTGTTGCAAACATGACAAAAAAATTTTGCCTGAAAATTTGATTTCTATGTGATATTATGTGATTATAATTTGATTATAAAAAAGTTGAAATCATGACGTTGGTTTCTTAAAATGTATTTACCATACAATATAATTTCCGTATTTATAAATCATAAATAAATTGGAAATTTTCAATAGGCAGAATATGCAAGTGTGCCCTCCATACTTAAGATTTATATGACCAAATATTGAATTCTGAAATTTCATTGATAAGTATTCCAAGAATGTCTTTATAACAAATCAACATTCTTTTTATTTTCCAAATTTTTCTCCCTCATTTTTATCATTTTCCATTTTTTTTTTTCCCTTTCTTCCACAGCCTAGCATGTTCGTCTCCATCGATTACATTTGCAAAGTTCTTATAATTTGGAAAGATTAAAATTCGAGAAATGTATTGTTGTCTCATTATCCGAAATCTCAACGCCGAATCGCTGTCATACTTCAATCGCTCAAACGACGAGCAAATTTTCTATTCATAGACGGCCTTTTCAGTAATCTCGTCTTGAAACTAGTAACTTAGAATCACTTTGATTCTGTCCCGACCGACTGTCTCTTGATCCAAAAGCTTAAGTTCATAGGTGAAAGGTGAATTTAATTAAAAAAACAATATTATTGGACTTGAACATATGACTTTCCGGACCACATCATCAAATTACACTTGGCATAAATTTTACATCACTAAAGAAAACTTAACATTAATAAAGAAAAGAAAACAAAATGAAACAGAAAAAACATCGCAGAAATACAGACATAGGCAACGCCATGGCATTAATTCTTATTTCTTCAACGACCTATATCAAGGCTTACCGTAATGGAAGGCTGTTTAGATGTCATCGATGTAAAAGGAGCATGATAGGAAGGAATAGGCATTTTAGTAGGAAGATTTGGCATCCTTGTCTCAAAATTAAGTACTCGAATTGCTTGTTTTATTGAAGGTCTAAGATTAGGATCTGGATAAGTACTCCATAATCCAACGAGCATCAAACATTCTATTTGTTTTTTGTCATAATTAGATTGCAATTTCTCATCTATGGCCACAAGCAATTGTCCACTTCCATAGAGATCCCAAACGCACTCCACCAAACCCTTGTGAGATTCCTCTTCCATGACGGTTCTTGACATTCTCCCCGTAGCAATTTCTAAAGCAACCACTCCAAAGCTAAAAATATCAGATTCTTTACTAGCTTTGCCAGTGTTTATGTACTCAGGCGCTAAGTAACCTAAAGTTCCTACCAACCCAGTTGTTTGAGTGCCTAAATCATAGTCAATTAAACGAGCTAGCCCAAAATCCCCAAGCTTGGTGTTGAAACTTGAATCTAACATAACATTACTAGATTTAATATCTTTATGAACCACACATTGCTCCCATTCTTCGTGAAGGTACAACAATGCAGAGGCTAAACCTAAAGCAATATTGTATCTCACAGGCCAAGCAAGGCAGCTTCTTCTACCAAAAAGATGAAAATCAAGGCTACCATTTGACATGTATTCATAGACTAACAAGAACTCGCCCTTGTCGTGGCACCAACCGATGAGTTGTACAAGATTGCGATGACGGAGTCTACTAATGATCTTAACCTCAGTTATGTATTCCTTTCTTCCTTGTTTCGAACTTCCTGAAATTTTCTTCACGGCTATTGTCAAATCCATGTCTGGAAGGTACCCTCTGTACACTGCACCGAATCCACCTTGACCAAGCTTCCTTTTGTTTGAGAAGTTGTTGGTAGCCATGGCAAGAAGCTTCCGGGAAAACCTTCTGGGTCCTGCTCCTCTTTCGAAATCGTCGTTAATGGATGTCAAGTTTACTTCCTCAACATTTTCTTGCTCTTCTTTTCTTTTTCTCTTTCAATCTCCTAAATACTATAGTAATTGAAATTGCTGCCATGGTAATCATCAAAACGCCAAGTGGAATAATTACAACCACAACTATATTAACTTTGCTCCCATTATTATCATTTTCAGCTTTTGGCTTTGATAATATATCCAAGCTCGAGCTGAATTCCCATGATAATAGGCTAAGTTGCTCTGAAAATGAACCACTAGAAGCTGAAATCCTACGGTCGCCCATTGAGGAAGAATCTTCATGAGATCAATCTGGTAACTCAAAGTTGTATTTTCAAGAGAAGTTGCTGTCTTTTCATTATTCCATGAAACACTCAAGTATTTAGTGATTGAATCATAGGAAATAAACACATCAACAGTGTCCAAACTATGTAAGCTGACGTTCCACCTTGTGAAATTAGAGGAAGCAATGGAGTTAATATTGATACCCACATGTTCAAAAGTAGGATCCCATCCACTAGAGAGAGTATCGAAAAGGCCAAGATACCCAGCAGCTGAGTTTGGAGGGATACGAAACCCAGCTGAAGCCAAAAAAAAGGCAATCCGATTTCCAAAAGCAAAAGCCTGTCGAGTATCAATGGTGAAGGTGAAGTGGGTATTGAAATCGGTGATCTTTCCTGTTTCAGAGTCCCAAATTGGCACAGCATCTTTGTAAACAGCCCAACCAACACTACAGGTAGACTGAGGATCAATAAACATAACTGCTCCATAAGAAGAAATTGCATCTCCTTGGAAAAGTAAACGGTTTTCATTCGGCTGGAATGGATCAATTTTGAGAAAAACTGAGATAACAGAGAGAGGAAGATAGAGAAGAATAAAGAGATGACTTAGCATTGTAAAGTCATACAAGCAAGGACTCGTGTGGCTGCACGAACCAAAAACAAAGGAGTAGTGGGACATTGATAAGCACTTAACGAAAAAACTATGAACTTCGTAGTAACAACAAGAAAAGAAAAGAAAAATCTGATATTTATTGTTCTTTATATAATTGTTCCAAATATATTTAACTATCAAACTCCACTTTCATGATTGAATATGTCAAATGAATTTGACAAGTTTATTTATTTAATGGCTTATAAGTTATATATATATATATATATTATTATAGATATATATATATATGTTAGGAAAAATCATTTTGTGATCCACTTTAAAATTCTATTATATATAGTGTTAACTTAATTTTATATTTTTTTTTCCAAGTCAACCATTTTTAAAACCGTTTAATATGTAATATAACAAAAAAAGTAAAATATATTTTTAATAATAATATCTTTATTTGTTGTTTCTTTCGTTATTAAATTCTTCGTATATTGTCAAAACGAGTATAACACAATTAACATACGAATGTGCTAGTAATCATACTTGTTGTAGTTTGAATCCCTCTACTCTTCATTATACTAAAAAAGATCTCTATGGATTAGATTTGGTATTAGAAAGTAAGTGCATGCAAAGGGAAGAAAACTTTACACCATTCACAATGTTGAGATGCTTCATCGTCGGGTTTTTTGGCTTGGAGTCCTATTTAGGTCCAATTATCTCCATAATCTTTTATCTTGATTTTTCCCAAGTTCTCTAAATTACTCTAGTCCTTATATATGCTCCATTAGTCACTAGTAAGCTATGTTACAAGCTTATAAAATCTATCAAATTCACATAGGTTATCAAATCATACATTCTTTTATTGATGACTGCTTTGATTTTACTTTTGTATATTTGCTGAAAAACAAAAGTGATACGTTTGATGCCTTCAAATTGTTTGTATTAAATTAGAGAATAAGTTTAATAGAAAGGTTAAAAGACTTCGAAGTGATAGGGGAATTGAGTATGACTCGGACAGTTTTAATGAGTTCTTTAACTCACATGGAATAATATACAAAAAGACTGCACCTTACTCTACTAAAATGAACGGAAAAGCTGAAAGAAAAAATAAAACTTTAATCATCCTTACCGTGTGTTATGTCTTAAATAGAATCCCATCTAAAAACACAACTTCATCCTACGAAATCCTCAAGAATAAAAAACCAAACCTATCATATTTTAGAACATGAGGTTGTCTAGCCTATGTAAGGATTTCAGACCCTAAAAGTAGAAAGCTATAGTAGAGCCTATGAGTATTTTTTTAGGTTATGCCATAAATAGTAAAGTCTATAGGTTCTATTATCTGATAAATCAAGTGATCATTGAGTCAAATGATGCCGACATCTTTGAGGATAGATGCCCTTTTAAATCGAAAAATAGTGGGGGCTCGGGATCTAGTAGTCTAACACTAGTTAGAAATCCTACCTTTGTAGAAGAAACCAACACAGGACCTAGAAAAAGCAAAAGAGCTAGAACCGTCAAGGATTTCGGGGATGACTTCCAGACATATAATGTAGAAGAATATCTCAAAGATCTAAAAGCTGCCTTGTCCTCAGTAGATGCCAACTTATGGCAAGAAGCCATAAATGATGACATGGACTCTCTTGAGTCAAATAGAACTTGACACTTAGCAGTGATGGAACATACACATGCACAACAGAAGAAAACCGAATCTAAAGTACTCTAATTACGTGAATTACAAAGATAAGCATGCAATAGAAACAAATAAAAGGGGAAAAGAATACAACCTTTGTAAACTTTGAATCTTCTCCAAATTAGCTCCAATCTCCTCACAAACGGTTCGTAGACCACTATGAGAATCTTCCCGACTATTCTCCAGCTTTAGAACGGGATGGTGGGATCCGGTGAGTGACTAATTTGGAGAGGAAAAAGCTAAAACTTTAAGAGAAAAAGGGGATGAGATTATCACATAATCTCATCAATTTTCACTAAGGCCAAAAGTTTTTTAAATTCAATAAACACTCACTTTTAAAGACCATTACATGCAAAACATCTAACTTTGAGTTTGATGAGAATTTGACACGAAAAAAATCTACCAACTCAAAGTGGGATTTAGTGAGGCAAGTATCTTCAAATGAAGACAACATTTAGCAATTCAATAGTTGGAATTTCTCACTAACAAATGTTGGATCTTTCCACTAACTTGGTCAAAGTTTGACTCTCGAAGTCCAAAGTCAACAAATTTGACTTTTTGACTTTCAAAAATCAAAAGTCAACAATTAACTTCCATTGCATTTTTTACCTAATCAACAATTTGACTTTTAATGCAATTTTGAAAAATTTCATTTAATTTCAAAATTAATTCTAATAATCAATTTTAAAATTAAATTAATATTAAATAATTAATTAAACAATTTAATTAATTTAATTTAATATTAAATCCAACACTAATCCCAATTTATATGAATCCCTATTCATAATCTTGATATTTAAATCTTATTTAAATATCTTCTATTTTCTCTCTTTTTATGTTTATTTCACAACAAACATTAGGTTAAATATATCGTATATATTTACCGCTTTGCTCCCAAAATAGAATTTGAACACTTCAGATTCGTTTGTCATACTATTCTTAGGTTTAGTCTGATATGCAAGGGGACCTCATGGACCTATAGAACATGAACTCCAATGATTCAAATTAATCGGTTAAACTCTTTAACCTAATTAACCACCATTTGTTAACTACCGGGTCACTCCACTAAAGCCTAGTAGTTGCACTTCCCTCACTGTAGATATATTATGTCCACTTGATATAATCTGAAGGAACTCTTTGTGGAGAGAACCTTGAGTGGAAGCAGATTGATCAAATTCCATTTTTCATTGAATATAAATTTCACAGTAAACAAGAAACAAGATATGCATTTAATTATAAATTACAGCATGCTAAAGAAAATGTTTCAGAAACTTTCTTCACGAATTTCCCTCGAACAGTTCACGAACCTTTTGAAGACTTTCTCTAAGAAAAAAACCTCGAACAAGTTAGAATACTACCACGAATGTTTTCTCGGTATTCTCAGGGTGAGAACCCAGGAGTGGTGGGCTTTGGTTATTTTGGATTTGAGGAAATTTTGTGGAGAGGAAGGATTGAGAATGTTCTCAAAAACTCAAAACAAACACATAAAACTCTTTTGTTTTTTTTTCTCTATCTCAAAGTTGTTCAAAAAATAACCACCTACCACTTACGTGGGTGGAGAGAAAAGAAGAGGAAGGGAGTTGTAACTCCCTCCTTATNAATATAACACATAACCTATAGTTTTAATATTGTATCGCATACAATATAAACTATAGTTTCTTTCTCTTTTATATGACATTTAATATAAACCATATTTATATTAAATTTAATAACTATGAATCCAATTCATAGAAACTATATTTGAATCTTATTCAAATATTTATTTCCTCTCATTAAGCTATAATGTATCAAATATATTATCATAATTATATCACATATAGTTGAATCAACTTAATTATATCATATATAATTAAATCCCTCTATTAATTTGAACAATTCAAATTAATCAAAAAATTGATTCTCATTTAATCCTATTGAACTACCAAGGGGACCTCATAGACTTGTAGCCTGAAGTTCCAATGGTACATGAATAATTAATTAAACTCTTTAATTAAGCTATTCTAATTATTCACCATCCGTTAACTATCAGACACTCCACTAAAGCCCGATAACTGCACTATTCATACAGATATATTTTTGTGTCCACTAGATATAATCAATCAACAATACGATGACCCTTCACAAATTGCTCGTAAGTACAGCTAGGTCAAATTACCATTTTGCCCCTATAGTTACATCTAAACCCCTCTCGGGCCAAAAGAAGGTGTGGTGTTACATTGTTCAAGACCAGAATCAGCTTTTAAGGGAGAAATTTATCTACTTACCCTTACCTCGGGGAATGAGTGCATTCCATCTTGTGTAGCTATGTTCCCAGCTCCTTAATTGGACGAATCCTGAAAATTATAGGCTTATTGAGTTGGCGATCTGGCCACTCTCACCCATACAAATCAAAGGACCGCTCTCATAGACATGAGTTCACAATTCATTCAGGATTCAGGTCATGCTACCTATGGTCATCCTGGTGAAATGTAAGTCTATTGTGAACGACGTTATATAATGAGACTAAACATTTCGTGGTCTGGTCTTATACAAACTCCTTTGTATAAAATATCCTCGCTCGCATGTCTATACATGAATGATCAGGATCAAATCATTTGTAGCATTTTAAAACAATTGTAATACCTACAAAGTAGGTTCTATTCGTAGTGTCACCAGGATAAGATACCCAACCTTATCCATTTACTACAGACCATTTAGGTTATCACTTAAACATGATCCACCAGTATATCTCTGAAGGAATGATATATCAAGCAACAGAAGACTTCAGAATTAATAAGCACATAAACTACATTTAGTTTGAGTTTTAAGCATATTATTCTTATGATACTCATAAAAGGGTTTGAAACACATATTACCTTTAAAAATTTTCTTCACAAATTCAACTGAAATCCACCAAATAGGGCTTGAAACTTTAAAAGGACTACCACCAAGATCTTCTCTACTATGCTCAAGCTGGAACGTGTGGTGAAAATATTTAAATCAAGTTGAATTGATGAATAACAAGTGAGGGATGTGTAGGGCTTTGGTTTTCACTTTAGTAAGTAAAACTCTGATTGCTTGATGATCTTCATGCATGGAGCTACTATATATAGGTAGAAATCATGAAATACAATAGGCTGCATGGAGGGCACCACCTGCTTTGATCATATCAATTTACAATTGGATTTTGGTGATAATCCATCAAAATGTGGTAAGTGGATTTTTCCTAAAAATAGAATTTTCAAAAATCATTTTTATTTTTATTTTTAAATTAGTTTTATAAAATTATTAAAAAAATAATTAATTTAAATAAAACTAATTTTAATTTATTTTTAATATTAATATCTAAATATTAAATTAATAAAATATCAATATCACAAATAAATCAATTTTATATTTAAATCATAATTTAAATATTAATTGATTTTCCAATTTTGTTTAATTTCAATTAAATTAAACGTTTTTAATTGTATCATATACAATCAATCGAAACCCCCTAAAATTTGAATTTGAACATTTCAAATTCATAAGCCTAATTTCATACATCAATACTTAATTTGTTATTCCAATTTAATGAGCTAATAGAGGGACCTAATGGATCTACAAATCATGAGCTCCAACGATATGTAATTAATTCATTAAAACTCTTTAATCGAATTGATTACTATTTGTTAACTATCAAGACATATCACTATAGCTTAATAGTTGCACTCTCTTCACTGTAGATACATTTTTGTCCATATAAACCATAATCAGTAAGTGGATCCTTCACAGGTTGTTCGTAATTACAGCTGGGTCAAAAATATCATTTTACCCCTATAAATACATCTCATTCCTTAAGTTCACACTGACTCTCTAATGAACAATTTGATTCATAATACTACTTATGCATCATGACTTTTTCTATCATGAGAAGGCGGGACCCCGATTGTTCAAGACTTGAAATCGACACTTAAAAGAACAACCTATCTGCTAACTCTAAAATGGGTAGGAGTGAATTCCATCTTGCAGGGCTATGTCTCTAGCTATCCATCCGGTCTTATCCCCAAAATGGAAGGCTTATTGAGCAGTGCTATTGGACTACTCTCACCTATGCAGATCAAAGAATAATCCCGAATAAACAAGAGTTCATAGCTAGATCAGGATTAAGATTGAGTTATCGTAGGTTACTTAAGTATGAAATAGTCAATTTTAACAGTAAACGATCGTTATAAAAAAAAAGTGACTATTTCGTGGTCCAGTCTATATGCCGGATGCCCCTTCTCACATGTCTCTACATGAATGATCTATGGATTATGTCATTTGTATTAACTATACAAAATGGGCCGCATCCAATAGTATTACCTGGATGAGATACCCAATTTTATCCATATACTTATAGACCATTTAGGCTATATACTATTATTGATCCTGTTTATGTCACCACATAAGAATAAAGTATTTATACTAGAGCCATGGATATGTTTATTGGATTTTCATAATAGAATGCAAAATCAATAACTTTATTGAATAAGACACTTAATAATATTTTATTCATAAATAGAATGTTTAACACAAGATTTACGAACTGCGAGTTCTAGGACATTCTCAACAATGTCTCATTTGGACTAAAACTCCAGTGAGAATAAATATATATAATACAATGTTGAGAAAAATAAAGGGAAAATACAATAAACTAGGGCATCTCTAATACCATATAAATTCTCCCACTTGCCCTAGATTATGTTGCTCGGAGTCTTAGTCTAACCAGGTGGCCCTCAAACACTTTAGCCGGGAGGGCCTTCGTAAATGGATCGACAAGGTTGTCTTCAGAGGCTATCTTCGTGATGATCACGTCTCCTCAGTGTACTATCTCTCTGATAAGATGGTACTTTCTTTCAATATGTTTTCCATGTTTGTGACTCCTTGGTTCTTTTGAGTTGGCAACAACACCACTATTGTCACGATACAGTATGATAAGTAGGTGCATATCTGGAACTACTTCCAAGTCAGCCAAGAATTTGCATAGCCATACTGATTCTTTAGCGGCTTCACATGCGACTACGTATTCTGCTTCCATTGTGGAGTCAGTGATATAACTTTTCTTAATGCTTCTCCAAACTATAGTTCCTCCATTGAGAGTGAAAACTTCTTTTGAGTTGGAAACAACACCACTATTGTCATAATATAGTGTGATAGGTAGGTACATATCTGAAACTACTTCCATGTTAGCCAAGAACTTGCGTAGCCATACTGCTTCTTTAACGGCTTCACATGCGGCTATGTATTTTGCTTCCATCGTGGAGTCAATGATACAACTTTGCTCAATGCTTCTCCAAACTATACTCCTCCATTGAGAGTGACAACTAATCCTAAAGTAGATTTCCTTGAATCCACGCCAGTCTAGAAATCAAAATCAGTGTATTCGGTAAGGATCAAATCCTTAGGTCTATACAGAAGCATATAGTCCTTCGTTCCCCTTAGAAACTTGAGGATGTTTTTGACAGCGGTCGAATGACCATGTCCTGGATTGGATTGGAACCTACTAACGATTCCAATTGCAAAATATATGTCAGGACGTGTACATAACATTGCGTACATCAAACTCCCAATTGCAGATGCATATGGAATTCTTGTCATTGCCTCAACATCTTGAGGTGTCTTAGGACGCTGTCCTTCGAAAAATGAATTCCATGTCTAAAAGGTAACATACCTTTT
The DNA here is from genome assembly GCF_009727055.1 of Benincasa hispida. NCBI lineage: Eukaryota > Viridiplantae > Streptophyta > Magnoliopsida > Cucurbitales > Cucurbitaceae > Benincasa > Benincasa hispida. The sequence continues at coordinate 41,698,500 of NC_052358.1, forward strand.
TTTTTAGAATTTTTCATATTATATCTTAACAACATCTTGTCAATATAAGATACCTGAGATAGTGCTAGGGTTCTATTCTTTCGATTCCGAAAAATCTGTATTCCTAGAATGTATTGAGCATCACCCAAATCTTTCATTTGGAACTGTATTGCTAACCATCTCTTTACGTCAGCAAGGAAGCTTGCCTCATTCCCAATGATCAAGATATCATCAACATAAAGAACTAAGAATTTTACAGTTTTGTTGACTATCTTCTTGTATACACAAAGTTCGTCAACATTCTATTCAAAGCCATAAGATTTGACCACAGTATCAACTCTTATATTCCAGGATCTTGAAGCTTGTTTTAACCCATAAATGGATCGTTTAAGCTTACAAACTTTCTGTTCCTATCCTTGTTCAATGAACCCTTCTAGTTGAGACATAAAAGTATTTTCATCAAGATGGTTGTTCAGAAAAGCTGTCTTGATATCCATTTCCCATATTTCATAGTCATAATATGTGGTAATGGATAGAAGTATTCTAATCGATTTTATCATGACAACAGAAGAAAAAGTTTTTTCATAACCAATCCCTTCTCGTTGGGTAAAACCTTTTGTCATGAGTCTTGCTTTATAGGTTTGCACCTTGCCAGTTTGGTCTTGTTTTCTTTTGTAGATCGATTTGCAACCTATAGATTTAACCCCATTTGGTTGATCTACAAGTTTCCAGACAGAGTTGAAGTACATAGACTCCATTTCAACGTCCTTGGCTTTTATCCACTGTTCCCTGTTAACATCTTCCATTGCCTTTTTAAGGGTTAATGGATCCTTTAATCCATCATCATGTATGATGTTTTGAGTTTTTGTTAAACCCATATGGCGTTCACTTTGTTGAATAACCCTCCTACTACGTCAAGATATACTTAACTCTTGAGATGGACGTGATGGGACAACAACAGTTGTTGATGGATTAACTTGATCAGCAACTCTTATTGATGTTTCTATAGCATCTTTGATCATTTCTTGCAATATTAGTTTACTGCGAGGTAGATGATTTTTTATTGATCTTCTTCCAAGAATGTAGCATTTGTCGATACAAATACTTTATCTTCTTGGGGATCATAGAACAATCCTTCTTTTGTTTCTTTAGGGTATCCAACAAAGAGGCATAACTTCGAACGTGTTTCTAGTTTTTTAGGATTTTGTACCAACACGTATGCTGAACAACCCGAGATACGGAAATGACATAAACTAGTTTTGCGTCCTTTCCATAATTCATACGGTGTTTCTGAAATACTTTTTGAAGGAATAACATTTAGAATAAATACTTCAGTTTGAACTGCATACCCCCAAAAGGGTTCAGGTAACTGAGCATAACTCATCATTGATCGAACCATGTTTAACAAGGTTTGATTTCTCCTTTCTGCAATACCGTTTTGTTGTGGTATTCCAGGTGTTGTGAGCTGGGATTGAATTTCATGATCTACTAGATAGTTCTGGGACTGTAAATCTATATACTTGCCACCTCGATCAGATTAAAGTGTTTTAATTCTTTTACTTAAAAAATTTTCTATCTCGGTCTTAAATTCTTTGAACTTTTCAAGATTTTCAGACTTGTGACTGATTAAGTAAATGTAGCCATATCTCGAGTAATTATCAATAAAATTGACAAAACACTGATAGCCTCCGCATGATTTTACACTCATCAGACCACATAGGTCTGAATGTATAAGTTTGAGAGGCTATTTGGCACGAAGACCTTTGTCAAAAAAAGATCTTTTTGTCATTCTTCCCTCAAGATATGATTCACATGGAGATAAAGAACTATCTTCTAACTAACTTAGATGACCATTTTTTACTAATCTCTCAATCCTGTTGAGATTAATGTGACCAAGTCTGAGATTGATGACATGCAGAAATTCATGTCATCCTAGGCCTTTTATTTAGAATTATGAGGGTTGTTAAGCAGAATATGCAACAATCATGTTAAGAATTCATGAGAAAATGAGTTTGCAGTGTTCAACATTGAGAATCTCGGCTAACCCATTATTATGCATTATTATGCATTCAATTGTCTATTTTTGTAGCTAACGCTGGAAGTGGATGCAAACGTGAAAGTCGGACTATCACATAGACGACCACATGCGAAGAAACTCTCCATCGCAAAGGCGAACACATACGATCAACGCATGGGTGTTGCGGTAATCAACCGCATGTGTCCATCACATAGGAGTTGCGATTGTCAAGCGATTGCGTTCATCGTATAGAGTTACGGTAATCAAGTGAATGCGGTCACTACATGATTGCGGCGACACGATAAAACATAATAGTGGGATGACCGCAAGATTGGTGGAATAGAGGCATCAACGCATATCTTAGAAAAATCAAAAGATGATGTTGACATTTCACCTACCACGCTGTTAGCAGTAGAGATTCAAAAAAGGACTAACGTGCCGCAAATGTCAGAATCAGAGTAGGTCCATAAATGCTATCGGTGATCAAGCTTTATAAATAGAAGTCGATGAGTAGAAGTTCAAATCATCCAAGTTTCGGCCTTCAGGCGGTTCTTTGTGATCCAGAAAAATGTGTTAGAAGAAAGCTTGAGAGTTCTTCATCTCCCTCATCCATTTCGAGTGATGACTAGAGGCTTCGTTGGAGTTAGATCTCGAGAGAGTCAGCTCCACCGCCCATCCATGGCACCACTGGCAGCCTTGACACACATCTGTTGGAAGCAAGACAATGCTTCCAGCTGGTCCTTCCATTTTCTCTTCTTTTCTTATATTGTATTGTATTACATTTGGGGATTAAGGAATTAATACATTATGTGTTCATGCATTTCTATGTTTCCTTCGATTCCATCTCCATCTTCTTTACTTAGCATCCTTAACTTTCATTGCATCACATAGTGAAATTGCTACAGTATCGCATACTTAGTCATGTGCATTAGAGATATGAAGCATGTAGCAAACCACCGGAAGGTGTGCGTTGTGCGAGTGTGTAAGAAAACCTTATTTGCTTAGTGTGAAGCTGTAGCAACGCCTGTCTATGGGCTAACACAACGTTTTTCTATGAGTAAAGTCAGCAATAACTAACTGTTCGAGAGTGTAAGTGGTTGGTCGCATTAAGCAATGTAAGTAAGTATTCACTAGAGATAGGAATAATCTTACGTTAGCCAAGTTCATACGGTTACCTTGTCTTATGAGCGCATCATCCATCATTTAAGCATACTTGGAAGAGTAGTCTAAATACCAAATCTAAGTCTCGAGAGAGCGGATTGGAACGCATAAGCAAGAATGGGGAACTTAGGAATAAGCTCTGTTTGTTATCACACAACGTATGCACCCTACATAAAGGATATAACATGCGTCCAAGAAGTAGGATATGGTGGCTGTATGTGGTCATCTTGACCCTTTTGCATACACATCGCATACGTCCAAGATTTAGGCTCTAGTATGTGTAGCATGATCGCATAGCTTGTGTTGCCTGAGGTTGCCCTTGCGATCAATCTTAAGGGTTGCGATGAAGACATCATCATGTTATCTATTTTCCATCCATTTACTATGCGTCAACAGTTGTCGTGTCTCTACCTCTCATTCATATTCTCATTGTGTTGTCTGTTAGTTAGGAGTAGGAGTAGTTGTAGCATAAAACCCCTCCATTATTCTTTTATTCATCTGCCGTAAACACATTACTGCATAGCATCTAGCTACAAGTCCCTGAGTTCGATCACGAATCACCCAAGAAACTTGAGTTCGCATTATACTTGGCGTGAGCGCAAGAAAACTTGTGACAGGAATGCATGGTTATCACATACATTTGTTAACGCATAGTTCATTCCAACGCATGACCATCGATGCATGATAATCAACGCATAACCTAAGACATGCATCGCATATTGCATTCACTTAATTTTAGTCATCAAGTTCTTGACGGCTAATTTTTCGTCACCAAAATTTTGGCGCCATTGCCAGGGACTTGGCAACTAATTGTTTGTTGAGTTTTGTGTCCCTACAGTCAACCTTTTTATCTTGGGAGTATTGCAGCTTGTGCGACCAGGTTGTAACCAATATTGAAGTATAGGCGATGCGCCGAAAGCCAGTATTGACCCCAAGGTAGAAGGGCAATCAGTCGCATGACCTGAAGGCAGTTCTAAGCACATGGTGGCCAACATGCGCCCAACAATTGCCGGAAGTTCCAATGGTCAAGGCATCTTGACTTATGCAGTTGAGAGAAATCACCTGCATGGAAGACTCATTGCGGTGACAACACTCCAATTTCTCTAGGGACGTCTTCTAATTTATCTTTACCTTGCTTTTGTAGTTTAGTTTATTTTTATTTTTATGGTTATTTTGGATATACAGCCGCTTCCTTGGTTATGGTGCGATTTTTCCTTGTAGGTGCAATAATAAGTCTCCTCGGTGCATAGTACAACAGAAGAATTCCCTCCATCCTTCAACACATGGCTTTGATCACGTGGATTCCAATGCATGATCGCATGCGTTATTCCGCCTAAGGTCCTTTTCTTTTTATCCTTTATGCATTATCCTTTTGAAATTCTCCTTGTCTGATTGCGTTCCTTTGCGATGAATCTATGATGGTACGTATAATTCATTGCATCCACTAACTGAGCATTGCAAGGCTCACCTTACTTTTTTTAGCTTCTTCAAAATTTGAAATTCTTAAGTTTTGTTTTGCACAAACCTTTGTTCAAACATTCGTTACTGCATTCCTGTTGATTTTATTTTTAGCTTTTCGGTGAGAACACTGCCAACCTCTAAGTTTGGGGGTGGCAGCGATCAACCTATGTTGATAAGAGTTATGTTGTGAAAGGCACTTACTCGTATTTGGATGTCCGCATGACACACGTAGGGGCAAGCCAAAACGAAGGTAAATCTCCAGGATCAACGCATAAGTGCAACTCCTCTGTCCGGCGCAAGCCAAATCAAGCAAGACAAGAGGTTGAGTTGAATATGGAACGCAACCTAGTTTGGATGCACCGCATGACACATGTGGGGGTAAGCCAAAACGAAGAACGTAACCAAATTCAATTGTTGCATTTGAATAAGTAATCGAAGAATTTTGAATTGTTTTTTGAACGAACACATTTTCAAAAAGCTAAAATCAAAGTTGACGGTGAATGAATAATAACATTTTTGAGCAAAGCTTACCGGATAAAACATTAGTAAAAGATCTTTTGAAGAAACAGCCAAAGTGGAGGAAGCGAGCCAATGCGACGATGGTTAGATGGTTACTGAGTAATTATATTCTGAGAAGCTGGTCATACAAGGGAAAACCGGAAGGTGAGTTAGAATTTCTTGAGTATAACACATGCTTGAGGACAAGCATGATTCTAAAGTTTGATGGTGTGATGACATAACAGAAATTCATGTCAATCTTAAGCCTTTTATTTAGAATTATGAGGGTTGTTAAGCAGAATATGCGACAATTATGTTAGGAATTCATGAGAAAAATGAGTTTGCGGCATTCAGCATTGAGAATTTTTGGCTAAACCCATTATTATGCGTTATTATTGCATCCAATTGTCTATTTTTGTAGCTAACGCAGGAAGTGGATGCAAACACGGAAGCCGGACTACGCATAAGACGCCCGTATGCAAGAGAAACTCTCCATCACAAAAGGAGAATGCATACAATCAACGCATGGGTGTTGCGGTAATCCAACCGCATGCATCCATCACAATAAGAGTTGCGATCGTCAAGCGATTGCGGTCATACGTGTAGAGTTGCAGTAATCAAAGCGAATGTGGTCACTCCACGATTGCGGCTACACGATAACGCATAATAGTGGGATGACCGCAAGGTTGGGTGGAATGGAAGCATCAATGCATATCTCGGGAAAATCAAAAAGATGATATTGACATTTCACCTACCACGCCGTTAGCAGCAGAGGTTTAGAAAAGGACTAACGTGTCGCGAATGTCAGAGAATCAAGAGTAGGTCCATAAAATGCTGTTGAGCGATCAGGCTCTATAAATAGAAGCCGAATGAGCAGAAGTTCAAATCTTCAAAGTTTCGGCCTTCGGGCGGATCTTTGTGATCCAGAAAAATGCGTTAGAAGAAAGCTTGAGAGTTTTCATTATCTCCCTCATCCATATTTCGAGTGATAACCGGAGCCTTCGCCAAAGTTTAGTATCTCGAGAGAGTTAGCTCCACCACCGGCAGCCTTGAACAACACCATCTGCTGGAAAGCAAGACATTGCTTCCAACTGGTCCTACCAATTTTCTCTTTTTCTTATATTGTATTGTATTATATTTTGGGATTAAGGAATTAATACATTGTGTGTCAATGCATTTTATATATTTCCTTACGATTCCATCTCCATCACTTCTTTAACTTAGCATCCTTAAACTTTTATTGGCATCACTTAGTGAGATGTTAGAGTATCGAATACTTAGTCATGGGGATTAGAGATATGAAGGCATGTAAACAAACCATCGGAAAGGTGTGCGTTGTGCGAGTGTGTGAGAAAACCTTATTTGCTTAGTGTGAAGCTGTAAGCAATGCCTGTCTATAGGTTAACGCAACACTTGTCTATGAGTAAAGTCAGCAACAACTAATTGTCCGGGGGGGGGGGGGGGTAAGTGGTTGGTCGCATTAAGCAATGTAAGCAAGTATTCACTAGAGGTAGGAGTAGCCAAGTTCATGCGGTTACCTTGTCTTATGAGCGCATCATTCATCATTTAGGCATACTTGGAAGAGTAGTCTAAATACCAAATCTAAGTCTCGAGAGAGGGGATTGGAACACATAAGCAAGAATGAGGAACTTAGGAATAAGCTCCATTTGCTATCACACAGCGTATGCACCCTACAGAGAGGATATTGCATGCGTCCAAGAAGTAAGATATGGTGGCTGTATGCGGTCACTTCGACCTTTTTTCATACACATCGCATACGTCCTAGATTTAGGCTCTAATGTGTGTAGCATGATCGCATAGCTTATGTTGCCTGAGGTTGCCCTTGCGGTCAATCTTAAGGGTTGCGATGAAGACATCCTCATGTTATCTATTTTCCATCCATTTACTACGCGTCAACAATTGTCATGTCTCTACCTCTCATTCATATTCTCATTGCGTTGTCTGTTAGTTAGGAGTAGGAGTAGTTGTAGCATAAAACCCCTCCATTATTCTTTTATTCATCCGTCATAAACACATTACCGTATAACATCTAGCTACAAGTCCCTGAGTTCGACCTCAGATCACCCGAGAAACTTGCATTCGCGTTATACTTGGCGTGAGTGCAAGAAAACTTGTGACAGGAACACATGGTCATCGCATACATTCGTTAACACATAGTTCATTCCAACGCATGACCACCAACACATGATAATCAACACATAACCTAAGACATGCATTGCATATTGCGTCCACTTAATTTTAGTCATCAAGTTCTTGATGGCTAATTTTTCATCACCAAGTTTTTGGCCAAAGATAGGCGTTAGGAGAAATTTTCTGTTTTTTATTTCGAGTCTCAGCTGTTTTAAACCTCTCTATATTTAGAATGACCTTTGCTTCAGTTTGTTTTAATATGTACAAGTTATTTTCGAGTCTTGCAGAACAAATATGAACATCTCTTGAAAAAACAAACACTTCATTAGATTCAAAAGATATTCTATACATATTTTCTAGTAGATAAGAGATGGAGATTAAGTTTCTTTTCATCTTAAGTACATAGTACACATTCCTAAGTAAGATGAAAGACTCTCCAAAAAATAGCTTAACATCTCCCACTACATGAGCTAAAATGACTTCACCCGTTCCCACCTTGAATGTCATTTCCTATTCAGAAAGTTCCCTCCAAGAACTAGTTTCCTTTAGAAAAGTGCAAACATGATTAATGACACCTAAATCTAATATCCAGGTTTGGTGAGTATTCTCTACTAGACATGTTTCAACTACTAGTAAATCTGATTTACCATGTTTCGCCTTTGTCGCTTTCTTTTCTACCAAATATTTTGGCAGTACATTTCTAGTACCTATCCTCTCCGAAATGAAAACACTTTCCTTTGGGAGTCTTGTTTTTGTTTTTGTTTTTCTTAGCAGTGGTTTTCTTATTCCCTTTACCCTTCTTCTTCATTTGTATAGATTTATCTTTCGAAGAAGAGAAAATAGACTTCTTGTTATCAGTGGGTCTTGTTCCAGACGTTGACCCCTTAAAAAACTTCTTAGATCAAAAAATAACATTTACTTCTTTTTCTTTAAGTCTCATCATAGACTGATATGTCTATAACTCGTTCAACAACGTAGTCAAATTATAAGTGATTTTGTTCATAACAACATTGGTTCTGAAAGGCAGATAACTCTCCGGGAGAGATTCCAATATCATATTGACTTGACTTATCTCATCTATCATCGCCCCATGAGCCTCCGCAATATTAAATTGGACCATCATATCGAGAACATGTTCTCTAATGTTGGACCCATCTTTCATGCGAGTACTGTAAACATACTTAATGGATTCATGTCGAACAGAGGATGACAGTTGCCTGAACATCTCCTAGAGTAATGCCATTATCTCACGGGTGGTGGGCATTACCTCATGTTTCTTATTAAGTACATCAAATATACTTGCTAAGATGTAGGCTCGATCTTTTTCATTAGCCCTAACCTACCGATCATAGATGTCCTGAACATTTTGTTTCGCTATTGTACTCGGAACCTGAGGACATTCCTCCATCAACACAAAACTCAAATCATCCAAAACTAATATAGTATTGATGTTGAATTTCCAGTTTGAATATCCTTCACCGTTAAACTTATCCGAAGCTAGCAGTTGTATAATTGAATTTGACATTACTGAAAAATCTAAACAAATTCTATAAAACTTTATGCATCTAAATCCAAATTTAGCAAAAATAATAAAGTACCCAATAAATCTTTATTTATTTACAACGATGCTTTAGTGATTTAGAATAGTTGCTAGCGTGGGGCAATCAAGAATTCTTTCACTAAAGCAACACAATCTTGATCAAATACTATATCAGAATAACTCTTTACTCGTATAGTTCTTTTGGTTATCATTTTCGGTCAAGATCTTTACTAACAATTAGTAATTCTTGTAAGTGTGACCCGCCATTTTCAGATTTTATAGAACAGTATGAATATGCCCCTGATATGGAAGACAATACCCAAGACGGAACTATAAGACCTTATTCATTACTGAAGTTTTGGTTGTTTCGAATCCTATGTTACAACTCTCCGAGGGGATCGCCGTGGTTAACGACTAGCTAGTGCCATCTAAATACGAAAGCAGACACAACATAAGAATCTCACGGTTCAAACTAATGGAGGAGACCGTAGGACAATGTTGACACATTTCCTTCATCCATTTACTATGAACCACTTCCCCCATTCACTTTGTTATTGACCCATGCAAACACTTTCTGAATGGAGTAGTAGCGGTAAAAGCGATGCGAAGCCGAGCATGGATCTTATGGTGTGAACTCTTGAGGATGTGGGAGCTAATAACTATATATCGAATATATTGTTAATGTCCTACTGAAGTGTTCTAAATGTTTGGGTATCTATTTACTTAGGTTAAAAATGGTTAACTTTTGAATAACCTAAATTTATATCATTTTTATCCAAGTAAAACATTTATATTTTGATATAACCCTACGAATGAAGTAGAATTTCTAGCTGACGTGAAGAAATGGCTGGCTATGCAATTCCAAATGAAAGATTTGGAAGAAGCATAGTATGTTCACAAGATCCAAATAGTTCGAAACCGTAAGAAAAAAACTTTAGCACTATCTCAAGCATCTTATATAGACAAAATGTTGTCTAGATATAAAATGCAAAATTCCAAGAAAGGAACGTTGACTTTCAGATATGGAATTTATTTGTCTAAGGAACAAAGTCCTAAGACACCTCAAGAGGTTGAGGATATGAAACCAATTCCATATGTATCAGCAATATGGAATTTAATGTATGCCATGTTGTGTACACGTTCCGACATATGCTATGTAGTTGGAATAGTTAGCAGGTTTCAATCCAATCCTGGATATGATCATTGGACTGCTGTTAAGAACATTCTCAAGTATTTTTGGAAAACGAGAAATTATATGCTTGTGTACGGTGCTGAGGATCTGATCCTTACTGGAGACAGTGATTTTGACTTCCAAACCGAGGTGCTTCTCATGCACAATCACACAATTCGCACTTGAATTAGGAAGTAGTTGCTAGCTATGAAGTGCTTGCATGCTGCAAAAAAAAAAAAAAAAAAAAAAAAAATAATAAAAGCTCTCTAAATTGAAGAGAAATGATGAGAATTTGGCTGAAGAAAATGGTTTTCTAAAGTTGATCATCATCTCTCTCTCAAACCTAGATTTTCACTTCACAAATTCACTCAAATTCGAGTTCCACTACTCAAATTCAAGGTTGAGAATAGTAGAGAAGATCTCTTGGTGGTTCACTGTCGATTTGGAGTTGATTTGGAGCGAAGAGTAACTTGGAATTGGAAGATTTTGTCAAAGTTAAGTTCAACTTGAAACCCTCTTGAGTTTTTTTTAAGTAGCATGCTTTAGAACTCGAATTAAATGTAATTAGAGTGCTTATTGATTCTATTTTCTTTTGTTGCATGCTAATATATTCCATCAATATGTTTCTAAAATACCCTTATACTTTCAAAAGTTGCAATATTACCCTAGAACATTAAAAACGATTCAAAAATACCCTTGGAGTAAAAATTTGTTAATTTTGATGGAAATTGAGATCTAAAATGGTGTAATATATGACATAAAACTAATTTTTTTTGAATCACTACATTGTTTTAGGTCTTTCTAACATAGTTCTAAGTTTTAATTTCTATTTGAAATTCTAAAGAATTTTACTCTATGGGTAGTTTTGAAACGTTTATAAAAGATGAGAGGTATATCGCAAATGTTGAAAGGATTAGCGTTACGATGCTATATCTCCAAGCATTGTGCCTCGCCTTGTAGCGTTGCAGAATGCCTCTATTTTGTGCGTTTTTCCTGTGAACTTGCATTGATCACCTCCATTCTTCCTCAATCTCATCAACAACAATTGCTCTTTCAATCAACACGAACTTACAGGCTTGAAGCGAAAATTAAATGCCCAAAATACAATGGGCCCTTACATTTTAATCTCATAAAAAAATTAATCTAAGTGCCAAAAAGTATAAATATCCAATTTTGTAAACCTTCATTCAAAATGCAGATTTAAAACCAACATCTAAACTGATTTTTGCTTAAAAAATATGAAGAAAAGATGCAAGAAATTGGTTATGATACCAATTGAAAGGATCAAACCCCAAACGAAAGCGTGTGAATACCTTGCATTCTGAAAACTGATTTTTGAATAAACAAAAATAGCGTTCTAAAACAAAACTCATGAAAGATAAACATGTTAAAAGCATGCTTTAATGAAGAAGGGAAACTAAGAGAGAACCATTTCTTACCTTTGAAGATTCCCAAGCTTCTAGAAAGATCCTCTCAGTTTTCCAACGAACGTCTCCTTAATCGATCTTAAACACAACCGTCACCTCAATTGATCTTGAAAACTACCACGGGAATAAACTTGTTATTCTCTAGGATTCTAATAGAAGGATAGGTGGTATCCTATGAAGTGTTGTGAATATGATGAAATTATGGTGTATATTGCAATGGTGGTATATGCGTTGTGCATGCAAGTTTTCCTAGCAGAATCCAAGTATAAATCCTACTAAATGCCTGGTAAGCCCAGGGTCAAACACAGGGACTATGGAGACAATATGCGACGGAGATTTTAGAGTTCTTTGCGGTGACAAATAATACAGTGAGTTGGTTGGTATGTTTGTTTAAGGTATATAATCTATGCGGTGGACTTGAGAAAAGAGTTTATAACAACGAAAGATAATGAGTATGTGGGGGAACGGGTTAAGAAAGTATTTAGCTAGCGCTTCTTGAGATTGCATTCAAGCTATGCAATCATGCTATACACATACAACAACAATTCATTTTCCATTGCAAATGCTATAGCTCCTATTTTTAGGACGCATGTGATGTATGCGATGATGTCTATAGGACTTATTTCTAAGCCTCTATTCTTGTCTATGCGATGATGAATGACACACACATATACAAGGTGACTGCACACTATCATATCCTATCTCTAGGGTGCATGCGATGCATTAATAGGAAAAAGAACTTATTCCTAAGTTTCTATCTCTTGATTATGTGGTTCTAACCTGACTCTCTCGAGTCTAGATTCTAATCTGACTTTTCTAAGTATAGATCCTATTCTTAGACCACCCTCCTGAGCATCTCTAAAGGACGAATGGCACATACATAATACAAGATGATCACATAAAGTGAAGATCTCAGGTTATTCTAGCTAAGTGCTTCTCAACCCATTTGACAGTTTAGTTACTCATGCGTAATGTAAAGAGAGTGAACATATGTAGAGATGCAGATTCCATTTTATAAATAAGATAAGAGTACAAAATGACAATGGAAAATAAGGATAGATAGCCTAGTAGCAATGTCTTGCTTCCCAAGGTTTTTACACTGAGTTTCCTCTACTCTGCCTAAAAGAATATTCTTGCTTCCGCAAGAGTCGGCCTTCTCTTTGTTCTCAATGCTTCCCGCCACTCTTCCGAGCTAACCAGAACAATCTTTCGTCGTCTTCTTTCTTCACTCGTCTCCGCCCTCTAAATATATAAAATACAAACTACCAATATCTATGTATAAGGCGAAGAAGAACTCTAAACTCTGAATAGCGGAACTGGAATTGAACACTTTTAACGAAGGTGGCCTTCGGTATTTATAGAGCTTCAGGGGGAAGAGCTTTTTCTCTAAAATGATTGCACTGATGGGATATCATTGTGATTTATCACCTTGATGCGCTGGCTTTATGCGGCCACCTTCTTGAGCAAATCTTCGAAGCATACGATCACATAACCTTGCGGTCTCAATCTTTTAATGCGCTAAGACGCTAAATTCCTTGGATCGCAACTCTGCCTTGCGCCAATGCATTTTCCTGCACAAAATACATAGATTAGCTGCTTTAATGCGATGAACGCATGCAATCGAAATGTTCTGAGCTTAATGCTTTTTGACACGATTTTATATATTTTTATCGTCGCAATCCTACATTGTTTTATATTTTTGTGTTGTAATAACGTGCATTTCTGTCTGTTATCATCCTACTCTATAAGAGGAAGAGGTAGAGAGATTTCTTTGGAGAGAGTAGAAAGGATTTTCTTTTAGTGGCTAGGTTAAAATACACCAAATGAATTCTTGCCCTAAAAAGGGCTATAAGCTAGAATTTATATAGATAATGATTAACCTCTTCTCCAAATATTTCCTTATTTACCCTTGTCCTTAATTAATTAAATAAAGTTTATTTAATTAATTAGTATATTAATTAAATAACCATCTATATATTAAATCCAATTTAATGTATATATTTAACTAACATAAACAAACATCGTATGTTGATGTGCACCACCTCTCTATTAATTTAATTGATAAATTCATTATGAATCTAATTCACTCGAATTAAATATTTGAATCTCATTCAAATATTTCTCTCCAAATTAATTTAAATTTCTTTTGGTGGCTAGGTTAAAATTCACAAAATGAATTCTTGCCCTAAAAAGGGCCATAAGGTAGAATTTATATGTATAAGGATTAACCTCTTCTCCAAATATTTCCTTATTTACCCTTGTGCTTAATTAATTAAATAAAGTTTATTTAATTAATTAGTACATTAATTAAATAACCATCTATACATTAAATCTAATTTAATGTATATATTTAACTAACATAAACAAACATCGTATGTTGATGTGCACCACCTCTCTATTAATTTAATTGATAAATTCTTTATGTATCTAATTCACTCGAATTAAATATTTGAATCTCATTCAAATATTTCTCTCCAACTTAATTTAAATTATAAATCATATCTATAATCAATTACATATTAATTACATTAATATACAATTTTCTCAATTTGATTTGAAAAATTCAAATCATTCCACTTTAATATCCTTTAGTGAGATAACAAGAGGACTTGGTGGATCGATCAAAAACTCAAACAATGTGAGATTAATTGGCTAAACTCAACCAAATTAATTAATATTCATTAACTGTGGGTACACTCCACTAAAAAACCACAACAATATTTTTCTCATTGTAGATATATTTAAGTGTCTATGGATATAGACCAATAACAACAAGTTAGTCCTTCATGAGTGTTCATAATGCCAACTAGGTTAAATTACCATTTTACCCTTATGTTACCTCTGACTTTTAAGTACCAGTGTTTCTTTAATGAAACCTGTGTATGGCCCAGATAATAAATAGAATCTCTTATCAGGCCAATAAGAGAGTAGGGCCCTTTGTTCAAGCCCCGCAGACACCGCTTAAAGTAACACTCATCTACTTACCCTGAAGCCGGGAATGAGCGAATTCCATCTTGTATTATTATATTCCTAGTTCCCCACTCAATCTTATCCCAAAAATGGTAGGCTTATTGAGTCAGCAAACTGACCACTCTCACCTATACAAATCAAAGGATATTCCCTCGTGAACAAGAGTTCATAATACACTCAGGATTAAGATTAAGTTATCTAGGTCATCCAATTGAAATAATAACCTAACTAGTTAACGACGTTACATCTAGGTGGTTACCATTTCCTAGTTCGATTGTGCAAACTCATTACATAGGATACCCCCACTTGCATGTCATCTACACGAATGCGTTGGATCATTGCATTTGTATCAAATACAAAGTGAATTGTATCCATAGTGTCACTAGGATAATGTATCTAGCCTTATCCCTATATTATAAACCCTTTAGGTTGTGTCTTAAATATTGATCCTTATATGTCTCCACATATAGTTCAAGACTCATAAGACAGCATTGGATGTTAGTTTATTGAATTTAGAGTTATTAAGACAAAATAGAATACAACGCAATCAATAATATTTATCAAATTAACATCGATAATTCTTTATTGATGACGGTCAATTAATAACATTTACTATCCACGAGTTTTAATGGCATAAAACTCCACATCAACATCCTGCCTTAATTCCTGGTTTTGATTGTGTTTTTGCTCACTCACGATTCTTGATTGCGCTTGGTCCGATAAGGATGTCGGTTTGAAGGTAATCTAGCTATTTAGAACCTTTAATTAAAGTTTCATAAGAATCCCTTAATTAATTATTATCACACTTCCTTTTTACTCAAAATAAACTATGATGAAACATGTAAAACGGGAGGCATGAACATGAAATGAAACAATAAAGGTTCAATTGTTGTGCGAAACAAAAAAGTATTTTAAGCTTCATTAAATGAAATAAGTGGAATGAAATACAAACTTAGACGTAAATTCAAAAGTACAACATATCTTAAAAGAAACGACTAAAGTGTGACAAATCTTTGCACAACATTTGTAAAAACTCTCCTAATTCCTCTCCTTTAGCTTGCAACAGAGATATACCTGTTCTATGCTCATGCCCTAATCGAAAAATGCCCCAGCTCTTCTGGCTATTACCCTTATTTTTTCCACAACGATGGTCATCTGGTGTCTCATGCCTTCACATCTCTGGATTAATTTCAAATTCTCCCGTCTTAGGCCTTCGAAATTTTCTTCATTATTTAGCATTGACTCTTGTTTCTTTTTCAACAGCCTAAGTTCCAATAGTATCTTTCCTACAGATTCCTGGAATTTTTTAATGTGGTATTGAAGATTTCCAATGAGTGTACATAATGCTTCCTTATTCTCTTCTGATTCGACAACTTGCTTAGTAAGTGCATCAATGGTCTTGTTCAAATCCAAAACAAGTTGTTGTAAAGTGTTGACATTATTTTTTAGTTGATCAGTTTGTGCATAGTTAGTACCTCCCCAAGGGCCCAAAAGTGGGACATAATGGAATTTGCCACACCTGTGGACCATTGGCTTTGATGGCATCCAAGGGGCCCTCCATATTATGTCTTCATTTTCAAACTTTTCAGGAAAGCCACCCATGATTCTCTATTTGATGCATCAATTTTGCGCTTGATGACCCCTAACTCTGAAATTGGATTCCTAGCTGTATTCAAAATCCATTTGAATGTAAAACCTTTATAAACTAGATCCCAGAAGTACAGGCCCGAAGCCATAACACTTGCATCAGTTTTGATGTATTAAAGACTAGCCATATGACCATACTTTTCTGTAAAAGCAAATCTACATCTCGGGGTAAAACCTTCCCAAATTTCATTTAATTTAGCCGTACCTTGCAGAGAGCCACTGAAAACATCTATTTTCAGGAGTTTGCATGAAACCCATCTCTTAGGTCCATCCCTGTACTTGGTCTGCATCTGGTCTGACCATTGACGCCTACTCTTTGATTCCTCGATTGGGATGGTTGGTTTCTTCTCCATTGTTTAGAATTTGGTCTATTGGTAATCGATCGGTACTTCAAGATAGTAAAGCTTATTTTCTTTTTATTTGCACAACACAATGAACGCATATTGCACGTGAGATGTGATGAAATAAGGGTATATGGTGTGATAGAAAAATCTCAATTAGGGGATAAAACTCCAAAAATTAATTAAATACCCTCTGTACAATGTAGTATTCTTTTCATTGGTGAATAATGTACATTATGCCTTTTAGGGTTCCCTTTTCCTTCTTGTATTTTGTACATTTTTAGGGTTCCCTTTTCCTTCTTGTATAAATGTATGCTTATGGTTAAAGTGATTGTATTGAATTGAATACTGAAAAAGGACTTTCTCCCTTTCTTGATTCTGGTGTCATATTTATTGCATTCTTTTGTTTTACTGTGAAAAATTAATTCATCTCTTGGTATCAGAGCTCGATGGCCAATGCCTCTACTAATGTCTTTGGATCCTTCAGCAGTTCTACCTAAAGCAGCCCATCATTAAATCAACTTTTAAATCATATTACCACCATCAAGCTGGATAGGAGCAATTTTTTGCTATGGAAGAACCTTGCCTTCCCGATTTTAAGGAGATATCGCATTGAGAGGCATCTCACCAGTGAAAATGTTTGCCCACCTATGGTCAGCAAATCTCCAGCCACTGCAACTTCACCCGTAACTCTAGTAGCTCCAACCTTCGCAATTGTCACTGCTACTGGGCTAGGCACCACGTCTGTACAAACGGGCACAGGAGCTTCAAGCTCTTCAACAACATCTTCTCCCACAGTGAATCCTCTTTATGAATCGTGGATAGCTACAGATCAACTCATTTTAGGATGACTTTACAACTGGATGACAGCTGAAGTTGCAACTCATGTAATGGGTCACGAAACGGCCAAAAGCCTTTGGGATGCGATATAAGAGCTTTTTGGCATCTATTCCCGTGTTGAAGAATACTATCTTCGTCAACTATTTCAATCTACTCTTAAGGGATCTATGAAAATGAATGATTATTTACGTGTTATGAAGAATCATGCTGATAACTTGAAGTTAGTAGGTAGTCCTGTCCCAACTCGATCTTTAATTTCACAAGTCCTTATTAGACTTGATGAGGAGTATAATCCAGTGGTCGCAACAATCCAAAGAAGGATGAACACTAAGTGGTATGATATGCAATTAGAGTTGTTGAGTGTTGAAAAACGTCTTGATCTGTAAAACACTTATAAAACATCATTTGGTAGCACATCCTTAGTGAATCTCACCACACGCAGTGGTAGAAACAAACAACAATAGTCCTTCACAAGTAGCAAGCCTCCCCAATAGAACAATGGATCAAGATGGAACAATCGAGGAAGAGGACGCGGTCGTGGAAACTATCATCCTATTTGTCAAGTGTGCTTCAAACAAGGTGATATTGCATTGACCTACTTTAAATTAACTGGCTGTCGTTTTCCCTCCAAATAGAATAGCAATCAAATCTCTCGAGAACATCTATTTTCAGGGAATGTTCAACAAAATGGACCAAACACTAAAACACAATAGTCTAATCACGCATTTTTAGTAGCTCAAAATAACAACTCATACATCGCCACACCTGAATCAATCATTGATCCTGGTTGGTATATGGATAACGAGGCTTCAAATCATGTGACGTTAGACTCTGCTGGTATGATACATTCATCTGAGTATGGAGGTAAAGAGAAAGTAAAAATTGGTAATGGTAGTGCCTTATCTATTTCTCATATTGGTTCATGCTCTTTAGTCACTGTTGTGGGATATTGAATCTGAAAAATGTCATATGTGTTCCTGACATTGCTAAAAATCTTATTAGTGTGTCTAAATTGGCTCAAGATAACAAGGTGTTTATTGAATTTCATGATGGTTATTGTCTTGTTAAGGATATTCATACAGGTAGAGTGATGTTGAAGGGGGAACTTAAGGATGGGCTTTACAAAGTTGGAACAATAAGAGCCATTGGTAATGCTTTAGGTTCAGTTGCTTCTTGCTTGAAGTCGGAAGATAAGATAAGGGCTTGCTCTGCAGTTGTTCAGAATAGTTGTGTTAATATTGTTGTGTTAAAAATTGTTTTACATAGGAGACTTTTACATGATGTTATTAAAAAATGTAATCTACCAATGAAAGTTAATGAAAATTTCAATTTCTGTGAAGCTTGTAAGTTTGGCAAATCTCATGCTCTTCCTTTCTCATACTCTTCATCTCATTCCCTTCCTCCATTTGATTTAGTTCATTCAGATTTGTGGGGTCCTACCCCCATCATGTCTACTGACGGTTATAGATACTATATGCATTTCATTATTGATTTTAGTAGGTTTGTTTGGATATAT
Source organism: Benincasa hispida (assembly GCF_009727055.1). Classification (NCBI taxonomy): domain Eukaryota; kingdom Viridiplantae; phylum Streptophyta; class Magnoliopsida; order Cucurbitales; family Cucurbitaceae; genus Benincasa; species Benincasa hispida. Next base: position 41,717,219 of record NC_052358.1, read on the forward strand.
CCCTTAAAGTTAAAAAGTGATGCAGTGGCTACCTTTGATCACTTCTTAAAAATGGTGAAAAGTCAATTTCGAAAATCTATTAAAGCCTTTCAATCTGACAATGGAGGTGAATACAAAAAGGTACATTAAATATATGCTGACCAAGGGATTAAATCTAGATTCTCTTGTCCTTATACATCATCTCATAATGGAAGAGCTGCAAGGAAGCATCGACACATAGTGGAAATGGGACTAATTTTCCTAGCCTAAGCTTCAATGCCCTTAAGGTTCTGGTGGGAGACCTTCATGACAACCATGTTAATCATTAGTGGGCTTCCATCTACGATGTTAATAGGATAGTCTCCCATGGAAAAGTTAATACAAAGACAATTGAACTTCTGTGATCTTAGAACTTTTGGTTGTGCTTGCTACCCATGCCTCAGACCATACAACTCTCAAAAGTTTCAATACAAATCAGAAAAGTGTATTTACTTGGGCCCTAGTCCAGTCCATAAAGGACATAAATGCCTCAACTCGTCAGGTAAAATTTACATTTCAAGACATGTTGAGTTTGATGAAAATTCCTTTCTTTTTAAAACAAATTTTGGGTTGTCAGGTGAATTGTTGAACACTTTCAGTCCAAGTACCACAGACTATTATCTGAGTGTTCCATAGGGCATTCAATCCACCGAGTGGTCCAATCCATTACCAATAGCCCAATTTAGCCCGACACCCTCTCAACCTATGCCCAACACAAAGGAACCGGCCTAAGCCCTTAGCACTTCCTCGTACCCATGCCCCACAATCAACAAGCCAACACAAGAACATTTATATGCCATTCATATACCATCACCCAGCCCATTTGGTCCCACATCCCCTCTTTATGTGTTAGCTTTTTCCTCAAACTGAGGGGATCCTTCCCCAAGTTCAGCCTCGATCGAATCATTGTCTTCCCCAAGCCAGTCCGCCTCTCCGTCTCCCACCACCCAACTGCCCCTCTCCATTTCATGAATACCCTCACCTACGACTATCGACCATCCTCAACCCCTAACTGGTCATCCCATGATAACAAGACCCAAGGAAGGTATCTTCAAGCCCAAGGTGTGGATATCCTCTTCCATAATAGACTGGCACAACAACGAACCTTCAAGAGTGGCAGATGCTCTGTCCACAAAAGTCTGGAAAGAAGCCACGGATCATGAATTTCAAACTTTATGTCAAAATCAAATTTGGATCCTTGTTCCACCTGCTACTAGTCAGAATGCTGTTAGATGTAAAATGGGTGTTCCGAATGAGGGTCGATCCAACGTCACAAAATCAGACTTGTAGCCAGGGGCTTCCACCAACATCCCGACATAAATTTCTTTGAGACTTCCAGCACTGTTGTTAAAGGGCCAACATATAAATAAGCATATCAACTAGGAAAACTTGAACAAACATTTTTTTTTGTAAACACATAAGAGATAATAATGCAGCCAAAGAAAAAAAATTTCAAACACCTATTAACAAACAACTATTATTCATGTATTGTGATGCTTTACTACCTAAATCAAAGGTCCCCAAGCTGTCCTCGCTTCCTTCCTTATCAAGGAAGAAAAACAAAGGCACTCCTATCAGCCTTCTGATAAGGCCGACTTGAGTGAGGATTTTCATGTGCCTGCAGTTGAGTCGTAACTCCACGAAGGTCACCACTACTAATCCTCAATTCTAATTCTATAGGTAAACCCTGGATAGGAGGCTTGTGTATGTATGTGTCAAAAAGAACGACAATAGATAAAATACAAACCAAAGTATAATACAAGGAAAAAATAAAATTGACTTGCTTAAAAAGAGGTCCTCAGTGGAGTCACCAAACTATTGCTAGGAGTTCGTGACGTGGAGAGACCAACTTTTGTTCCCGTGAGGAGAAAAATGGAGTCATCATCAGTCTTCATTTATAGGGCGTGACCGAGCACTCAAAAACATACAAAAATGATATGCATATAAGAAATTAATGGATTCATGGGTTTTTTATGAGTGGAGAAGGTGTTAGCACCTATGGTACTCGTTCAAAATAACGAAAATTCATCTTTTATTCTTGTGCAAAATTAAAGAAAGTGGCCTTTTAAAAAGAAAAATTTATATTGAGTTCTTTAATGTCCCATGATTTATTGATCCCTATTAAATAAATAACGACCAACACTACGATTGGCCAAAGACCACTAGAAAATTTACTTGAATTAAATTTGGTCTTCCAAACTAAATTATCACCTCAAGAAAATTAGGGAATCAACCTTTTAAAACCTTAAAACTCCGTCACAAGAAAGTTTTAATAAAAGGATATTTAAAAAAGATCTTTTACAAAAATCTTCTTTTAGTTTTATATTTTTTAGAAAAAATATTATTCATGAAATCATTTTTTATTTAATTATTTTTTAAAAAAAGGAAAAGTACAAAAGGAGAATTTCAAAATATCTTAACTACATTTTTTTGGGGAAAAAAAAGAAATCTTTATTGAATTGATTATTTTTTAGATGCTTCATTACAAAAAATGTTAAAAGATTAGATTTAGAAAAATCCAAGTTTACTTTTGGGAAAAATTTTCCTTTTCTGAAAAGTTTTTTTTTTTTTTTTAAAAATGCATAATCTTCAACAAGTATTAAAAAAAAAAAAAAAAAAAAAAACTAAAAATCAATGGTTACCCTTTTCCTTGGTTCAAGGAAAATTAAGAAAAATATTTTCCTTACTTTTTAACAATACAAATTCAGTAAAAAAAAATGAAGAAGAACATAAGAGAGAGTGAAAAAACGGATTTAGAAAAAAAAAAAAAAAAAAAAATCAAATCTTGGCCTTCCAAGAATTCGAATATGTCATTATGAAATCATAACAAATCAAACCTCCAAAAATTGTGAATTTCGTCATTGATGATTACAAGGGATGCAAAAATAGTGTACATAAGTCAAATGAATTTAAGTATATAATATGAAATAAAACAACAATGATATAAAAAACAAAAAACTACTATAAATTCATGCCAATCTATTATATTCAACCAAATATATAAAGAAAAATAACAAACTAATTATGCAATGAAAAATAAAATAATGATTTTACGAACGGAATTTATTTCATGCTCATAATCTGCCAAATGGGCATTATGCAAAACCTAGAACCATGACAAGTGGTGGGATAAAACAAGATCGAATTACATCAAACTTAAAGAAAAAAAATTGGAAAAAATCAGTCTAAACCTTACTCTTTCTATTGCTTGACAAAATATGAGACCCTTCTTTTTAAGTTGTGGAGCGGCTGTGTTGGTTGAAAGGGGTTTTGGGGAGTGTAGGTTTAAGGGGAAAAAATGGTGATTGAAAAAAAAAGCAAGGAAAGAGCACAGGTGTAGGGAAAACTCAAAACTAATAGTTTTTTTATTCTTCCTCCCTATTCTCCTCTTATAAAACGTGTGTCATCATGACATTATCTTATAATTATGCAGTGTAAAAAATCACTACAAGAATTTTAGTTTTTTTCGATAAAAGAAAGATCGTCGGGATAACCTATTTTTCCCATCTTCGGTCTCTTCTTCTCCATTTTCATTATCATTTCCATTTCCTACTCCTTTTTTTTTCCTTTTTAATCTATCCTCACCGTTGTTATTGCTTGTGATTCTTCTCCACCTACGTTTTCTGGGGATTTTTCAGTGATTTTTTTTTATAGTTTTGGTGATATCTATAGTAATTTTTGTTTATTGCTTTCTTTTGGTCGTTGTTCTGTTCAAACGTGCACATGTTTGTGCTTATCACTCAATGATACAGAATAATCATGTAAATATGTATCATCTTTGTCATTTCACAACTTATGTATTGTTGTATAACATATATATTTTTGTTTGCACAGGAACAATGGTAGGTCTTATAGCTCATGAAAGATAAATCGAGCTGGGTATGAGTTCTTCAACTTCCGTAGTAAACTAAGTAGAAGACTATATATGTTGTTACTCTGCAGTATTGAGTTTAAGTTGGGTTTTAAGTTCTATATTAACTTTGAGATTCAAATATGTTGATATGAGTTGATTTGTTTCAATTCTTAATGTTCTCAGTTGAGTTTAAAGTTCTATATTGAGTTTTCGATTGAAATATGTAAATTCGAGTTGGTTTGTTTCAATTCATTAATGTTCTTAGTTGAGTTTTAAGTTTTATATTCATTTTGAGATTGATATATGGTATATTAGCATTAAACTTATTTAAATTTGTATTTTGTAGGTATCTCGAGATTTATGTTGAAGATGCATCTCCCGACAAGCTTAGTTAGGTTGTAGAATTGTGTTTTATAGGTAGTTTGTTTTTATCTAATGTTATTTTGGAGTTAAGGATTTGTGGATGTTATATTATATTTAAGACAAATAGTATTAGTAGTTGTTTACTTGACAAATTCTTAAGATTCAAACATGTTTATTTGTAAAATTATTATAGTTTATTTGATATTTGTAAGATTCAAACAGGTATGACATTTATAAAGAAAAAAACAGATATAAAATATATTAAATAAAGAAAAAAGTTAATGACTTATATCCCAATGGTCTAGGGGTCAGAAAAAGTGTAATTTCATGCATTTTTTAACTTTTTCCTACGCTAAAATAGACTACTTTCGGCATAAGTAATCATATCTCAATGGTCTAGTGGTCGAAAAAAGTGCAATTTCACCCTAAAATAGTTCAACGTTAACTTTTGCCGATGGTATTATCGTAGAGAAAGCGTCAGGATAAGTAACAATATCCCCGACGACCAAAACAAACTGTCGATATAAGTTGACTTCTCTCGATGGTTGTAATTTCTTACTGTTGGAAGAAATGACTTATCCTGATGCCAAAAGGAACCATTGACATAAGTTGACATCTCCCGACGGTTGTAATTTATTTTACTGTATGGGAGAAAGGATTTATCCCGATGGTTTCGTTTAGGGTCAGTAAAAAGCCCCCATTCTTGATCTGTCGAGATAAAGGATTTATCCCGATGGTTTCGTTTAAGGTCAGTAAAAAGCCCCCATTCTTGATCTGTCGAGATATCTTTTTTTCCCTACGACATGACTTTTCTGGGTCTGGGAAAGTTTTCCGCGACGTGCTTTCCTGATGATTTTGTGACGATTGGATTATGGTTGGATAGGTTTTGTCGAAGATTTTTTGAACTTTTGCCGACAGTTTCCATCGTTGGAAAAGGTTCAAATTCTTGTAGTAAATCTTCTAATACTACAATAGTATCTACTACTTTCAATTCATAATTTGATACCATTAAATGATATATTAATTTGTTATGAATTTTTTTTATGGACTCATAATTCTTGACGTTACTATCATGAAAAAGAATGAACAAGAAAAGTTCTTACTAATTATTGTAGTTCTAGAACTTTTTCCAATTGATCCAACTTAGGTGACAGGCAAGTTTTGTTCATCAAATAATATGCAAAATTAATCACTCAACAACCGTAGAACAAGATAGAAAATAAGATAATATAAACAATAAAGACAACGAAGTTGTTTGGAAGAAGATTCTAATTTATAAATTAGACGCTTGAAGTTTATCATAACAAAAACTAAGACACTCAAATAAAATTAAAAAAAAAAAGTGCTCATAAAATAAGATCCATTTAGTAACAATTTCGATTCCATTTCGTAACTATTTGATTTTTTGTTTCTTCTTTTAAAAAAACTAAGACTACTTAATTCACATTTCTTCCAATGGTTTGTATATTTCTTTAACTACAATGGTTAAATTCTTAACCAAATTTCAAAAACAAATTTTTTAAACCATTGATTTTTTGAAAGCTACATTTTTTAATTCTTAAATTTGGTTTTGTTTTTTTAAATCATTAGTGAAAAATAGATAATAAATAGAAAAATTTAGAAGTAAAAATAATATTTGCAGACTTAATTTTTTTAAAAAATAAAATAAAATAATTATCGAGTAGTGTCATCAGCCTAAAGTTTCTAAACTTTCATCAGTCTAAACTTTCTTATGTAAAGATTAAAAATAAAATAAAACAAATTTGAGCAAAGAAATAAACTAAAATAAAACAAGATAAATAAATGGACATCACAAAAAGAAAAAGATTTGATTTGATCAAATGAGTACCTACAAGTACCGTGGAGTACTTAGTTTTGTGTTTGTACCACAAAATTTTAAACTTAAGAATAATTAATTTAATGGTGCTGTTGGTGGACAGTCCATGTCATTTTTAAATGAGATGAGATTCACCTGAATATTAATTAATTTTACGGTACATCTTCATTACATTAATTATATCCACTAATATACAAAATACAAAATATATCATTAGTTAATTTATTCTATTAATCTTAATATAATTTTGATGACATGTAAGTTAAATTTAATTTGATATCTCAATTACATAAAGTATGTTAGTTAATTGATATAACAGACTTCGAGAGAAATAAAAGCATATATATCAATATTATCTCAATTATATAATGTATATACTTTTAATTATATTTGTAAATTAAAAAAACCATCGCTAAATTTACAATTTTCATAATTTTTTTTTGTTAGTCTTGCCACTGCCCCTAGAATAAATGATAAGTTTGGTTCCCTATAACTTGGCTAAAGTAAAAATTTAGTTACCATAATTTTTATTCATTTTTCTTAGGAAAGCTCTTATAATTTTAAAAGGTAGAAATTAATTAAATATCTAACTTTCTTGAAACATACTATAGACACCATATTTTCTATTTGACCTAAAATTAATATGGACGATCCTTTCAAAATGTTCAAAGAAAAACAATTTAAACATATTATACATAAGAAATAGTTTTATATCTTACAAATGAATCAAGACAACTTTTGTATAAATTAGCTAGTTTGAAGATAACCCATGAGTTAAGATATTATTAATTATTGATGATATAATTTAAAAATGAAATGTTATTTTAGTCTCTAATATTAGTTTGACTTTTTTTAAGTTAACACGTGTCACCTGTATAACCTGATTTTAAATTGGATCACAGAATAATTTTCCTAACGGTATAGATAATAAACGTGCGAACCACAAATAAATATTATTCAGTCATTTTAAAAATTAAATCTTGCCGTCTCTTGAAAGAGAATTTTGGTACAAAATTTAAATATATTTTGGACAACCATAGAAATGATAGTAATTAATATCAGATTTTGTCTAGGTGATAATATTAATTATTTCATTCTTTTGGCAGGTCATGCAAACACCATTCAGGTGCTATCTCCAAGATATTTTATAAACGAAAAAATATCAAACTATTTATAGAAATAATAAAAAATATATTAATAAATATTGATAAACTTCTAACAATGTCTATAAGTGATAGACTTCTATCCGCTTCAAGTACTTATAGGTATCGATATACTTCTATTCGCCTCTATCAGTCTTTATCGAAGAAGATTAAAATTTTACCATTTTATGTAAATAATTTTCCTTATTTTTCTATTTTTAAAAATTCTCCTTCGAAAAATAATCCCATTGAGGTAAAAAAAAATTAGGAAAATAACAAACTTCAAACTTTTTTACCAAGAAAAACTTTGTTTATAAAGACAAAAAGGAATGCAACACAAAATTAATATAAATTATGATAGGTCGATGATTTTTTTAAAAAAATATATCGTTCATTAAATTTAAAATGTAAAATTGGTTTTTCAACTTTTAAATTTCTATCTAAGATAAATATAATAGGTCTCTAACATATTCTAATATTTACATCGAAAAATAATGAATTTATCTTACATAAAATTGTAATAAGACTAACATTTTGATTACGTGTCCAGGTTTGATCAATTTCAAAATACTTTCGAGAGCTATCAGATACAAAATGAAAGTTAAAAAATTTATTAGACACAATAAAAAATTTAGGCTTCTATTTTCTGAATAATTTAGATCTTGATTGGTAATTAATTTTTTTTTTTTTTTTATTTTTTTTAAAATTAAGTATATATACACTATTTTCACCAACAAAATTCTTAATTTATTATCGACCTTTACAATAGTTTAAAAAACAAGTCAAAATTTGAAAACTAAAAATTGTAGCTTCTATAAATTTGTTTTTGTTTTTAAAATTTTGGTAAGAATTCAACATTATACTGAGTAAAGATGTAAATCATGGTAAAAAATTGAGAGAAAATATACTTAATTTTCAAAAAACAAAAAATAAAATCGAAATGGTTTACAAAATGAGGTGAATATATTTATATATATATATATATTTTAATTTTTTTGAAAATTAAACCTATAACACCCCCTTTCATTTTTCAATTTCTTTGCTTTGTTTTCTACTTTCAACCGACATTTTCTAAATTAATCAAGTCATTTTTGAAAACTAAAAAATATTTTTAAGAACTTGTATTTTATTTTTAGAATTGGGCTAAGATTTCAATTCCTTTATTTATGAAAAATGAGAGAAAATATACTTAATTTTGAAGAATAAAAAATCAAATAATTACAAAACGGATGTTAATTTGTTGGATATTATTTTGATAATGTTCAAAGACATTAAACACACCCATGCAAAAGTTATGGAAATCAAAAGTGTGAAGAGGTACAAGAGCAGATATAAGACATGTTTGACTTAAAGAGTAGAAGTTCGAATAGTATAGTAATCAACTCCATTCCTTATTTGATTCAAATGAGCCGAAAGAACATATAATTTATCTGATTAAACAATTCTTCAGTCATTCTTTGTCCTGTCCCAATTCGCCTCTTAGGCTTGTGCACACAATGGTTTCAAAGTGTTACAAACTTCCAATAAATACCTTTTATAAGGGCTACAATAATCTACCAATACACCGAATGACCCATTGATAAGCCATATGGCTAGGTTCTTGTATGCATTTTCAAGCCATTTCATCCTGTTTCTCTATCTTCCTCTATCTGTTGTCTCTGTTTCTTTCAAAATAGACCAATTCAAGTCCAATGATAACACCATACTTTATCAAGGAGATGCTGTTGTTTTTGGTGGAGAGATTTTACTAAGTGACCCTGATTTTTCTTGTCATGTTGGTCGAGCTATTTACAAAGATCCTATCCAAATTTGGGATTCTGAAACAGCAAAACTCACTGATTTCACAACCCATTTCTCCATCACCATCGATACAAGACAAGCTTCAGACTATGGCCAAGGCCTTGCTTTTTTCTTGGCCCCATCTGGGTTTCACGTCCCTCCAAATTCAGCTGGTGGGTTTCTTGGCCTTTACAACAAAACCTACAGTAGTTCAATTGCCAATCAAATTGTTCATGTTGAGTTTGATACTGGCATAAATGGCTGGGATCCTCCATATCAGCATGTGGGTATAAATATTAACTCCGTTACTTCTTCTAATCACACACGTTGGAATGTTAGCTTACACAGTGGGGATTTGGCTGATGTGTGGATTTCCTATAATTCAACCATCAAAATCTTGAGTGTATCTTGGAAGTACCAAAAGACATCCACTTTGTTAGAGAATACCACTCTGACTTATCCTATTGATTTAATGACGGTTCTTCCACAACAGGCGACTGTGGGATTCTCAACGGCGACTGGTGCTTATTTAGAGAGACACACGGTATCTTCCTGGGAATTCAACTCTACTTTGGACGTGAAGCCAATAGGTAAAAGAACTGGAAACAAAGTTAGTGTCATTGTAGGTATAACGGTTTCAGTTGGATGCTTAATTCTTGCGGCAATTGTAATATTTGTTGCACTTTGGACGTTGAAGGAAAAGAAAAGAAAAACAGAGCAAGAAAATCTTGAGGAAGTAAACTTGACATCCATTAATGATGATTTAGAAAGAGGGGCTGGACCAAGAAGGTTTTCTCACAAGCTTCTTGCTATGGCAACCGACAACTTCTCAAATGAAAGAAAGTTAGGGGAAGGAGGATTTGGTGCTGTGTATAGAGGCTACATGCCAAGCATAGATTTGACAGTGGCTGTGAAGAGAATCTCAAGGGGTTCGAGACAGGGGAGAAAAGAGTATATAACTGAAGTAAAGATTATTAGTCGGCTTCGACATCGAAATTTGGTGCAACTCATTGGTTGGTGTCATGATAAGGGTGAGTTCTTGTTGGTTTATGAATTTATGTCTAATGGTAGTCTTGATTCTCATCTCTTTTGCAAGAGAACCCCTCTTGCTTGGGCTGTGAGATACAAGATTGCTTTAGGTTTAGCCTCTGCTTTGCTATATCTTCATGAAGAATGGGAGCAATGCGTGGTTCATAGAGATATTAAATCTAGTAATGTCATGTTGGATTCAAACTTCAATGTCAAGCTTGGAGATTTTGGGCTCGCTCGATTAATGGACCATGAGTTGGGTGCTCAGACAACTGGATTGGTGGGAACTTTGGGCTACTTAGCTCCTGAATACATAAGTACAGGTAGAGCTAGTAAAGAATCTGATGTGTATAGTTTTGGAGTTGTTGCTTTGGAGATTGCCACCGGAAGAGTGTCGAGAACCTCGATGGAAAAGGATTCTCATAAAGGCTTGGTGGAATGGGTTTGGGATCTTTATGGGAGTGGACAACTGATTGATAGCATGGATGAGAAATTGCAATTGGATTATGACAAAAAACAAGTGGAATGTCTGATGCTTGTTGGATTATGGAGTGCTTATCCAGACCCTAATCTTAGACCTTCCATAAAACAAGTGATTCAAGTTCTTAATTTTGAGGCTGCTATGCCAAATCTTCCGAATAAAATTCCTGTTCCTACATATAATGCTCCTTCTACATCCATGGGCTCAAATGAACCTACTTTTACAGTTAGTCTTGACATGGGTCGTTGAACAACCATGTGAATGTGTCTTGGTTAAGTTGCATCTCTATTGTGTTATTTTTCCTTAGTTATGCAGTTATTTGTGAGGGACACTAAATTGTTTTCTTTGAGGTTAAATTATAAAAAATACCCTTGAACTTTGTAATATATGTTTGGTTGTATTTCTTAAAACTCACAGTTTGTAAAATTAAACATATTCTTAATAAAGATGTTATTCAACATTTCATCAATTAAGTTGTTATTGAATCTATTAATTACATTCATAAAGTCTAAATTCAATAAACTAAGATCCATGGTTATTATTATATGAATACTTGAACTTTATGTAGAGAAATAAAGATGGATTAAGTTCGAGTAAATAGTCAAAACGGTCTATAGTATATGAGTAAGGTTGGGTATCTTATTCTGTTACAAGTTGTTGTAAAGATACTACAAACGAAGTGATCCAAATTCGTTCATGTATTGACATGAAGAGTGAGGGCATCCTATGCAATGAGTTTGCATAAGGTCGGACCAAGAAATACGTCACTCTTAATATATAATGTTGTTTAGTGTTTAAGACGGACTATTTTGCAGATGACCTAAGTAACTCGATCTTAATTATGAGCTAACTATGAACTCCTATCTATTTGGGATTATCCTTAGACTTGCATGGGTGAGGGTTGACTCAACAGTGTCGGCTCAATAAGCCTCCCATTTCAGATGTAAGACTAGGTAGATAGCTGGGGACATACGGTGCAAGACGAAATTCACGCCTACCCGATTTAGGGATAGGAGAATGGTTGTTCTCTTAAATACTGAATCTAGGTCTTGAACAAGGGGCCCCACCCTCTCATTGGCCTGAAAGGGATCTGGTTTAGTGATTGGATCATAAACCAATTTTTCATTAGAAGTGGGAACTTAAGGAACATGACGTAATATCAGGGGTAAAATAGCATATTGACCCCACCGTTATTATGAACAACCTGTGAAGGGTCGACTTATTGGTTATGGTTATATCATGTAGACACAAATATATATACAGTGAGAAGAGTACAACTATCGAGTTATAGTGGTATGACTTGATAGTTAACGAGTATCGATTAATTCGATCTAAAGAGTTTAACCAATTAACCTTAATCATTGTAGCTCATGATCTGTAGGTCCATAAGGTCCTCTACTAGCTCGTAAAACATGAACACCTTGAATTATTAAATCGAGTGAATTTGGAATGATATCAATTTAAATTGTTCAAATTGAATTTCAATTCGAAAATGTTCAAACTCAAAATAAATTAAGGTTTGTTTAATTATATTCGATATAAATTAAACGAAATTGGAGAGTTTATAATATTTAAATATTAACTACATGAATAAGATTCATGTTTAAAATTAGGTGTGTGATTAATTTAATATTTGATATTAAATTATTTATTTAATTAATTAAAAATAAAATTAATTTCAATTTTAAATTCAAATTGAAAAATTGAATTTTGAAAGGTTGAAATTGATTAATTATGAATTAAATCAAATTGGTTTTAATTAATTTCGAATTAATTGGAAAATTGGAAATTAAGAAATTAATTTGAAATTGAAAATTTGAAAAAGTGGGTTTCCCACTTTTCTCAAGCATGAGGTGCTTCTCATGTCCAATCACACAGTTCCCACTTGAATTGGGAAGTAGTTGTTGGCTATGAAGGGCTTGCATGCTGCAAAAGAATAAAAGATCTCTAAAGTGAACAGAAATGATGAGAATTTGGCTGAAGAAAATGGTTTTCTAAAGTTGATCTTCTTATTCGACAACTTGTTTAGTAAGTGCATCAAGTGTCTTGTTCAAATCCAAAACTAGTTGTTGTAAATTGTTGACATTATTTTTCAGTTGATCAATTTGTGCATAGTTAGTACCTCCCCAAGGGCCCAAAAGTTGGACATTATGAAATTTGCCACACCTGTGGACCATTGGCTTTGATGGCATCCAAGGGGCCCTCCATATTATGTCTTCATTTTTCAAACTTTTCAGGAAAGACACCCATGATTCTTTATTTGATGCATCAACTTTGCGCTTGATGACCCTAAACTTTGAAGTCAGATTCCTAGTTGTAAACCATGGACTTGAGAATTTTACCTCTGGGTATCCGAAGTCAGCCAGACACGTTAGATGACTTAACAACTGAACATATAACAATGGCGTACAACCAAAGAACTTTCCTTTCATTTGTGTCATACAAAATTTTAAAGACATGATTGTTTCTGCCAAGATGGGTGAAATGGAGTTAGCCCCATGCTGAATTGGTGGAAAGAATTTGGCCATTTTCACAACCACATACCCTCGAAGATTTGCAAACAAAACTGTCCCAAACATACAGAATACGAAGATCTCCAGACTTAGCTTTTCATTCTTGTATGGTTGTATAAAACCTATAAGGTAATCTAATGGCATTCCCTCGCTGTCTCCTTTAATTTTAAGGCCACATTCCGTTTCGCTGACATTTAGGCCCATGATTTTTGCAAAACGTAACCCTTTTGCCTAGCATCCTTTAGTCATAATGACTCACTTGCTATGGGCATATGAAGCAACTCTTGGTATTCTTCAAAATAGGAGTAATGTCGAACGAATTGAATGTAAAACATTTATAAACTAGATTCCAAAAGTACAGGCCCGAAGCCAGAACACTTGCATCAGTCTTGATGTATAAAAGACTAACTATGTGACCATACTTTTCTGTAAAAGCAAATATACATCTCGAGGTGAAACCTTCCCAAATTTCTCTTAATTTAGCCGTACCTTGCAGGGAGCCACTGAAAACATCTATTTCCAGGAGTTTGCATGAAACTCATCTCTTAGGTCCATCCCTGTACTTGGTCTGCATCTGCTCTGACCATTGACGCCTAGTCTTTGATTCCTCGATTGTGATGGTTGGTTTCTTCTCCATTGTTTAGAATTTGGTCTATTGGTAATCGATCAGTACTTCAAGATAGTAAAGCTTATTTTCTTTTTATTTGCAGTAGACAATGAACGCATATTGCGTGTGAGATGTGATGAAATAAGAGTATACATTGTGAAGGAAAAATCTAAATTAGAGGATAAAGCTCCACAAATTAATTAAATACCCTCTGTACACTGTAATATTCTTTTCATTGGTGAATAATGTTTGTAGGGCTCACCTATTTTGTCCATTATGCCTTCTAGACTTCCCTTTCACTTCTTGTATAAATGCACCCTTATAGCTACAGTGATTGTATTGAATTGAATATTGAAAGAGGGCTTTCTCCCTTTCTTGATTCTGATGTCATCTTTATTGCGCTCTTTTGTCTTATTGTGAAAAATTAATTCATCTCTTGGTATCAGAGCTCGTTGGCCAACACCTTTGCTAATGTCTTTGGGGTCCTTCAACAGTCCTACCTATAGCAGCCCACCATTAAATCAGATTACCACCATCAAGCTGGATAGGAGCAATTTTTTTGCTATGGAAGAACCTTGCCCACCTGATTTTGAGGAGTTATCGCATTTTGGGGCATCTCACTGGTGAAAATGTTTGCCTACCTATGTTTAGTGAATCTCCAGCCGCTGCAACTTCACCCGTAACTCTAGTAGCTCCAACCTTTGCAGCTGTCACTGTTGTTGGGATAGGCACCACGTCTGTACAAACCGGCACAATAGCTTCAAGCTCCTCAACAACATCTTATCCACCGTGAGTCCTCTGTATGAATCGTGGATAGCTATAGACAACTCATTTTAGCATGGCTTTACAACTCGATGACTGTTGAAGTTGCAACTCATGTAATGGGTCACAAAACTGCCAAAATCTTTATTCAGTTCGTGCTGAAGAAGACTATCTTTGTCAGGTATTTCAGTCTACCCGTAAGGGATATATGAAAATGAATGACTATTTACGTCTTATGAAGAATCATGCTGATAACTTGAAGTTGACTGATAGTCCTATCCCAACTCGATCTTTAATTTCACAAGTCCTTATTGGACTTGATAAGGAGTATAATCCAGTGGCCACAACAATCCAAGGAAGGGTGAACACTAAGTGGTCCGATATGCAATCGGAGTTGTTGAGTTTTGAAAAACATCTTGATTTGCAAAACACTCATAAAACAACATCATTTGGTAGCACATCCTCAGTGACTCTCACCACAAGCAGTGGTGGAAACAAACAACAACAGTCCTTCACAAGTAGCAGACCTCCCTAACAGAACAATGGATCAAGAGGGAACAATCGAGGAAGAGGACGCGGTCGTGGAAACTATTGTCCTACTTGTCAAGTGTGCTTCAAATAAGGTCATATTGCATTAACCTACTTTAAATTAACTGGATATCGTTTTCCCTCCAATCAGAATAGCAATCAAATCTCTCAGGGACAACCATTTTCAGGAAATGTTCAACGAAATAGACCCAACACTAAAACACAATAGTTTAATCAAGCATTTCTGGCAGCTCAAAACACAACCAATTCATCGCTACACCCTGAATCGGTCATTGATCTTGGATGGTATATGGACAATGGGGCTTCAAATCATATGACCTCAGACTCTGTGGCATGACACATTCATCTGAGTATGGAGGTAATGAGAAAGTAACAATCGGTAATGGTGTTACCTTATCTATTTTCATATCGATTCATGCTCTTTAGCCACTGTTGATGGGAGGTTGAAATTGAAAAATGTCTTGTGTGTTCCTGAAATTACTAAAAACCTCATTAGTGTGTCTAAATTGGCTCAAGATAACAAGGTGTTTATTGAACTTCATGATGGTTATTGTCTTGTCAAGGATATTCATATGAGCAAAGTGGTGTTGAAGAGGGAACTTAAAGATGGGCTTTACAAGGTTGGAACAATAAGAGCCATTGGTAGTGTTTCAGGTTCGGTTGCTTCTTGCTTGAAGTTAGAAGATAAGATAATGGCTTGCTTTGCAGTTGTTCAGAATAATTGTGTTAATATTGTTGTGTCAAAAATAGTTTTACATAAGAGACTTGGACATCCATCCTTAAAAGTTTTACATGCTGTCATTAAAAATGTAATCTACTAGTGAAAGCCAATGAAAATTTCAATTTTTGTCAAGCTTGTAAGTTTGGCAAATCTCATGCTCTTCCTTTCTCATACTCTTCATCTCATTCCCTTGCTCCATTTGATTTAGTTCATTCAGATTTGTGGGGTCCTACTCCTGTCATGTCTACTGACGATTATAGATACTATGTGCATTTCATTATTAATTTTAGTAGGTTTGTGGATATATCCCTTAAAGTTAAAAAGTGATGCAGTGGCTACCTTTGATCACTTCTTAAAAATGGTAAAAAGTCAATTTGAAAAATCTATTAAAGCTTTTCAATCTGACAATGGAGGTGAATACAAAAAGGTACATCAAATATGTGCTGACCAAGAGATTAAATCTAGATTCTCTTGTCCTTATACATAATCTCATAACGGAAGAGCTGCAAGGAAGCATCGACACATAGTGGAAATGGGACTAATTTTACTAACCCAAGCTTTAATGCCATTAAGGTTCTGGTGGGAGACCTTCATGACAACCATGTTTATCATTAGTGGGCTTCCATCTACGGTGTTAAAAAAGGACAGTTTCCCATGGAAAAAAAGTAATACAAAGACAATTGAACTTCTGTGATCTCTGAACTTTTGGTTATGCTTGCTACCCATGCCTTAGACCATACAACTCTCAAAAGTTTCAATACAAATTAGAAAAGTGTATTTACTTGGGCCCTAGTCCAGTCCAAAAAGGACATAAATGCCTCAACTCGTCAGGTAAAATTTACATTTTAAGATATGTTGAGTTTGATGAAAATTCCTTTCGTTGTGAAACAGGTTTTGGGTTGTCACGTGAATCTTTGAACTTTTTCAGTTCAGGTACCACAGGCTATCTTCTGAGTGCTCCATGGGATCTTCAGTCCACTGAATTGTCTAGTCCATTACCAATAGCCCAATCTAGCCCGACACCTTTTCAACCTATGCCCAACACAAATGGACTGACCCAAACCCTTAGTACTTCCTCTTGCCCAAGTCCCACAATCAACAGGCTAACATAACATTCACTTGCCACATATATACCATCACCCAACCCATTTGGTCCCACTTCCCCTCCTTGTGTGTCAGTTTTTTTCCCAAATCGAGGGGATCCTTCCCCAAGTTCAACCTTGACTGACTCATTGTCTTCCCCAAGCCAGTCTACCTCTCCATCTCCCACCACCCAATTGCCCCTCTCCACTTCACGGATACCCTCATCTACAGCTATCGACCATTCTCAACTCTCAACTAGTCATCCCATGATAACGAGAGCCAAGGCAGGTATCTTCAAGCTTAAGGTGTGGCTATCCACATCCATAAGAGACTGGCACAACACCGAACCTTCAAGAGTGACAAATGCCCTATCCACACCAGTATAGAATGAAACCATGGATCATGAATTTCAAGCTTTACGTCAGAATCAAACTTGGATTCTGAAGAATATAAGCTTAAACATTCAATATTCAAGAACTATTTCACATTTCTTTAACTTTTACAGTCAGTTATTGTAACTACTTGTATCAGAAATTAGTATAAATACTCATCATTTACAAATTTTGTAGCATAAAATATAAAAAGCTTTAAGAAGAACTTGAAATCTGTAAAAAGAAAGAATTTGTGATTTAGCTCTTAATAAAAATCTCCCTCATTTTCGTGAATGTAGGCATCAATAAGTTGAACCACGTATATCGTTGTGTTTCTCCATCTCTTCTTCCTTTCGTCTACACGATTGCATGGTTGCTCTTCATTTCTTCTTCCCATCGTCTACACGATTGCATGTTTTTTTTCATCGTTTACTCAAAGTAGTTGCACAGATCAAACAAGAAGACATTAGGGTTAGAAGAAGTGTAAGGAATTCGAAAGGACAGAGAACGAGAGAACAAGAGAGCAAAAGAGAGAGAAAGAAAATTAATTGTGATTAAACACCCATCAGAAAAGCCAATTTTTCTTTCATTTCCATCAGACAAAGAGCAGTGGATCAAACCACGTGTAAAGCATCAGCTGAAAGATCGTGGGCGATTGATAGACAAGTTTTCTACCAAACTAAATTAATTTGGGGCAAAATAACTGGGCTCACGTTTGGATCAGCAAAGAAAGGCCAAATATTATTCATCATCTGGGCTGAATTCTACAAATATAAAGAAGCAAGCCCAACAGATCCTTGTTCCACCTGCTACTGGTCAGGATGTTGTTGGATGTAAATGGGTGTTCCGGATCAAAAGAAATTTTGCTGGGTCGATCCAACGTCACAAAGTCAGACTTGTAGCCAAGGGCTTTCACCAACATCTCAACGTAGATTTCTTTGAGACTTACAACCCTGTTGTTAAAGCTCCAACATATAAATAAGCATATCAATTGGGAAAACTTGAACAAACATTTTTTTTTTTTGGCAAAGATACATGATATAACAATGTATGCCAAAGAAAACAATTACAAACACCTGTTAACAAACAACCATTATTTATGTGTGGTGATGCTTTACTACATAAATCAAAGGTCCCCAAGTTGTCCTCGCTTCCTTCTTTATCTAGGAAAAAAAACAAAGGCACTCCTATCAGCCTTCTAATAAGGTCGACTTGAGTGAGGATTTTCATGTGCTCGCACTTGAGTTGAACTTGATAACTTGTAGAAATACAAGTTATTTATGCTTTCTTATTTAGATATTGCGGCCAAAAGAGAAGGAATATGCGTCGATTGTATGAAAAGTAGCTCAGAAATACAATAATTATAAATTATCGCAATTACACCCACTAACATCGTCAAGATGGTAGAAGAAGATATTTTTACTCTGTTTTGCAAGAAACCAAGTCACCGCTTGCGATCAAGGCTCAACGAGAAACTGAACAACACATCTCTGTCACATTGTGCTCGTCAGTCAACAATGAGAAGACGATTAATGCAATGACGGCGCAATGCGACAGTCGATCCAGAGCTGAATTTCAATCGCATGCGGTAATAAAAACAACACTGTATGCGAGCAATCGATCGAAAGATGTAGCTGAGCAATGCAAACGTGGAGGATTGTGACACGTGTACAATTAACTGTTGTACAAATTTGACGGTCTGATCGCATACAGAAGAAATATTGCATAACAAGAAGTGGGGTCCACAAGCCAAGAGTCAAAGCTTTTCACCTATAAATACCCCCATAGAATTCAGAGAAGATATACTTGATACGGGTATAATTGATACGAGGGCTAATTAATGCTGGATTATTGAAAGAATGGCTGAGCTAAGTATTGATCGGAAGAAATCCGGGAAGAGAAGAGACAAGGCCGAGAGGTGAGTCTTAGTGCGAATCTACCAGATCACCGGCTTGAAGCTCTGTGCTTAGATCCCTGCTAGAGGTTGAGCAAGTCTGAGAGGGAAACTCATCCTTCAGCACGATCCATCCACGCCGGCAAGAAAATCTCCATCTAGATCGGCACTAAGACATTGGCGCTTATTTTTATTTGTTTCTAACTCTATTTCATCAAGTGTATTTCATCTTCTTAATCTCTTCATTCACAAATCATGTATCAGACGCTAAATAGTTTTATTGAATGTCTCGATCACTTTCATTATCACTTCTCTGTCTATTTCCGTTCCTCCATTAATCGTTTTCTCCATGAAGTTTTCTTAATACATTGGTAATTAATATGGATTAAACGAGTAACTTAATTTGTGCTAAAGAGATAAATGCGTTCATTATCTTCCAAAGATGGAAGCAGCCCTGCGTTCATTACGTTCATCCCTATTTCACCACAGAGATGTGGGAACATGGCCGATCATCGAGAGGTTTACGCCAAGGGAAAAACGGAACAGTACTTATATCTTTAACGCAATTAAGGAACTTGTGCTATTTATATTAGTTATCTTTTTTGTTTCTGCTTTGTACATAAGACTTGTCATCGCATTACACGATCTTTGCATAATCTTCACAGCCAGCCTTGACCTCAGTATCTTGTATCATGAATCCTGTATCTTGTATCATCTTATCTTAGATTTACTTTAACGCAATTTACTTTAGCGTAATTTATGTTATTATCGCATTTTTACCACTTTACTTTACTTTATCGCATGTTTAATTACTTGTATATAAATTCTTTATTAAATTGAAACCTCTAGTCGCATATATCACAAATATAATGCAATAACCTAAATAAGTCCCTGTGTTCGACCTCGGATCACACCGAAAAACTTACGGTGAAATTATACTTGGTTTCAATGCAAGGAAACTTGTAACAAGGCACGGCATACTACAAGAACATTTGTTAATAACACATATCTAGAAGTAGTATCACATATCATCGCATAAAATCTGCGTTAACAAGTTTATGGCGTCGTTGCCAGGGAACTGGTAATGGGGACATGGACTTGAACTTTGTTTGCATCATTGTATAGTTTATGCATTTACAAGTTTATGGCGCCATTGCCGGGGATTGGTTAACGGTTTATTGTTTGAGTTTGTTTGTGGTATTTGCAAGATAGATCTCGTTATACTGGCTGTTCAATGCGGAGAGCAGCTTGACGATTTATGAGTACTAGTGCTGAACCAGAATTCGAAGCTGACTCTGAGATCGAGCGTACCTTTCGCACACGGGCACGTCAGAATTGGATAAGGCGAAAGAAAGCAGTAAGTATGACAGATAATAACGATAATGCGATTCCGAGTAAATTATGAAGCTATTAGACCAACGCAGGATCCTGTTTTCCTGGCTGCTGATCACAACATCCCCATGAGGAATTATACGGCACCCAACTTGTATGATTTTTCACTTGGGATTTCGAGGCCTACTATTGAGGAGAACGCAAGGTTCGAAATAAAGTCGGTCATGCTACAAAGATCCAAAATGCAGGGCAATTTGGGGGTCTGCAAGGTGAAGACCCGCATGCCAACTTGACGAGCTTTTCGAAATGTGTGACAACTTCTTACTACCTGGCGTAACCCCGAAGAGTATTAGACTGTATCTGTTCCCTTATACCTTGAGGGACGAAGCCAAGAGTTGGGCTCACTCACTTGAGCCGAACGAAATCACATCATAGGATCAACTGGTGGAGCGATTCATGAAGAACTTCTTCCCACCGGTCGTCAATGCAAGGCGATGGAAGGACGTGCTGAACTTTGAAAAAATGGAGAATGAGACCCTGAGCACTGTCGGGTGCGATTTAGAAGATTGGTGAAAAACTGCCCACATATCGGGATACCCAATTACGTGTTAATGGAGACCTTTTATAACGGCCTGTATAGATCGACGCAGGCTGTTGCTGACGCCTCCGCGGCAGAAGGTTTTATGGAAAAAAACGTATACTGAGGCTAAAGTCATCCTTGACCGCATTCGCGGAACATGGATGATTAGATTGATGATGGCTATGGAGGCCGAGGCGCCGAACGAAGAAAGAATGTAACTTCCATTGTTCCTGCGGAGACAATGACCACGTTGGTCGCTCAGATGGCCGCAGTGACCTTCATTCTTCAACCGATGGCAATCAATCAAGGAGCCATCTCCCAACAATCAGCACAACCCGCTGCATTGGCTTAAATGGCCGCAATAAGTTACGTTAATTGTGGAGGGGCTCATGTAGCAGAAATGTGTGCATCAAATCTCCAGCAAGTATGCGCCATCCAAAACAACCCCTTCAGTAACACCTGCAATCATGGCTGGAAGAGCGATCCTAACTTCGGGTGGGGAGGCAATCCTAACCAAGGGGGGCCAATCAACTATCAGAGTGTCAGTCGAGGAAATCATCCTTTTCACCATAACTCGAACCAAGGGCAACCAAGGCAATCGCATAACCAGCAACCCTCATCATCAAACACCTCTGGAAGCTCATTGGAGGCCCTGTTGAAACAATACATGGACAAGNGAGGCCGAGGCGCCGAACGAAGAAAGAATGTAACTTCCATTGTTCCTGCGGAGACAATGACCACGTTGGTCGCTCAGATGGCCGCAGTGACCTTCCTCCTTTTCACCATAACTCAAACCAGGGGCAACCAAGGAAATCGCATAACCAGCAACCCTCATCATCAAACACCTCTGGAAGCTCATTGGAGGCCCTGTTGAAACAATACATGGACAAGAATGATGCAGTAATGCAGGCGCAGGCGTCTTCAATTAGAAACTTGGAAGTCCAAGTGGGCCAGCTGGCATCTGAGCTGAGAAATAGAGCACCAAGAACGTTGCCCAGCAACTCAGAAGTCCTAGGATCCAATGGAAAGGAATAATGTCCCTAGGACATTGGGTAGGCAAGCCGGACCGCCCACAGGGATGTGGATTGTGCTCATTTGAAGAAACGTATCTTTCGGTCTATATCTCACAACTATGTTTAATGCTTTCTTTAATTTATGTCTTATTGAATTCTTGAATTTCGTCTTTACTACTTCATTTAATTCGTTTCATGACTTTATGAATTTAATTCTTCATTTATTTAATTTTCATTTTTTTCCATACCGTCATTAATTCTTTGAACTTTTCTGTAATTAATGCATTAGTCTTTAAATGGTGAATGATTGAGAAATAAAGAGAAATTTATTGCCGCAAGTCTTAGCAACTTGCGTTGATGAATAATAAAATAAAATAAATAAAATGAAACAATTAACAACAAAATATGCAAGGTGATAATGGATGCATTTTGAACCAATAAGATACGCTTTGCATTCATCTAACTCAAGTTTGCTGAGCTGAGGGGTGTGTTGCGCACGTATGTTTCCTTTGCCCATCCTTAGCTAAATACATTATGTTGAGGTATCCTCCAGAAATGTGTTAGTTAAAGGGTGTGTTGGGGGGTGTATGCATTGTTGCCCGTCCTCTACGAAGATGCATTTGCGTTGGTGAGTACATTGCGTTAATCCTTATCTTGCGTCCATTCGAATAAAATATTAAAGAAAATTAATTTTGCATTTGAGAAGT
>NC_052358.1:42040137-42230903 GCF_009727055.1 Benincasa hispida
ACTGATAAAATTCTCATAGCCACCTCGGGCTCGCACATTCATAGGACCATAAAGGTCATAATGCATTAACTCAAGAGGCTCTTTGGCTCATAACCTTTTCCAGTAAGAGGTTGTTTAGTCATCTTACCCTTAAGGCAAGATTTGCACACCGGTAAAGAATTTTCTTCTAACTCACTTAGAAGTTCATTCTTCACCAATCTCTCAATCCTATTAAGATTGATGTGCCCTAATCAAAGGTGCCAAAGTTGGGCATTTTCTTTTGGAGAAATTTGTTGACGTTTAGATTGAGTTACAACAGTTTTAAACAACTCTATGTTATGGAGGGAACTTATGGCTAACGGTCTTAGCACATACAAGTTACTTTCCAGATACGTTGCACAAAAGAATTAATCAAACTGAGGTTTCATCCCAGAAAACTCCATTAATTCGCACATCCACAAAAAATTTAACAATTAAATAGATAGTAGATATGTTGCACCCACCGAGAATGTATATGCAATTCTTTGCTGCAATGAAATTGGAATATCAGAAACCTGACTCTGATACCAATTGAAGAAACTCTTACACAAGAGTACCTATGAGTGGAAACGAATTTTTCCAATTGCGTTGTGACAGAATTACCACACATACATTCTAACATACAGATATGTATTGTAAACACTAATTACTAGCATGCTTTAAAAGAAAAAAAAATACAAAAGACCAAGAGAACATACGAGTTGAAGACTTTCTTCACAAGAATTCAATATAACGTGAACGAACTCCTCTCGTTCCTACTCATGCAACAAGCAGTCGCCTAGCAGCACCACAGTCGTCTACACGATCAATAGCACACAAACAACAAGCAACCAGGAATGACACCACCACTCGAAGTCCTCAGTATTCTCGGATTGAGAATCCAAAGGATGGACATTGATAGAATTGGTAGAGGGGAGGAAGAAAAGTGATCGTGTAAAACGAACAAGCAAGTGGGAGAAAGGAATGACTATTGTATATTCGGGTGCTTGGTCGTTTAAGACGGGGTACACGATCGTGTAGGTATAGCTAAGCGATCATCTATCAAAAGGTAAGCAATCGTTTAGTTACGCTCGGCACACTAAGCGATCGTCTAGTAAACGTAAGCAATTGTTTAGATAATCGTGGGCGATCGTTTAGGGTGTATGATCGTTTAGGAACATGGGCTCTATCGTATAGACTCTCAACACTAAGCGATCGAATACTTTCATACGGTGAGCGAATTTTCGGATCTTTTGCAAAATGAAAACTATTTTCATTTTATTCTTTAGTTACAAGAATTGAATCCAACTTCCCACTATCGCACGAATTCAGAGAAAAACTCGGCCAATTATTTCATAACCAACTAATTAATTAATTAATTAATATAATCATATTATATTCTTAACCTAAGTTTAATATCATATATCAACTATAGTGTTTTCTCCTCTACTCGATATAAATCATATTTGAAGGAACTCTTAAATAAGAGAACCCATGAGCGGAAGCGGATCTTTCTGATTTCATTGTAACGCTAATTACTAACATGCTTTAACAATTAAAATACAAAAGACCGAGTAAACATACAATTTGAAGATAGTCTTCAATCAAACTCAGTCCAGTGGAAGCGAACTCCTCTACGTTCCTTATCGTCTAGCAAATAGTCGCCTACCAGTACCACGATCGTCTACACGATCAACAGTGCACGAACCAACAACAACCGGGGATGACACTACCATTCGAAGCCCTCAGTATTCTCGGAGTGAGAATCCAAAGGGTAGACTTTGATGGAATTGGTAGAGGAAAGGAGGAAAAGATGGTCGTGTAGTATGAACAAGCAAGTGGGAGATAGTAGAAGGCTATCGTATAGTCGGGTGCTTGTCATTTAGAAAAAGGTACACGATCGTTTAGGTTTAGCTAAGCGATCGTCTATCAAAAGGTAAGCGATCGTTTAGGTCTATTCGGCATGCTAAGCGATCGTTTAGAAATCGCGGGCGATCGTTTAGTACGCGGGTGTGCGATCATTTATCAAGATGGGTACTACCGTATAGGCTCTCAACGCTATGCTATCGTATAGAAACACATCGTCAGGGATTTTTCGGATATCTTACAAAATGATAACAATGTTCATTTTATTCTTTAGTTACAAGAACTGAATTCGAACTTTCCCACTTTCCCACTTTCGCACGATTCTGGAGAATTACTCGGCCAATTATCTTATAAACGCCTAATTAATTAAATAATGAATATAATCATAATATATTCTTAACCTATAGTTTGATATCATATATCTACTATAGTGTTTTCTCCTCTACTTGATATAAATAATATTTATACCCAATTTCCTCCAAAATATTGTATCTCATACATTTAGTCAATTATATCATATATAATTAACCAGTTAAATTATATCTTATATAATCGAACTCCCTCTTGTCAATTTGAACATTTCAAACTGACCCAAAAATTGATTCTCAACTTTATCCAAGCTACCAAGGGGACCTTATGGACCTATGACTCGAAGCTCCAACGATATGTGAATAGCTGACTAAGCTCCAACGTTAACATAACTCTCTTGGAATTTTATATCTAGACAACATCTTGTCTATATAAGATATCTGAGATAATGCTAGCATTCTGTTCTTATAGTTCTGAACTATTTAGATCCCAAGAACATATTGTGCATCTCCAAAATCCTTCATTTGGAAATACAATGCCATCCATCTTTTAACGTCAGCTAAGAATTCTACTTCATTTCCTATGAGTAAAATATCATCAACATATAAAATAAGAAAAGCTATGGTTTTGTTGATAATCTTTTTGTAGACACAATGTTCGTCAATGTTTTGTTCAAAGCCATAGGATTTGATTATAGTGTCAAATCTCATATTCCAGGATCGAGATGCTTGTTTCAACCCATAAATGGATCTTTTAAGCTTGGAAACTTTTTGCTCTTGACCTTGTTCCATAAACGCCTCTGATTGAGATATATAGATACTCTCTTCAAGATAGCCATTCAAAAAGGCTGTCTTGATGTCCATTTGCCAGATTTCATAGTCATAAAAGGCAACAATGGATAAGAGTATTTTAATAGACTTGATCATGGCAACTGAGAGAAGGTTTTTTCATAGTCCACACTCTCTCTTTTGGTAAACCCTTTTTCCACGAGTCTAGCTTTGTAGTCATGTACCTTACCAGCTTGGTATCATTTTCTCTTATAGATCCATTTGCAACCAATAGGTTTTACTCCTTTGGGTTGATCTATAAGTTCACAGATTGTATTGAAGTACATAGACTCCATTTTGAGGTTCATGGCTTTTATCCATTGGTCTCTATCCACATCTTCTATTGTCTGTTTAAAGGTCTTTGGGTCTTCTAAGTCATCATCAAGTATGATGACTTGAGTTTCTGTTAAACCCATGTAACGTTCATGCTGTTAAACAACCCTCCTACTATGTTGATGCATTCTCAACTCTTTAGAAGGATGTGAAACACTAATGTCATCAACAACTCTTATTGAAGGACCAACTTGATCAATAACTCTTATTGATCTACTTGTAGCTTCTATGGCTATTTCATTTAATACTAGCTTACTGCGAGGTTGATGGTTTTTTATGTGGTCCTTCTCTAAGAAGGTTATGTTAGTTGATACAAATGTTTTATCTTCATGAGGATCATTGAAAAAACCAACTTTTGTCTCCTTAGGATAACCTACAAATAGGCATACTTTTGAAGGCATTCCAATTTCTTCGAGTTTTACACCAGTATATGTGCTGGACTACCCCAAATACTAAAGTGATGCAAACTACCTTTACACCCTTTCCACAACTTGTAAGGTGTTTCTGAAGCACTTTTCAGGGAACCATGTTGAAAATATACACTGCAGTTTGTACTGCATATCCCCAAAAGGACATAATTGAGTGTAACTCATCATTGAACGAACCATGTCTAACAAGGTTCTATTTCTCCTTCTGCTACACTATTTTTTTGGGGTGTACCAAGTGTTATGAGTTGAGACTAAAGTTCGTATCCTATCAAATAGTCCTAGAATTTTAAGTCACTACTACAAAACTGGGCTTTAATGTTGGTTTAAAACTGACATTATAGTGGTACAATATCGCTTCACAACCGACATCAAAGATCATGCTATAAAAGGTTTTTGATGTCGATTGTCTTTAATATCAGTTTTAAACTGAAATTATAATTGACCAAGATTTCAAAGCCAGTTATCTTCAATATTAGTTTTCAACCACCATTGAATACTTTTTTCAATGTTGATTTTCAACCGACATTGAATATTATCTGCAGTGTCAGTTTTTCACCTACTTTTTGTTCGTAATTGTCCGATATTAAATGGCTGTCAGCATTTTTTCATTTAAAAAAAAATTCTTGTGCACGAGCAAATCAATAGTTTTTCTCTTTTATCTGTACATGTACAAAATAAAATTTTAATTGTTTGTATGTATACAACTTAGCTTTCAATAAACAAAATTTAACCAAATCACAAAAAAAAAAAAAAAAAAAAAATTGTTTAACTAAGTAATCTATCAGTAAGTTACATTGATATTGATACATAGGACTCGAAAGTCTAAAGTTCGAGAGAGCTAGTTGTTTACTTTAGAGGGTTTAAATTAGTCCAAATCTACAAACAACAACATTTCACAAGACAGAGATTTTTCAAGGATCAAAACTATAATTCGACATCTAAAGAAGAAAAAAAAAAGTCTCCATTTGAGATCTAAAGAATAAAAAAAAAAAAAACCACAAAGCTCAAATACATAATGTTTTGGATCTATAGTTCCCCTAGAAAAGGCATAAAGAGGCTGTGATACCAAATCTTTACTTCTTTGTTGCACCTGCAAAACAAGAAAGCTCAATAGTTGAATAAATGGAAGACAACCCATAAGAAAAATATAAACCCAATTTCTAAGCCTTAAAAAGCCAAAGATAGACCTTATTGCAGAATATTGTATTAACAACAAGCTCAACACACCCACAAGAGAGAGTAAGAGATAGAAAGAAAAAGAGAAGTATAAAGAAAAGAAAGAAGAAAGTAGCTTTCTTTTGCACAAGTATTATAATTATATTTTGAGTAGTGGAGAGAATCTTTCAAGATCTTAAAGAAGAGAAGCTCGGTTACCTGGATGTGACCTACAAAAACGATGGAAAATTTTTGGTGCCATAATGACGATACCACGAGAAAACCAAAATTTTACCTTAAACCTATTCACTGAAACACACTCCCAATAATATTCCATAACCATCGATAAGAGAGGGGGAAATAAAAAATCTCAAGATACCGATAAGATCATACAAACTAAAACATTCAGAATATCTTAGCCTTTTTGCACCTCGAGCAAGCACTCCAAAAGATGAAATCAAAGAATTTTAACTTGCACATTATCCATATAACTAAAAAGTAAAAAGACCTCTAAAGCAATACCATAACTTCAAACAACTAAAAAGCACACCAAACGAATGCAAGACTTCAATCAAATGATACCATGAAAAACATCTCCAACTAAAAGATGCTATCGAGGGTCAATATTGGACATGAAGATAGTCAATCCTAGATTATCCAAACAATATTCCAAGGACGAATTAGATTAAAATTGACGAAGAAGCACAATAAATGGTTAAATAAGTGAGAACAAAAGATTCGATGATGATAATCAAGAATTAACCTAACCCACAATGCATTAATAACACACAAACTACCATAATGAAAGCGTAAGAAGTTTCAATACCATAAACCACTCAATGGAAGTCACAAAAACTATTTTCCAAAGTTGTTATAAAGTCATAAACAACAAATATTACCTTGTACTTGTTATTAATGTTGTTATGAAGTTCCTTTTGTGTTAGATGCACCTTCTCCACTTTTCAACCTTAAAATATGTCCAATGTAATCTTCCTATCTTCCTTCCAAATCTCTAAGGATCAAAATTTAGCCTTAAACATCAAACTTGAACCTAACAAACTGAAAAACTTCACTCAAAGTCATTTCATTATTGCTCAAATGAGTTAGCTCCCAAATTCTAATTTGACTAGTTTCCAAAAGAACCTTACTCTTAAATAGTTTCGTATCCATTCATAAATGCTAAGAAGAGAATGTTTTGAAAAGAAAAAAAAATCACCTTGTCAAGAGAGAAGGAAAAAGAAGGATAAGAAAACAGGTAACTTATTTTCTATATGGTTCAAAGCACGTACTTCATTAATGACCTGAGGCAATTGAGCTTCTGAAATGGAAAGTATCTCATGCAACTCTACTGGTGCAGAGTGAACATTAAGTCAATCACAACAATATTGTTCCTTTTTCTTATGTATCCTATTCAAGTGAATAAAAAGGTGTAACAACAATTAGCTCCCTCTGCTAAAGCTTCTCATGGCCAAAATTTCTTCAATTGTAAATTCAAACCATTCTTAAGAAGAAAAAGAAAAATATGCCATTCTTCCTAAAACACAAAAGTCTAAAAAAAACTCAGAAATTTCAAGCGTTTCCATGACCAAAAGGTACAAAAACAATGAGTTACTATCGAGATAATTTTGATCATAAATAGAGTCAATCCTCATAGATTTAGCTAGTTTATCTAGTTGCAGTATAACGCTCAAGGCATAAGAATATTATATTTTTCATAAAGGGACTTGAGCAAACAACAAAATACCTTCTTGAATTGGTTTTACTGACTCATTTCTTAATTGAAAACTCAAATAGTGTTCAGAATGAATAATCTTACCTACAATGACCTTGAACCCCAATCAAAAAACTTCTGATCAAGCCTAAACTACAAATGAAGCAAATCCAATTGTTAAAAGCTAATTTACAGCATCTAAATTTAATTGAGATAGCTTTAAATGGAGTCCAACCTAAAACTCACAAAAACAAGCTTGGGCTCTTGCTGAAAAGTGTTCGAACGATTCCGAATCTATTTCGAAACTATAAATACAAGCTTCACAGCATGAGAGACAAATCTAAAGGATTTTAAGCTAGTTTAAAAAGAAATTTAGAGTCATTAACCCATTGAAGCCTTGTTGGTTGGTGTCCAATCAGACGTGATCCTACATCAGTATACATTACATAAAATCATGGGAGAAATTCATAAAACAATCTTCATCATATCCATTTGATCAGTATCAACTAACATGCTTTTTGAAGCATTAAAATTAAAGATAACTAACCAAAGCCAGATTCATATTCTAATGGTTTGCCATCTTGAAGTATATAATTGTTATAAAGGCCCCTAATATTTGAAAACTAATAGGTTTGGTTCAAATACTTTATAAAATAGTTGTTGAAGCTCATTCAATACTTTAATGGCAATGACTAATGAATAGATTATGTGCAAAAGAGACGATGCCTCGAGCACAAAATTTTCACTAAAAAGAGGGAGGATGCCTATAATATACCTAGTCAGTCAAATGTGAAAACCTTTCAATGTTAGCACCTATCAAATTCACATGAATTATAGGTCTCCACGATAAAGTTCCATTTTTCCTACATATAACTAGGCAAGTCACTCACTTCCATATTGTGAAACTATAAACATTCTTTTAAAAATTCTAACAAATGTTAAGTACAATCACAAGAAAAACAAGCCTATTTATTCATTCAAGAAAATCCTCCATCTCAGTTCTAATATTTTTCAATTGTGATTCCTATGGTTGGTTGCCTAGTTTCCCAAAATTGTAAGTAGTTCTTAAAGTAATACATAATCAAAATTTGTTCAAACTTCCAATGATATTTAATTCATAGATCATCCACCACAAGAAAAACCTCAAAGAAGTATATTAAGCTTCACATGCACATTAGCTAGTTATAACAAATTGTATTAATGATTAAAGGTATGCCACAAACATGCATCTTAAACTTGACTTTACGACTCTCTATCAACTAGGCCAACTCGAAATGATCACTAAACCAAAAATTTTATAAAACAAGATGATAATGATAAATATCATATGACAACGACTAGAGAGATGCAAATACAAACAAATCCACAACGTTTGAAACCCATGTTGATGTACTTTTACGTTGTCGAGATTCTCCAACCTTATACTCTTAACTTCTGATACTTAAGCCTTCATTTTTATCAACTTTTCAATCTCTTCCGCATGCTCAATGATATACTTCATGTGCTCTTTCATAATTGGTCTGCAAAATATGAGCAAGACTATAAATATAAGCAACATACATATCTTTTTCTAAAGTCGGCTTTCATCTATTAAAAAAAAGGCTATAGATATCTATTTACTGAGATATTCTTTCGCCACAACACAGTAAGCTGCAAAACTCCATGAAGGTACCATTTATATAGTATTAAAACAAAACGGAGTCCCTTAACTTAAATTCATATAACAAAAATTATTGCACCAAAAAATTCAAAACATTAAACAAGCTAATTCATTAAACCCATCAGTAGTTAGGATAAAAGAAAGGGAGAGAATCTATGCTTCTTTTACTTCAGCACTTGAAAATTGTAGTGGATGTGAGCGTATGACAAACTAGAAAGGTTTGATAAATTATCCTAAAATAATTGAACTTAATTCCATGAGGAAACTTATGCAACCAATAAGAAAGAGAGAAAGGTGAAAAGGGGAGAAATTTATAAAAATAACTACATGTTTGACCATATTTAAGAAGTATGCTTGACCAATTTTTCTAAATCATTTTTTCTAAGCGATCACACTAACTCATTCAGATCCTATTTTGTCAAATTCCTCTTTACCATAAGTTATAATGTTAGTCTATTCATGTAATTAAATGTAGCTACATGATATTGAATGCAAGCATTTATGCTAAATACATAATCTAGTGTCATATTTACCCCGCAATTCATAAACAACATGAATTACAACAAACTTACACTTTTATAGGCTTTCAATTTGTTGTTTCTAAAAAAAAAAAGATTGATGTATGTTTAAACTTTAAATTTGGAAAAGAAGAAAGGAAAAAAAAGTTTGGTTTATGAGATTGACTTTAGTATGTAGAAAAATAAAGAGGGCTTTTCTGCCATGAAAAATAAGGAGTTTAGGATAAACAATAAATAAACATAGTTTTGCATTTGTTCAAACTCATTGGATTTGATTTGATTGTTGTTATTGTTTAATTTTTAACATAAACAACTTGAATTTTCTTTGACATGAATTTTATTAATAAAAATCTATATTTTGACCACTGTGTTTTTTTTGTTCATGGTATTATTAGTTGATTTCATTATCAGAAATAGAGCATCTAGGTTGCCGACACCAACATTTGAAACTTGAGAATGTGAGAGTAATTGGAATCTGAAATCTCATAATGAAATTTTCTTGTTTAGAGTGGAGGACAGAAACACTGAATTAGATGCTAATACGGCAAGCAAAATCCAACAAATAGAATTTCATTACAAATTCGCCAATAATTCTACAGAGCAAACATGAAACAGAACCAAATCTAAATTATTTCAAAGAGGTAAGAAAACTATAAGTTTAAGAATCAAGACTTACCATCTCTATCATATGATTGACTTAGTTAAATTAATAGAAAAAAATGTTAAGAGATTATAAAAAAGAGAAGATTCCAAATCTAGACATCTCAACCACGAGGCCATAGCAAGAACAAGAAATCGAAAGAAAAAGGAAAGTCTAAGTGAGTTCAGTGAGAGAGAAGCACTCACTCTTGATCTAGTGAATGCACAACACCGCAAGCGCCAGACCTTACGAACAGAGTTGAATCATCAAGCCGACGATCGGATCGGAAGACCCACGAGTAGATCAGGTAAATAGATGACCGGATCAGAAAATCCCATGACTAGGTCTACAAATCTGATGCTGGTGACCCTCCTCCATGATCAGAGCAAGCTGGACGATGAGCTAAACGCCACGATGAAGCTAGTCGACTAGATTTGACGACTGGAACCAACATGCGAGATTTGCACGATCAAGCTTGTACGGATGAACCAACACGTGAACTTGAAGCCCACAATCGAGCTCTACAATGGATGTGAACGACATGTAATCTGCACGATTGGAATAACACACGAGCGATGAAACAACGATGCTGAATGACAATGACAGATGACAAGTTTAATGGTGATGATCGATACGGTTAAGGGGAAGAAGGTTTGGAAGAGAGAAGTGAGGAAGGAGAAAGAAAAAAGATAGAGAAATGGAAGAGAGATTTTTTTTTACTAAAGCAAAAAAGTAAATGGGCATCTTTAATGTCGGTTTAAAACCGACATTATAGCCGATCTTTAATGTCGATTTAAAATCGACATTAAAAATCCACTTTTTAGAAAAAAAAAAACGCCATTATACCTCAGTTTTACTTTTTCGCACCAAAATTAAAGCCAAAAATTCTTGTAATGAGTCCAGATACTGACCACCTTGATTTGATCGAAGTGTTTTCATCCTTTTACCTAATTGGTTCTCAACCTCTGTCTTATATTCCTTGAATTTTTCAAGGGTTTCAAACTTATGATGAAATAGGTAAATGTAGCCATATCTAGAATAATCATCTATAAAGCTGATGAAATATTCATGTTCTCCTCGTGCTTAATATTCATCGGACCATAGAGGTCTGAATGTACTAGCTCTAAAGGTTCTTTGGCTCTAAGACCTTTTCCTGTAAAAGATCTTTTGGTCATTTTGCCCTCAAGACAAGATTCATAAGGTGTAAAGAGTTATCTTCTAACTGATTTAGGAGTCCACTCTTAACCATTCTCCCAATTCTATTGAGATTAATGTGACCAAGTCTTAAATGCCAAAGATAGCCATTAGGAGAAATTTTTCGTTTCTTGTTTTGAATTTTAGTTGTTTCAAACATCTCTATATTCAGAACAACTTTTACCTCGATGGTTTTAACGCATATAAGTTATTTTCCAATTTTGTAAAACATATTTTAATAAATTTTGAAATAATGAACACTTTATTATCTTCAAAAGAAACTTTATATTTTTGTTCTAGCAATCATGAGATAGATATTAAATTCCCCCTCATGGTAGGAATGTAATAAATATTTTCAAGTAAAATGAATCTATCTTTAATAAATAACTTCATATCTCCCATTTATTTAGCTGATACAACCTCTCTGGTCCCTACCTTAAAGGTTGTTTCACCTTTTATAAGTTGCCTCCAGGAACTAGTTTCCTGGGAGAAAACACAGATATGATTAGTGGCTCCTGAATCTAATATCCAGGTTAATTTATCATTTTTCACTAAATATATCTCAATGACATGTAAATCATATTTACTTTGTTGTGCTTTCTTAGTTTCCTCATCTTTGACATTCGTGTTTATTACCTTTAACATATCCAGAACTTGTTCATCAACAGAAGTTCTATCAAATATGTCATGGTTATAAACATCTTCAAGAATATCGTTCTTGAAAAATTGTCCAAACAATATATGTAACAAATCCATGATTTCTTTAGCAGAAACTATGTTCTTTAATTTCTTAGCTAGTATATCAGATATATTTGCTAAGATAGGGATTCAGGCCTTTTCATTTGTCTTAATGCATTTTTCATATGCATCCCAAACTCTTTGGTTTGTAGATGAGCTAGAAGATGGAGAACATTCCTTAGTTAGAACAAATTTTAAATCATCATTTGCTAGTATTGCGTTTAAATTTGATGTTGAAAGTTTAAGACCTTTAAAAAATCGAAAGCGAGTAATTTAGAAGAATTCAACATGCTGAAAACATAAATAAATTCTAATCAGTAAATTGCTTTTCAAATCCAAAATTTTTTTAGCAAAAGTAATAATGTACTCAAATTTTATTATTTATTTGCAATGATACTTTAATGAGTCAGAATAGATGCTATCGAGGGGCACTCAAATACTTCTTCACTGAAGCAAGACATTCTTGACTAAATATTAACTCCAGAATAACTCTTGTTCCTATAGTCATTTAGTTACCGCTTTTGGTCAAGAACTTACTAACACTTAGTAAATCTAGTAAGTGTAACCCTCCATTTTTAGACCTCAGAGGTTGGCCCCAACGGTGCTACTGAATTGGAAATTCAAGGTTAGGAATAGACCTAAGAAATCCTATCCATTTTTGGAGTTTGAGTTTGTAACGATCCGACCCCCTAGGACATAAGTTAGGCCGTTACTAAATACATGCATACATGGAACTCAAAACGACACTCGGTTATGGCGAAATAAATGTTAATTAAATAAGGGAAGTTCAAAAGACTTTCATTAAATTCAAATACTAAATCAATAGTAGGGTACCCATAAATCATAAAGGATAATAAATGAATTTGAAAAACAATTCTTAAAAGTAAGTTTTAAACATCAAAACTACAAATTAAAAGAAACATGAAAAGACTCTAAATCTCATGATGCGGAAGCGTTAAAACTAGTCCCAGTGGCTCGATCACGAATTCCGCTTGTCCATTGCCAGTGCATCTCTACCCTTACCTGAAACAACAATATGAGAAAGAATGAGTATAAAATACTCAGTAAGTAACCCCACCACTGGGGTCAGGCTAGGCATCTATGTCCTCCAGATACCTACCTCTGGTGAAACATATAAACTACTCTAATCCTCGTGGGACACATATGCACATGAAACAAGAAGGAGACTGAGTCTTATTCTACTGTAGTTAAGTATGCCCACTACCTCTAGTGAATCCTGAAGGAAACACAAACTGGTGAATCGTGAAGGAGACACAAACTGGTGAATCCCGAAGGAGACACAAACTGGTGAATCCCAAAGGAGACACAAACTGGTGAATCCNGAAGGAGACACAAACTGGTGAATCCCGAAGGAGACACAAACTGGTGAATCCCAAAGGAGACACAAACTGGTGAATCCCAAAGGAAACACAAACTGGTGGATCCCGAAGGAAACACAAAATCTAATGGGCATCTAACTAATCAGTAAGGACATTTGCATAGTCTCAACATCATAATCATCACTGTACGAATCTATGACATACATATAACCTTGGCTCTACAACATACACATATACCTCAACATCATGGTTCTACAACATACATGTATACCTCAACATCATCAGATCAAATACAACCATGGAAGCACATACCATCTCATACTAGCATTCAAGTGTCTATGTGCATAAATACATGATTCGGATCTCGTAACAGAACATACTTTAATCTTGTTATACTATCAATCTTTCATGCTGTTATTCTTCCATAACCTTCATTTAACATGCTAGCATACATCTAATGCTTGGCCCGTGGGCAGTTCCAGTGGTAAGATTACTTACCTTGGTATTAGGTCGAACCAAAAAGCAATTGAATCTTTGTGAAATTCTTGAATCCTTAATCAAGCATATGGTGTGGTCCAATTCGAATTCACCTTCCAAACCTCCAATTTTAAGACCAAATAATTAGCAAACCAAACTCTTTTTCATCTTGAATGAAATTCTTGAATCAACCCCCTAATCATAATTTGAAATTAGGCTTACATGATTAAAGCTTGAATCAAATACATACTTTACTACCATTGTCTCAATTATCCATATGTAGCTTCGTAAAAAAAATCACTTCCAAATGACTTTACCAAAATTAATCCACAAGAGGGTCATCAAAGCATAAAACTTACCAAAACTCGCTAAAACGAACTCCAACTTCACTGAACAACACCTCAATATCTTCACAAACTTGAATACAAAGTTGAAACGCAATGGGTATCAACCAATTGATGCCAAAAGTAAATGAGTATTCAAGAATCAATTGAAAACAACCAAAACGGCAGAAATCTTACCCAAATTGATAGATCCAGTGACGGCAAAAGCGAACGACGTTTGAGCAGTGGTGGACGGAGGTCATGAAGAAGAAACTGACGCGGCGGCTTTGGGCGGCGTCAGACGGGCTCACGAACGTGACAAAGAAAAGGGGGTGGGGTTTGACTTTTTATAAAAAAAAAAAAAAAGCAACAACAACAACAATAATAATAAAAAAACGAAAAAGGAAATAAATATAATTACATTTATTTCCTTTCCATTTTATACTATTAAATTTCTTTCGTTTCAAAATAAAATTAATTCCAACCATTAATTTCCAATTTGAATAATTTCACGCCAACAATTAAATTGCCGCACTTTCACTTGAAGCCCAATATTCCAAAAATGCCCTCCAACTAATAACAATTACTGAAATTTCAAATAATAAAGTTACTGAAATTACATTATTACTAAAAAATGTGCGAGGTGTTACATTCTTCCCTCCTCAAAGAACTTTCGTCCTCGAAAGTTCATTCTTGAAAAAAAACTCTAGAGGTGTTACACTCTTCTCTCCTCAAAGATCTTTCGTCCTCGAAAGATCATTCTTGAAAAAGCTTCGGGTGTTGGGCCTTCATCCTATCCTCTCGCTCCCAGGTAGCTTCCTTGAACTGACGATTCTGCCACAAAACTTTCACGAGTGCTATTTCCCTATTGCGTAACTTCTTCACCTCTCTAATGAAAACCTACCCAGGCCTCTCTTCATAGCTCAAGTTACCATTCAACTACAATGGCTCAAAGTCAACTACATGTGACGGATTCGTCATATACAACATCAACACAGCTACATGGAAAAACATTATAAACTGAAGGGAGGGATGGTGGCAAACACCAACTTATAAGCTACAAGGCCAATTCGCTCCAAGACCTTAAAAGGCCCAATAGATCGTGGACTTAGTTTTCCCTTTCTACCAAACCTCAGAATGCCTTTCATAAGTGCTATTTTCGAAAACACCTTGTAACCAATTTCAAACTCAAGGTCTTCTAGCATAGGCCTAACTTTCTTATCTGCTCTGAGTTGTTTGCATACATGCTCAGATCATTTGTATTGTTCGCTTCATGGTTTATACCAGCTCAGGTCTTGACAACTTCCTCTTTCCAACCTCATCCTAGCATACTGAAGACCTGCGCACTTTCCATATAGGGCCTCAATGGTGATATGCCCATGGTAGTTTGATAGCTGTTATTATATGAGAAATCCATTAAATGTAAGTGAGAGTCCCAACTCCCTAAAAACTCTATTGCACAAGCGCACAACATATCTTCCAATATCTGGTTCAAACATTCTGTTTGACCATCAGTCTGTGGGTGAAAAGTTATACCAACATTCAATCGAGTACCCAATGCTAACTAGAGACTCTTCAAAAAAACTAAATATAAAACAAGGGTGTCGTTTGACATAGTTGAAACTAGTATCAAAAGAGGTGTAACAACCCTTTCCATAAATAACTATGAAACATAAGATGTTGAAAATCGACAACACTTTTACAGTCTAAGCTGAGAACTGTGAAAATGGTCATGAAATTAAGAAAGGCTTAAATACTAAAAACATATATCTGAGCCTACCATGTCATAGGGAAAACTTCATATGTGCAGTGAAGAAACTGGTCATGCTATATAATGCGTCATCTGAAGATACGTACCAAAACAAATCTGCTCTACTGAATCGTGCTTCTGCTCTAGAAGCGCCGACTATGATGTTTCTATTAGGGTCTACATGTCTGAGAATAACTCTGTCTAATTAGATCTCACATTCATGAGAAACTCATCATGAGGCTCTATACTGTCATGGGCTATAAAACTTGCTTGAGCCAATCCTCATATTATCCGTTAGCCTTAAAATGCCCTCTGAAAATGAGGTTTTGAAGTTCCTGGATGCTAAAGTATCAGTCAATTGATAACACATTTCCATAACCTTGGAATAATCATAATTGATCCCTAAAGTTAGTTTTTACGATAAAACCTTCTTGATTCATAAATCGTAGCTTGAATTACTTGTACTCCCTAGAGCTAGTTAACTCATTGCCTATGCAAGGGAAAACACACTATCATGTACTGCTCCAAACCCACCTATAGCAAATTCTTGTTATCAACTCAACTTTATTATAAGTCTATCCCTTATGACAATGGTGATATTGGAAGATCCAACTTACTTACTTTTGTTCATATACCACTTTTGTCTACCTCAAGCTGGATTAAGTTCCTTTTTCAATCAAATTGATGGTCTTTCTAGTTCATGTTTCGAACTTGAACACTACGTCAAAATCCTTTAAATCTTACTCATGCCCTCAATGATTTGCCTTTTAACTAGTGAAGCCTCAACATACCATGTCAATAGTTCTTAAATAACTACTGTTACTGGTAACTCCATTTTAGCTTATCCTTTTTCAACCTTTTATTTCGGTAATAGATTCTTGTGTTAAAACAAAGATTCATATCGATCACTTGTGTAAGCTATCTTTCCATCCAACTCATATTCTCCTAAAGTTCCACATGATAATGAGATATTTTTCTTTTATACCAAAACAAATTCCTTATAACCCCTCATATCATACCTCCAAACCATACTTAACTGGAAGTTTTGAACACATTAAATTCCTTTCTATTTCCAAAAGAGTAAACTTTCTTGGATACTTTTTTTTTTTTTGATACTTTTTTTTTTCACTTTCCAAGTGGAACATAATCTCTTTACTAAAGTATATTTACTTAACTCCTCCATAAGTCTTATCTCTCTCACTAAGAATTTTCATCTTGTAGAATTCTCCTTTACCAATTTTCATGCTTTTAAACTCCAAAAGACTTTCGTTTGTTCAAATTTGTCCAACTTTGATCTCCTCATCACAATAAGGCTATGGATTTAATTAATCTAGGTACTCTAAAATAATCCTTCAACCCAAAAAAAATAACACTTTGCTTTATCCCCTTTAAGTCTAAACTCATGTCCAACTATTTTGACTTCCTTTAATGACATCAACTTAGCTAGATATTCTAAAAGAATCCTTCATATCACTACACATACTTTACCTAGTCCATCAAGTCGTAGTATTACCAAAGTGATTATGACTTATTAATCCTTTCCAAAATTCCTCTCAGAATGTTTGGTTTTAATATCTTAGAACCTTTAATAAATCTATAGTCTTTTCTTTTTCTCCTTCTTATCCATAAAACAACTTTTAACCTTATACTTGAGTACGTGGCCTGTGAAGGAATTTATTTATACTAACACCAATTGCGCTACTCAACAAAAAACATAACACTAGTCCTCCATGAATTCTTATCTAGACAATTTTATTCCTTGGCTTAAATATTTAAATATCTTCATTCCTAAATTGTCATAGCTCTACATAGTTTCATCAACCTTTAACATTGCTGAACTGAGGTATATATTGATTCATTTCTAACATAATTTCCATGAGATTAACTAGTGCTAAGTGACCTCATATTTTACTCTATTTTATTTTTCTCCTTTTATAGTGTCGTACCTGATAATCCTCTTATAATAACTTCTAACGAGTCACTGGCCTAGCATTAGAACATAACTGGTGCATTTAAGCTAAACCAATATTTTAATGCATAACTACCATAAAAAATTTAATTGATAAGACAAACCTAGCGATGACGAGGAATCCGTTCATGGGCCATAGGGACAATCTAGACTTACATGGTAAGTCAGTCTATAGAACCCAAAACATGGGCTCTGATACCAATTGTAACGACCCGACCCTCTAGAACTTAAGTTAGGCCGTTACTAAATACATGCATGCATGAAACTCAAAACAACACTCGGTTATGGCGAAATAAATGCTAATTAAATAAGATAAGTTCAAAAAACTT
Organism: Benincasa hispida; assembly: GCF_009727055.1. Classification (NCBI taxonomy): domain Eukaryota; kingdom Viridiplantae; phylum Streptophyta; class Magnoliopsida; order Cucurbitales; family Cucurbitaceae; genus Benincasa; species Benincasa hispida. The sequence goes on from NC_052358.1 coordinate 42,057,702, forward strand.
TCATTAAATTCAAATACTAAATCAATAATAGGGAATCCATAAATCATAAAGGATAATAAATAAATATGAAAAACGATTCTTCAAAGTAAGTTTTAAACATCAAAACTAAAAATTAAAAGAAACATAAAAAGAACTCTAAATCTCATGATGCAGAAGTGTAAAAACTAGTCCCAGTGGCTCGATCACGAATTCCGCTTGTCCATCGCTGGTGCATCTCTACCCTTACCTGAAACAACAACATGAGAAAGAATAAGTATAAAATACTCAGTAAGTAACCCCACTACTAGGGTCAGGCTAGACATCTATGTCCTCTAGATACCTACCTCTAATGAAACATATAAACTGCTCTAGTCCTCATGGGACACATATGCACATGACACAAGAAGAAGACTGAGTCTTATCCTACTGTAGTTAAGTATGCCCACTACATCTGGTGAATCATGAAGGAGACACAAACTGGTGAATCCCGAAGGAAACAACAACTGGTGAATCCCGAAGGAAACAACAACTGGTGAATCCCGAAGGAAACACAAACTAGTGAATCATGAAGGAGACACAAACTGGTGAATCCCGAAGGAGACACAAACTGGTGAATCGCGAAGGAGACACAAACTGGTGAATCCCGAAGGAGACACAAACTGGTGAATCCCGAAGGAGACACAAACTGGTGAATCCCAAAGGAGACACAAACTGGTTGGTAATCCCAAAGAAACACAAACTGGTGGATCCCGAAGGAACACAAAATCTAATGGGCATCTAACTAATCAGTAAGGACATTTGCATAGTCTCAACATCAATAATCATCACTGTACGAATCTATGACATACATATAAACCTTGGCTCTACAACATACACCATATACCTCAACATCATGGTTCTACAACATACATGTATACCTCAACATCATCAGATCAAATACAACCATGGAAGCACATACCATCTCATACTAGCATTCAAGTGTCTATGTGCATAAATACATGATTCGGATCTCGTAACAGAACAACTTTAATCTTGTTATACTATCAATCTTTCATGCTGTTATTCTACCCATAAACCTTCATTTAACTATAGCTATACCTCTAATGTCTGGCCCGTGGGCAGTTCTAGTGGTAAGATTATTTACCTTGGTATAGGTTGAATCAAAAAGCAATTGAATCTTTGTGAAATTCTTGAATCCTTAATCAAGCATAAGTGTTGGTCCAATTCGAAATCACCTTCCAAACTCCAATTTTAAGCCCAAAATATTAGCAAACCAAACTCTTCTTCATCTTGAATGAAATTCTTGAATCAACCCCCTAATCATAATTTTGAAATTAGGCTTACATGATTAAAGCTTGAATCAAATACATACTTCACTACCAATGTTCAATTATCCATATGTAGCTTCGTAAAAAAATCTACTTCCAAATGACTTTACCAACATTTCTCAACAACCAAAATTAATCCACAAGAGGGTTATCAAAGCATAAAACTTACCAAAACTCGCTAAAACGAACTCCAAACTTCACTGAACAATTCCTCAATACCTTCACAAACTTGAATCCAAAATTGAAACACAATGGGTATCAATCAATTGATGCCAAAAGTAAATGAGTATTCAAGAATCAAACGAAAACAACCCAAATGGCAGAAATCTTACCCAAATCGATAGATCCAGTAACGGTAAAAGTGAACGACGCTTGAGCAATGGTGGACGGAGGTCATGAAGAAGAAACTGATGCGGGGCTTTGGGCGGCGTCGGACGAGCTCACGAACGTGAGGAAGAAAAGGGGGGTGGGGTTTGACTTTTTATAAAAAAAAACAATAGTAATAATAATAATAATAAAACAAATATAATTATATTTAATTTGTTTCCGTTTTATACTATTAAATTCCTTTCCGTTTCAAAAGAAAATTAATTCCTACCATTAATTTCCAATTTGAATAATTTCACACCAACAATTAAATTCCCGCACTTACACTTGAAGTCCAATTTTCCAAAAATGCCCTCTAACTAATAACAATTACTGAAATTTCAAATAATAAAGTTACTGAAATTACATTATTACTAAAAAATGTGCGGGGTGTTACAGAGTTGTTCCAAATCCCATGTTACAACCTCCGAGGGGATAGTCGCCGTAACACAACTAGCGTATGTCACCTAAAAACGACAAGCTGGCACAACATAGGAATCTTACGATCCAAACTAATGGAAGAGACTACAGGACATGTTGACACACATCCTTTCACCCACTTACAATGAACTCCTTTCCCTATTCACGTTGCTATTGACCCATGCAAACATTTTCCGAAAGGAGTAGTCGAGGTAAAATCGACATGAAGCCGAGCATGGATCTCATGGTGTGAACTCTTAAGGACGTGAGAGCTAAGAACAACATATCGTATATGTTATTAATCTCCCAACTGAAGTATTTTCTTTGTTTTTGGTAAATATTTACTTAGGTATATTTCGGCTAATAAACATCATAAGTTTTCTCCAACTTTTAACTTTTACATTAGGGTTTGAGAATTTTTACTTTTGAAGAACTCTTCAAATCTTCAAATCCAGCTCGAAATTATTCTTCAAAAAATTATAGACCACTACTTGATCTTCTCTACTACTCTCTAAGATCTTAGATTGGGTGGTGGAACCCAAAATGAGTTGGAATTGAAGGGAATTCTAATTGAGAAAGACTAGTTTTTGTGTTCTTTAAGTTGAACATTTCTTCAACAAAAACTCAATTGCATGTCTTTTCTCTCAGCACAAATTGGCTTGGTTTTGTTCACCTCTCTCATGCAATCTGATTGCATCAAATTTTGAGATCAAGTAGGTTAAAATTAAAGTAGGAATTGAATGTTCAAAGTGGGAATAACCTTTTTGTTCCTTGGTTTTCATCAAGGATTGGAAAGTTTGCAATCCTATTCATAATAGCATTGCTATCGAACTGCAGGAAACTTTCAGGTAAAGATTTCAGTATGAAGCTAACTTGACTGGCTTTATCGATTACAGACCCATTAAGTGGGAGAAAAATGGGGTATATGATACTTCATTTTTCTTTTTGTACGTTTCTCCCTTAAAGTTCACACCGTGAGATCTATACTCGACCTTGAGGCATCTTTGCTTGTGTCCCCCTATGTGTGCTGTTTGTATAGGTCAATATCAAGGTGAATGGAGAGAGTATTTATAGTAAGTGACTGTTTAAATTTTCCCATTGATGAATTCCTCATACGGCTAATTATTTTACTAAGTGATTGTTTAAATTTGCCCAAAAGTGACACTTACTTTGGATAGTTAAGCAACTTTGATTAATGTCATTAAACATTTTAATAAACTCTAATTAATAATTGCATGCTTTTAGCAAATCTATCTAATTTACCTTTCTAGATCAGTTCCCAGGTAGGAGTGTTCCGTTTTCGTCAACTTAAATACCCCAGCTTGGACAAAACTAGTCTTAGACAAAATGTCCCTTATAGATATGTTTGCTACAAATTTAATCTTTTAATTAAAACCAATTTAATCCTATTAAACTATTTAAAAGATTGAACTAATTTCTAATCTCATTAGAAATTTTGTGATCTTAGGTCTAAGTGAATCATATTTTAAAACTATTTTAAAAAATGATTTTAACCTAAGGTTTGCATGCAATTCTGAATTATTGATTTTAATTTCTAATTTCATTTAATTATAACTTTTATAAAAGCAATGAAATAAATCAAAACCAATTATTTTATGTTAAAGCATACTTAGGTAAATTATAACAATTATAAAATAACCTAAACTAGTGACATGCTTCATGCAATTCCATTTCATTACTTAACATACATAACACTTATATATATACTAAAGTAATAAAAATTAATAACATACAGACTTCCATACATTCAAACTATATATTATAACACTTATAATATAAATGATGCATGGCTATGTTATTAATGCATGCAAACATATATTATTACACTAATATTATATGATGCTTGAGCATGCTATAAAATAAATCATGTAACTGTATATTATAACATTTATAATATAAATGATGCATGAATAATGCATAACCTATGGTAGGATTTTACTATATGGCATACATTATGACATATAATTATATAAATTAAACCATACATTATATGCATAATTTAATCGGGATTGGATTCCTAAACAATTAATTAAATTAATATAACACATATTAATTTAATTAATTAAAAAACAGCTAACTATTACAAATTAATAGCTTAACCAATTCAAAACAAGCAAACTGGACCTTGAACCACACGAGTTGGACTGCCTAGCACCCGAACCACCCTCGAACTACTCGAACCCAGCGAATTGAATGCGAACTAGCTAAGCCACAAATCGAACCGCGTGCGAACTAGTCGATTCTTTCTGTCTCAAAGCGTTGCACACGGTGACCTAGAATTGCAACGCTATGGAAAGACCATCCTGTTCCACCTTTCGCAACGTTGCAATGCTATTGTACGGTTGTGAATTCCTTTGATTTTCCTCCGATTTTGGCCTCATTTTCTCCAGAAAAACATTGGGAACAACACGAGTGACTCAAGACTAAAGAATTACAGACTCTTTAACAATTTATGCCAAAAAAACAAAGGGTCCTTACAAACCAATTTTGTAAAATAAAGTTGTAAAAACTAAAAGGATCAAATCTCGAAACATCCAAAAATTGAAACCATTCACATTCAATGCAATTCATCGATATGAAAAAAATACAGAATGTAACCCACCAATTCTGTAATATCAATTCTAGAACAATAAAATTTGGGACCAAAACCATCGCTCTGATACTAATTGAAGGAACGGTAAAGTTTTGTTGCATAAGCGGGGATCGTTCTCAGTTTTATTTTCACATAATAGAAAACTTACAAAACTGAAATATGCATTATTTCAGATACTATAGCATGCAATAGAAGGGGAAAATAAATTAGGATTTTAAGAAAATACTTATCCTTGAAGAATTGGAACCTTCTTCACGAATTTCCCCTCCACGAACGATCACGAATAAAAAAACAAGATGGCCACCACCACAAGATTTTCTTCTGTATTCTCTTTAGGGTGAGAATAAGAGCAAGAGTTATGGGCTTTGTTCTTAACTTTGATAAAGGTGAGGGAGAATACATTCTTGAGAGAATTTTAGTAGAGATCTTCACATATACATCCAGAGTGTCTACGTGAACCATAAGGGAGAAGGAAGAAGAAGATCGCATAACTCTCTCTACCTCATCCCACGATTCATAAGAGAAAACATGGGAGGGAAGTTATTTTTAATAACTCTCTCCCTTTTAATTTAAATTTAAATTAAATTGAATTTTAATTTAAATAATAAAATATCTAATGTGTTATATCAAATATAACACATAATATATGGTTAATATCATATCAAATATAATATAACCTATAATTTATGATACTCTCAATAATCTATGATATTTGATATAAATAAACTTTATATTAAATACATTCGTACGAATCGAATTCATATAATTAATATTTGAATCATATTTAAATATGTATATTCTCTCAATAAACTTTATATTATAATGTATCACATACATTATGTTAATTATATCATATACAATTAATTTAAATAAATTATATCATGTATAATTAATCCCTCAATTAATTTGAATAATTCAAATTAACCTAAAATTAATTTAATTGTCAATAATCCCAGTTGAGCTACAGAGGAAACCTTATGGACCTATAGATTGAAGCTCCAATGGCACTTGAATAAATAATTAAATTACTCGACATCCATTAACTGTCGGTCACTCCACTAAACATCGACAGTTGTACTCTTCCCATTACAGATATATTTCTGTGTCCATTGGATATAACCAGTCAATAGTGCAATGACCCTTCGCAAATTGCTCGTAAGTACAGTTGGGCCAAAATTACCTTTTTGCCTCTATAGTTACATCTAACTTCTTAATTACCACTAATCCCTCTAATGAACAATAAGTTATAGTCCAACTATGACCAAACCCCTCTGGGTCAAGAGAGGGTGGCACCATATTGTTCAAGCCCTGGAATCAGTCTTTAAGGTAGCAATTTATCTACTTACCCAGACGTTAGGGAAGGAGTGAATTCCGTCTTGTGTAGCTGTGTTCCCAACTTCCTAATCAGACAAATCACGAAAATGGTAGGCTTATTAAGTCGGCGATTTGGACACTCTTACCTATACAAATTAAATGACTACCTTCATAGTAGGTGTTCACAACTCACTTAGGATTCAAGTCATGTCACCTATGGTCATCTTAGTGAAATGTAAGTCTCTATTCTGAAGTGTTATATAATGAGACTAGTCATTTTATGATTCGGTCTTATACAAACTCCTTTGTATAGAACACCCCCGCTCACATGTCTCTACATGAATGATCAGGATAAAATCATTTATAGCACTTTACAATGATTATAACATCTATAAAATAGGTCTTATTTGTAGTATTACCAGGATAAGGTACCTAGATTTATCCATCTACTACAGACCATTTAGGCTATCACTTCAAACATGATCCACCTGTATGTCTCTACATACATGTTTAAGCTACAAAAGGTTACCTTGGATGTTAGTTTATTGGTTTATAGGTTAATGCTACTAAATTTCAAATAAAACATCTCATATTTTATTAAATAAATAAAATGTTTGTACATTACAATTACAAACTATAGGACCCACGAGATTTAGGGTATCAACCCCAACAGAAGCAACATTTGCCTTAACCTTCTGTTCCTTGGATTTCATCAAGGATTGGAAAGTCTGTAGCTCATTGAGTAAAGTGGTCAGGTTGTAGTCAATTCTGTTCATAACAACATTGCTACAGAACTGCAGGAAACTTTCAGGTAAAGATTGCAGTATAAAGCTAACCTGACTGGCTTCATTGATGACAAACTCATTCATCTCTGTCACGTTAAAGTGGACCATCATGTTGAAAACATGTTCTCTAACATATGCCCCCTCTTGAATACAGACATTGAAGATGTTTTTCAGAGCATCATGCCTGAGTTGTGCGAACGGTTGTCTGTACATCCCTCGAAGGGACTCAATGATCTCACGGATAGTGATCATGGGCTCATGCTTCTTAGACAAGGCTTTAGAAAGGCTTGCTAAGATATACTTTTGGGCCTTCTCATTTGCCTGTATCCAATGCTCTTATGCCTTCCAAATTTTTTGAGAAGCATTTTGAGTAGGAACAAGAGGACAATCCTCCATAAGGGCAAATCTCAAGTCATCAATGATTAAAATCGTATTGATTATCTTTTTCCATGTTGCGTAATTTTCGCTAGTAAGTTTGTCAGTGGCGAGTAAGTTTAATGTTGCGGAAGTCATTATGAAAATTTTATGTAACATACAATTTATTTATATTCATATTCAAGCATTTGAAAAACCAATCAAATTTAGCAAAATAATATAATGCACACCATGTGACATCTATTTTGCAATGATGTTCAGTGAGATAGGGTAAAAGCTATTATAAGATGATCAGGTACCCCTTCACTCAAATGAGACCATCTCAACAAATATACAGAAACTGTTAACTTAACATTTTCTTGTAAGTGTTAACTGCTAACTGCTTAACATACTCCTTCTTACTATAAATATCAGTCACCATTGTTCGGTCCATAAATTGTTAACTTGCTTAACATTTGCTTATAAGTGTAATCCCTTATTTTAGATTCTAGAGTTCTGCCTCAATGAGCCTATGTAGGAAAAAACTGATTGGGGAAATACCTGAACCAATCCTATCCAATTCTGGAGTTTGAGTAAAAGTCATGCAAATGTCATCCGTAGGGAGACACAAGCAAAGGTGCCTCGAGGCTAAGCATGAAAATTTACTACAAACTAATGAGAGAGACCAAGGGATGTGTTGACACATGTCCCGCTCCCACTTATTATAAATACTCTATTCATTCACCTTAGTATTGACCTATACAAACACCACCCATAGAAGGATACAAGCAAAGGTGCCTTGAGGCCGAGTATAGATCTGATGATGTGAACTTATAGGGAGACACGTGAAAAAGGAAAAATGAAGTATCATATACCACATTTTTCTCCCACTGAGTGTTTTACCTAGGGTTAATTTAAATTAGAAAAATACGGCTAATTATTTTACTAAGTGATTGTTTAAATTTTCCCAAAAGTAACACTTACTTTGGATAGTTAAACAACTTTGATTAATGTTCATTAAACACTTTAATAAACCTTAATCAATAATCGCATGCTTGTAGCAAATCTATGTAATTTACATTTCTAGGTCAATTCCCAGGTAGAGGTATTCTATTTCCGTCAACTTAAATACTCCTGCCTAGACAGAACTAGCCTTAGACAAAAGGTCTCCTATAAATACATATGCTACAAATTTAATCTTTTAATTAAAACCAATTTAATCCTTTTAAACGATTAAAAGATTAAACTTATTTCTAATCTCATTATAAATGTGATCTTAGGTCTATGTGAATCATATTTTAAAACTATTTTAAAAAATGATTTTAACCTAAGGTTTGCATGCAATTATGAATTGTTGATTTTAATTTCTAATTTCATTTAATTATAACTTTTATAAAAGAAATGAAATAAATTAAAGCCAATTATTGTATATGAAAGCATACTTAAGTAAATTATAACAATTATAAAATGACCTAAAGTATTGACATGCTTCATGCAATTCCATTTCATTACTTAACATACATAACACTTATATACTAAAGTAATGAAATAATTACTAAACGATGATTTTAATAAATCAACATGGAAATTGGATATACTAGCAAACGATGATTTGAAATTTGTTTTAACTAAGGCATGCCCTTAATCTCCTTGTTCTTCTGCAGACCAAAAGAGTTAGTATGCATATGACAGATGGATTAAGGCTAATGAAAAAGCCCGGAACATTATTCTGGCAAATATATCTGATATACTAGCTAAGAAATTTGAGAACATGGCTTCTGCTCTAGAAATTGTGAGTGTCATAGACGAAGAAACAAAGATAGCACAACAAAGTAAATATCATTTGCTTGTGAATGAGACATGTTTAGTGGAAAATGATAAAAAGACCTAGATAATTGATTTAGGTGCCACTAATCATATCCGTGCTTTCGCTCAAGAAACTAGTTCTTGGAGACAGCTTACTAAAGGCGAAGCAACCTTTAAGGTAAGGACCGAGGAGGTTGCTTTAGCTAAAGCAATAGGAGATATGAAGTTATTTATTAGAGATGGATACATTTTACTTGAAAAGGAATTTAATTTCTGTCTCGTGTTTGCTAGAACATAATTATAAAGCTTCTTTTGAAAATAATAAAGTGTTCATTATATCAAAAGGAATTAAAACTTATTCAGCAAAATTGGAAAATAACTTATACGTGTTAAAACCAACTGAGGTAAAAGCTATTTTGAATATGGAGATGTTTAAAACAGTTGAAACTCATAATAAGAAAAGAAAATTTTCTCCAACTGCCTATCTTTGGCACCTAAGACTAGGTCACATTAATCTCAATAGAATTGAGAGATTGGTTAAAAGTGGACTTCTAAACTAGTTAGAAGATAGCTCCTTACCACCATATGAATCTTGTCTTAAGAGTAAGATGACCAAAAAGATCTTTTACTAGAAAAGGTCTTAGAGCCGAAGAACCTTTAGAGCTCATACATTCAAACCTTTATGGTCCGATGAATGTTAAAGTGAGAGGAGGGTATGAATATTTCATCAGCTTCATCGATGATTATTCAAGATATGGCTACACTTACCTAATGCATTATAAGTCCGAAACACTTCAATAGTTCAAGGAATATAAGACAGAAGCTGAGAACAAATTAGGTAAAAAGATTAAAACACTTTGATCAGATCGAGGTGGTGAGTATATGGACTTAAAATTTCAGGTCTATTTGATAGAACACAGAATTCGATCACAACTCACAGTACCTGGCACACCTCAACAAAATAGTGTTGCAGAAAGGAAAAATAGAACCCTGTTAGACATGGTTCATTCTATGATGAGTTATGCTCGGTTACCTAGTTCTTTTTGGGGTCATGCAGTAGAGACTGTGGTATATATATTGAACTTGGTTCCCTTGAAAAGTGTTTCAGAAACACCGTACGAGTTCTGGAGAGGACATAAAGGTATTTTACGTCACTTCAGGATTTAGGGATGTCCGACACATGTGTTGGTGCAAAATCCAAATAAACTTGAACGCCGTTCAAAAGTACATCTATTTGTAGGCTATCCTAAAGAGAAAAAAAGTGGTTACTTTTATGATCCTCTGGAAGATAAAGTATTTGTGTCGACAAATGCAACATACCTTGAGGAAGACCACATGAAAAATCATCAACCTCGTAGTAAGCTAGTATTAAGTGAGATGTCAAGAGAAACTACAGATAAATCAACAAGAGTTGTTGATTGAGTCGGTCCTTCAACAAGAGTTGTTGTTGAAACTAGTATTTCACATTCTTCTCAAGAGTTGAGAATGGCTCGACATAGTGGGAATGTTGTGCAACAACCTAACCGGTGGGTTTAACTAAAACTCAGATCATCATACTTGATGATGGATTAGAGGATCCATCGACTGTCAAACAAGCAATGAAGATGTGGATAAAGACTAGAGAATAAAAGCCATGGACCTCAAAATAGAGTCAATGTAAATCAATTCAGTTTGGGATCTTGTAGATCAACCAGAAAGGGTAAAACTCATTGGTTGCAAGTGGATCTACAAGAGAAAGCGAGATCAAGCTAGTAAGGTACAAACCTACAAAGCTAGACTCGTGGCAAAAAGGTTTGCCCAAAGAGAGGGGCTAGACTATGAAGAAACCTTCTATTTAGTTACCATGATCAAGTCTATTAGGATACTTTTAACCATTGCCGATTTTTATGCTTACGAAATCTGGCAAATGGATGTCAAGACAGCTTTTTTGAATGACTATCTTGAAGAGAGTATCTATATGTCTTAACCAAAGGGGTTTATTGAACAGAGTCAAGGGCAAAAGGTTTCCAAGCTTAATAGATCCATTTATAGGTTAAAACAAGTGTCTCGATCCTGAAATATGAGATTTGACACTGTGATCAAATCTTATGGTTTTGAACAGAACATTGACGAACCTTGTATTTACAAGAAAGTTGTCAACAAAACTGTAGCTTTTCTAGTTTTATATGTTGATGATAATCTACTCATAGTAAATGAAGTAGAATTTCTAGCTGACGTTAAGAGATGGCTTGCTACACAAGTCCAAATGAAATATTTGGGAGAAGCACAGTATGTTCTTGGGATCCAAATAGTTCGGAATCACAAGGACAAAACTTTAGCATTATCTCAAACATCTTATATAGACAAGATGTTGTCTACATATAACATGCAGAATTCCAAGAAAGGTATGTTACCTTTTAGGCACAAAATTCGTTTGTCTAAGAAACAATGTCCTAAGACACCTCAAGAGGTTGAGATTATGAAATGAATTCCATATGCATTAGCTATAGGGAGTTTAGTGTATGCCATGTTGTGTACTCATTCTGACATATGCTATGCAGTTGGAATCATCAGCAGATATCAGTCAATTCATGGATATGATCATTGGACTACAGTTAAAAACATCCTCGAGTATCTTTGAAGAACGAGAGACTATATGCTCGTGTACGATGCAAAGGATTTGATCCTTACTAGATACAGTGATTCTGACTTCCAGATCGATATAGATTCTAGGAAATCAACTTCGGGCTCGGTATTCACTCTAAATGGATAAGCTATAGTGTGGAAGAGTATAAAGAAAAGTTGTATTTCTAACTTCATCATGGAAGCTGAGTATGTAGCTGCATGTGAAGCAGCCAAAGAAGCAGTGTGGCTCAGAAAGTTCCTGACTGATTTGGAAGTACTTCCAAATATGCATATGTCAATCACCCTAAACTGTGATAACAGTGGAGCATTTGCCAACTCAAAGGAACCTAGAAGCCATAAGAGCGAAAAACACATCGAGTCACACTTACCAAGGATTGGCTGCTTGGGGCGGAACTCTTGGGCCTAAAATGGTGGGTCACACTTACGGGAAATTGTTAAATAAGTTAATGATTTCTTGACCAAATCAATGATGGCTAGTCGTTATAGGAGTAAGAGTTGTTCTGGTTTTTGTTCAATGGATACAAAACACCCATGCTTGCATGGTTCCACTCTGCAAGAACTCCGAATCATTCTCTGACTAGTTGAGAATGTCTCAATTTAAAGGAGGAATGAATTGACCACCCTTCGTTGGCTTTTGTCCTAAACCTTTGAAGCGTCATTTTGATACTAGATGTCACACAGGGTTCATGTTAGTTTTGATAAACCTTATTGGATGTTGTATGTTTTTCAATGGGTATTTGCTTAAAACCTAATGTAGGTCAATGTGTTTTTGTTTTCAGCAACATGTTTTTATTTCTGTTTAATGCCTCTACTTTGACAGGCTACATACAGTGGAAAGAGTCTTGTAAAAGATATTTCGTGGTAAACGACCTTGATTTTATCATGGTTGAGGAATGTCCTCAAGTCCCGACCCTTGATGCACCATGAAGTGTTCATAATGCATATGAGGTGTGGATGAAGGCTAATTCATTGGCCCGACTTCACATATTGGCTAGCATACCTGATGTTTTGGGCAAAAGGGTTGAGAATATGGTCATTGCACGCGATATCATGGGCTCGTTGCAAGATTTGATTGAACGTCAGTTCTTACTTTTCGAGCGGGATGGATGACAGAACTAGTAGTGTCAATTCCCAAATTAAACTCCAGGAAGAAAAAGCAAGTCTTGCTGACTCTATTGAAGTTCATGAAAGAGAAGTGTTCTCTGAAATGGAACTTAGAGCTTATTTAGGTTCTGATACTGATCCCACAACTCTCCGAAAGAGGAGGATGTCTAAAGACAGTAAATTTGATTTATTGGTCTTGGAGACGTGTTTGGTAGAGAATGATGATTTTGCCTGGATCTTTGATTCAGGTGCTACTAATCACGTCATTTTCTCTTACTAAGGATTTAGTTCCTGGCAAACGTTGCCACGGGGAGAAATGACTCTTCGAGTCATAATTGGTGAGGTTGTTTCAGCTTTTGCTATAGGCAGGTTGAAGTTATTTTTGGACAAGAAACTTTATCTGTTACTGGATAATATTTTCGTAGTTCCTCATATCAAGAGGAACTTAATCTCGGTTTCTTGTCTCAATGAACAAGGTTATACCGTCTCCTTTTCTAAGAGTAAAGTGTTTATTTTCAAGAATGGAACGAAGATTGGTTTTGGTTCAATGGAAAGTAACTTATATGTATTAAGGTTGTTAATCATTAAAAAAAAAACCTTGTTTAATACTAAAATGTTCAGTAAAACAACAGCTAAAAGACCAAAGGTTTCTCCTAAGGAAAATGCCATCTTTGGCATCTAAGGTTAGGTCACATCAACCTCAATAGGATTGGGTAGTTGGTGAAAAGTGGACTTCTAAAGAGTTTAGAAGAAAACTCCTTGCCGTTGATGATGAGAAACAGAACCTTGTTGGACATGGTTCGGTCTATGATGAGTTATGCTCATCTTCTAGACTTGTTTTGGGGTTTTGCAGTGGAAACTATATGCTACATTATGAATAAAGTTCCCTCGAAAAATGTTTATGACACACCTTTTGAGTTGTGGAGAGGCCATAAAGGTAGTTTACGCCACTTCAAGATTTAGGGGTGTCCGACCCACGTGGTTGTGACTAACCAAAAGAAGTTGGAATCGCGTTCGAAAGTTTCCTCTTTGTAGGCTACTCTAGGGAAACGAGGGGTGGATACTTCTATGATCCGAGTGAGAACAAAATGTTTGTTTATACAAATGTTATCTTCTTGGTAGAAGATAACATCAGGGATCATAAGCCACGAAGTAAGCCTGTTTTACGTGAGATTTCTTGTGAGACTAAGACAATTGGGGGTTCAACAAGAGTTGTTGAACAGACTGACAGATCAAGAAGAGTTGTTAAGGTCGGTACATCTAGTCAACCAGCACAAGAGTTGAGATTGCCTTGACGTAGTGGGAGGGATTTGAACCCACCGGATTGCTACATGGGTTTGACCGAAGCCCAGAACATCATTTCTAATGATGAAGTCGAGGATCCATTATCTTTTAAGAAAGCAATGTAGGATGTTGACAAAGATGAATGGATTAAGGCCATGAACCAGGAGATGGAGCCTATGTACTTCAATTAAGTCTGGGAGCTTGTGGATCCGCCTGGTGGCGTGAGACCTATAGGGTGTAAGTCGATCTATAAGTGAAAGTGAGGTGTAGATGGAAAGGTGCAAACGTTTAAGGCTAAACTCGTGGCAAAGGGCTATACCTAGGTTGAGGGAGTGGACTATGAGGAAACTTTCTCACCTGTTGTCATGCTAAAGTCTATCAAGATACTCATGTCCATAGCCACATTTTATGATTATGAAATATGGCAAATGGACGTTAAGACTCCTATCTTAATGGTAATCTTGAGGAGACCATCTACATCATTCAACCAGAGGGGTTCGTAGTCCAGATCAAGAACAAAGAGTTTACAAGCTTAATAAGCCCATTTATGGGCTGAAACAAGCGTCTAGATCATGGAACATTAAATTTGACAGTGCGGTCAAATCGTTTGGCTTTTATCAGAATATTGATGAGTCTTGTGTTTATAAGAAGATCATCAAAAGCTCAATAGCTTTCTTGGTACTTGATGGTCTGGAAAATGGAGTAAATAAATATGCGTTCATTGTTCGTTCTCCATGCGTCGCTAGTCATGCGTTGATCTAAGGGATATGCAAAATGCATTTAAGAACCTATGCGATGACCATGCGTTCCGTTCCTGCCATAAGTTTTCTTGCTCTCTCGCCAAGTATAACGAGATCGCAAGTTTCGAGTGATCCGAGGTCGAACTTAGGGACTTGTAGCTAAATGTTATGAAGTAAGGTGTTTGCAGCAAAGAATAAAAGAATAATGAAGGTTATGGGCTATGCGCTACTTCTACTCCTAACTAATAGATTAAGCAGTGAAAGTATGACCGTGAGAGATAGAGACACAACAACTATTAATGAGTAATAAAATGCATGGGAAAATAGATAAAATGGTGGGGATGTCTTCACTGCAACACTAAGCTTGATCGCAAGGTTAACCCCAACCAACACAAGCTATGCGATTATGCTATACACACTTAACAAAGATGCATGCGATGTATATACGATAGTGTCGAGAGGCCTTATTTCTAAGTCTCTATTCCTGCTCACGTGATTGATGACGGGCAGAAATGCACGTCATTATAGACCTTTTATTTAGAATTATGAGGGCTATTAAGTAGAAGATGCGGCGATTATACTTAGAATTCATGAAAAAATGAGCTTACGTCTATCAGCATTAAGAATCTCAGCTAATCCACTATTATGCGTTATTATGCGTTCAATTGTTTATTTTTGTAGAAACCGTAAAAAGCGATCGCATGCGCGGAAGCCAGGCTATCGTAAAGACGACTGCATGCAGGGAATCTCTCCATCGCAGAAGCAAACACATACGTTCGACGCATGGATGTTCCGGCCATTAACCGCATGAGTCCATCGCATAGAAGTTGCGGCTATCAAGCAAATGCGGTCATCGCATAGAAGTTGCGACTACAGAGAATAACCATAATAGAAGGGCGATCGCAAGGTTGGTGGAATGCAAGCATGAACGCATACACTGGGATTAAAAGATGATGTTGACATTTCACCTACCACACCGTTAGCAACATAGATTCAAAAAAGGACCATCAAGTCGCGAGTGTCAGATTCAAAGCAAGTCCATTAATGGTGTTGGCGATCAAGCTCTATAAATAGAAGCCGTTGAGCATAACTTAAAAGGATCCGGGGTTTTCTACCTGAGGGCAAATCCTTGTGATCCAGACGAAAGCATGAGAAGATAGCTTGAGAGTTCTTCATCCTCTTAACCATTCCGAGTGACGACTGGAGCCTTCGCCGAAGTTAGGGCTTGAGAGAGTCTACTCCATCGCTCATCCATGGTACCATCGGCAGCCTTGACACACATCTGATGGAAGCAAGACATTGCTTCCATCTGGCCATCCATATCTCTTCTATCTTTGTATTGTATTACATTTTGGCTTAAGGAATTAATACATTTTGTGATCAATGCATTTCTATATTTTCCGTCGATTCCATCTCCATCTTTGTTTACTTAGCATCCTTTACTTTCATTGCATCACTAAGTAAGACTGCTAGAGTATCGCATACTTAATCATGCGGCATAGAGATATGAAGCATGTAGCAAACCACCGGGAGGTGTGTGTTGCGCGAGTGTTGTGAGAAAACCTTATTTGCTTAGTGTGAAGCTGTAGTAACGCTTGTCTATAAGCGGACACATTGCTTGTCTATGAGTAGAATCAATAGCAACTAACTACCTGGGAGGATAAGTAGTTGATCGCATTAAGCAATGTAAGCAAGTGTTCACTACAGATAGGAATAATCTAACGTCAGCCAGGTTTATGTGATTACTTTGTCTTATAAGCGCATCATTCATCATTTAGGCATACTTGGGAGAGTAGTCTAAAAACCAAATCTAAGACTCAAGAGAGCAGATTGGATCGCATAAGCAAGAATGGGGAACTTAGGAATAAGCTCCGTTTGCTACACACAACATATACACCCTTTAAGTAGGATATGGAGGTATGCGGTCATCTTGCTTATGTGTGAGAGCACGTGAGCGAGATTTTAGAGTCTTAGAAATAGGCTTCTTGACACTATCACATATATATCGCATACGTCTACGTCAAGTGTGTATACTATGATCGCATAATTTGCGTTGGTTGGGGTTACCCTTGCGGTCAAGCTTAGTGTTGCAGTGAAGACATCTTTGCCTTTTCATCTATTTTTCCATGCATTTCACTACGCGTTAACAGTTGTCGCGTCTTTACCTCTCATTCATACTTCCACTTCTTTATCTGTTAGGTAGGAATAGAAGTAGTGCTTATCCCGTAACCCTCATCATTCTTTTAGTTATTCACCGCAAACACATTACCACATAACATTTAGCTACAAGTCCCTGAGTTTGACCTCGGATCACCCGAGAAACTTGCGATCTCATTATACTTGGCGAGAGCACAAGAAAACTTGTGACAGGAATACATGGTCATTGCATATGAGATCAACGCATACTTTGCAGTCCAACGCATGACCACCGACGCATGAGAACAAACGCATAACCTAAGACATGCATCGCAATAATTGCGTCCCAAAATTTACGTCACCAGTGTTCCCACACATAAACAAGATGACCGCATACTGATAACAGGCAGAAATGCATGTTATCATAGTGCTAAGTTCTTAAACAATGTTGGCTTGCGTTGATAAAACCTGTTAGATTGTGTCCAAAAAGCATCAAATTCATAATATTGCGGTCGCATGCGTTCATTGCATAGAAATAGTTGATTTTTTTATTTTTATGCAGAATATACGTTGACGCAAGGTAAAAAGAGCGATCAAAAGAAATCAACTGACGAGCGCAACATTACCGCAAGACTTTGTGGTGATTTGTGTTCGCAAACATCTGCTCAAGAAGGATTGCCGCAAAGAGCCGACACAACTTGGTGGGTGCATCTGGGTGAAAGGCATAATTAATCACGATAGGACAGAAAGCTGATGACAATCAAATCCGAATTAAGTTGACAGCCGCTAACGATAACAAGTACATTTAGCTTTTCGGTGACAAATATTCGGCGCATCAGTTGGGGAATTAAAGCCATCCCATCTGTTCAATCATAAGAAAGAAGCCGCCTTTCACCCGAAGCTCTATAAATACCAAAGGCATTCTTCAGAAAAAGGGTTCGAAAGTTCGGAGAGTTAGAGAATTTTTTCTTAGACAGTTAGCCTTGTTCTTAGATTTTCTTTTATTTTTAAGGCGGATGCGAGAGAAGGAGGTTGTGCTGACAGATCGTTCCAGTAAGCTTGGGAGAGCGCCGGAAGCTTCAAGATCAAAGAAAGGGCCAACTTCTATGGAAGCATGAATATCTTTTGAACCGAATAGAGATTGCCAGTGTAAAAGCCTCGGTCAGCAAAGGATTGCTACCAAGCTCTCTACCTTTATCTTCCATTGTTATTGTGTATTCAAACTCTTTTAAAGGAATGGAATTTAATTCTCTATATCTGTTCACTCTCTGTTTATCATGCATGAGTAGCTAAATCTGTTGAATGGGTTGAGAACCATTTAGCTAGCACAACTGGGGATCTTCATTCTATGCGATTATCTTGTATTATATATGTTTCATTTGTCCATTAGAGATACTTAGGAGGGTAGTCTAAGGACAGTATCTAGGCTTGGAAAAGTCAGGTTAGAATCTAGGCTTGGGAGAGTCAAATTAGAATGCATAATCAAGAGATAAGAGCTTAGGAATAAGCATTGTTTCCTATTAAGGCATCGCATGCATCCTAGAGATAGGATATGATTGTGTGTGGTCACCTTGCCTTTGTGCATTTTGCATCATCGCATAGGGAAAGAGTAGAGACTTAGGAATAAGCTCTATGGACTCTTTTGCATTCAACATATGCATCCTAGACTTAGGAGCACTGCATTCACATTGGAAAATGGCTTGTTGTGCATGGGTGTAGCATGATCGTATAGTCTGATGCATTCCCAAGTAACGCTAGCTAAAGACCTTCTCAACCCGTTCATCCGCATACTCAGTGCATCTATCACACAATCATACTTTTCTCAAATCCACCACATTTTTTTATTTTTATTTACCGCAAGCAATAAAACCAAACAACTATTTGAGTTACCGGTTACCACAAAGTTTTCTAAAAATTACTACCGCAACCTTTTTTCCCAAGTCCCTAAGTTCAACCCTGGAATTACCAGGAACTCAGTGGGGTTTACATTTGGATTCCACTGAGAAAACTTGAGTGCTCAACGCAATTTCATCACCGCATTTCCCCCATAATTCCACCTCATAAAATAACGCATCAAGTTTTTGGCACCGTTGCCGGGGACTTCGGCAAAATAGTGTGTTAACGGTAATTTTCTGATTTCTTTGCAGACTCTCAATCTCTGGCGAATTACAACCCGGAGATTGAGAGGACGTTCAGAAGAAGATTAAGAGACCGCCAACAACAACAGTCAGATAAAGAAGATATGGCGGAGCAGCCTGGAAACGAAGCACCAAATGAAAACAACGTCATGGCGAATCCAATCCTACTGGCTAACGATCGATCACATAGGCCCATTAGGGACTATGCATCACCAAACCTCTATGATTTCTCTCCAGGAATCATATGGCCTGCCCTCAATGGAAGCAGATTCAAAATGAAGCTGGTGATGCTGCAGATGATCCAGACTGCAGGACAATTCGAAGGACGACCTTGTGAGGACCCGCACGCTCACCTCCGAAGCTTTATCGAAATCTACAACACTTTTGTGTTCCCGAACATCTCTGTCAAATAAGTTCGAGTAACTTTGTTTCCATTCTCTCTCTGTGATCAGGCAAGAAAATGGGTGTATTCCCTCGAGCCAGGAGAGATCACTTCTTGGGAACAGGTCGTAGAGAAATTTATGAAGAAATACTTTCCACCTACTGAGAATGCTAGACGAAAGAAACTCATAACAAATTTTGAACAAGACATGGACGAATCACTCAGCAATTCCTGGGCGAGGTTTAAGAGGTTGATCTGAGACTGTCCACACAAAGGATTGCCAGACTACCTTCAGATGGAAATCTTTTATCATGGTTTAAATCCCGCATAGCAGACCGCTGCTAATATGGCGGCCGCTGGTGGTCTGCTTGACAAAACGTATGACGAGGCTAAGAACATTTTGGATCGCATCTCTAAAAACCACGAGGATTGGAGAAAGAGTGATCAAAGACTAAGAATCAAGGATAACGATGCAAGTAATAGTGCTATTACTTCACTACAGAATCAGATGACCGCAATGATGAACTTAATTTAGGTAATTGGGATTAGTAGCCCAACATCGCAAAATGGGCAAGTCAACGCAATTAGTCAAAACACCGCAAGGTGTACGACTTGCGGTGATGGGCACGCAATGGAAGAATGTCCATAGAATCCAGAGTCTATCTACTTTGTAAAAAATAATCCATTTTCGAATACCTATAACCCCGAGTGGAGAAACCACATCAATTTTACATGGAAGAATCAGCAGCAGAATTTCCAATTTGTGGCGCAGAAAGAAGAGCCACTTGGATTCTTTCCTCACAATAATGGTCAACCAAGCAATCAAGCCAGTAGCTCGCAACTGCCATAATCCTCTTCCTTAGAGAGCCTATTGAAGCAATATATAGAGAAAAACGAAACTATGCTTCAAAGTTAGGCTACATTCATCTGCTATCTAGAATTATAGATGGGATATATTGCAAGTGAGCTAAAGAACAGACCGCAAAGGGCTCTGTCGAGTTCAACAGAACTCCCACACAACTCGGGGGGATCAGGTAAAGAGCAATGTCAAGTTGTGACATTGCGGAATGGAAAAACTGTGGAGGGAGAAAGAAAGGAGCCTAGCCGGATTACTCCATTGCGGCAGAACCTGAAATTGTGGTGACGCAAGAAGAAGAAGGAGAAAAAGAAGCAATAAAGCCAGAAGTTGCATCCACCTCAAAGCCAACAGAGAAGGGGACCGTGAGAGTGCAGTTACTACCTTTCCCGCAGAGACTGAGAAAGAAAAAGAATGAAGAGGTACAGTACCAACGCTTTCTAACTATGCTAAAGCAATTACATATTAATATATCATTCAGTGAAGCGATTGAGGAGATGCCGGCATACGCCAAGTTTCTGAAGGATATGGTAACTAAGAAGAAGGGCACTGGTAAGTTTGCCACAGTGGCTTTAATGCAAAGTTCGAAATCAATAATTCCACCTAAGATGAGCGATCCTGGGAGCTTTACTATACCTTGCTCCATAGGAGGACTATACATCGGGCAAGCATTGTGTGACCATGGAGCCATCATCAATTTGAGGCCTCTGTCGATCTTTAAGCAGCGGAATGTGGGGAAACTTACACCCACGACCATGACTCTCCAACTTGCAAATAGATCTCTAGTGCATCCAGAGGGGAAGGTGAAGGACATGTTGATTACCATTGACAAATTTATTCTACCAGTCGACTTCATCATCTTGGATTACGAGGCTGAAAAATATGTGCCCATCATTCTGGGGCGACCATTTTTATCAACAGGTGGTGCCCAGATTGATGTGCATTAAAGGGAGATCCCTTTGAGCATAAATGGACAAAAGCTCAAGTTTAACATCATCTATGCCATGAAGTTTCCTGATGAAGAAGATCTGCATGACGTAGACGACGACCAGAATTTGATTGAAGAAGAAAAGCTTGACGAAGAAAATGAAGAAGATGATGCAAGCGCATCCATTGCTACCTATAATGCGATCATAAAAAAGACAAGCTAGGAAGAAGAGATGATCGCAAACCAAGAAGAAGAGCCAAAAGAAAAAGAAGAAAGAAAAAAAATGCAACCGTCCCTAATAGAACCACCAACAATGGAATTAAAGACCCTGTCGAACCATTTAAAGTACGTATTTTTGGGGAAGAATGAGAAGTTGCCAGTAATAATTTCCTCGGAACTTAACGAAGGCCAAGAGAATGAGTTGATGAGCATTCTGAGGAAACATGTGCGAGCAATTGGCTAGACGCTCGCTGACATTCGAGGAATTAGCCCAACCTACTATATGCACCGAATTCGTCTTGAACAGAACCACAGGCAATGATCGGACATCAGCGTAGACTCAATCCTATGATGAAAGAGGTCGTTAAAAAAGAGATCCTTAAATGGTTAGATGCGAGCATTATTTATCCGATAGCAGATAGCACGTGGGTCAGTCCCGTGCAGTGTGTGCCTAAAAAGGGTGGCATGATGGTAGTCCCGAACGAAAATAATGAACTAATACCGCAAAGAACCGTCACTAGGTGGTGCATTTGCATGGACTACTGCAAGTTGAATGTGGCCACAAAGAAAGATCATTTCCCTCTACCATTCATTAACCAGATGCTATATCGTTTAGCTGGAAATGACTTTTACTGCTTTCTGGATGGCTATGCTAGGTACAAGCAAATTATGATTGCTCTAGAAGACCAGGACAATACTACATTCACCTGCCCATATGGGACCTTTGCTTTTCGTCGCATGTCGTTCGGCCTCTNCAATACTACATTCACCTGCCCATATGGGACCTTTGCTTTTCGTCGCATGTCGTTCGGCCTCTGCAATGCGCCAAGCACGTTCCAACGGTGCATGATGGCCATCTTTTCAGACTATCTTGAGGACTCTGTTGAAATCTTCATGGACGACTTCTCTGTCTATGGGCACACCTATGAAGTTTGTCTAGCCAACCTGGAGAAGATACTGAAGAGATGCGAAGAGACAAATTTGGTTCTTAATTGGGAAAAATATCATTTTTGGTAAAGGAGGGCATCGTGTTGGGGCATAAGGTTTCCCGAGAAAGGTTGGAGGTGGATAAAGCAAAAATAGATGCAATTGAAAAACTCCCACCTCCAACAAGCGTGAAGGTTGTACGAAGTTTCTTGTGCCATGCTGGATTCTACAAACGCTTTGTCAAAGACTTTTCAAAAATAGCACGATCACTGAGTGCATTGTTGGAGGCTGATAGAAAATTTGATTTTGACGACAATTGCCTCAATGCATTTAAAGTTTTGAAGAATGCACTGATTACCACACTGTGTTAATTGCACCTAATTGGACACTTCCTTTTGAATTAATGTGCGATGCAAGCGGGTATGCGATGGGAGCATCTTTGGCACAAAAGAGAAAAAATAATCTTACATCCCATTGCATATGCGAGTAAGATATTAAACCCTGCTCAGACCAATTACACCACCACAGAGAAAAAGCTTCTGGTGATAATTTTTGCGTTGGAAAAATTTAGAGCATACCTGTTGGGAACAAAGGTACTTATCCATACTGATCATTCGACAATAAAGTATTTAATGACAAAGAAGGATGCAAAGTTGAGGTTGATCAGATAGGTTCTGCTCCTTCAAGAATTTGACATAGAAATAATTGATCGAAAAGGGACAGAGAACCAAGTTATAGATCACTTGTCCAGACTGAAAAACCCTGAGGTTGACCGCAATGAGTTAGAGGTAAGTGCAGTGTTTGCTAATGAGCAGTTGTTCCAGATTGAAGAATTACCGTGGTATGCTGACAAAGTCAACTATCTGGTTTGTGAACAATTTCCTGAAGATTATACCTACCACCAATAGAGGAAGCTTAAACATGAATGCAGATATTATTATTGGGATGAGCCGAATCTGTATAAAAGGGGGCAGACCAGATTCTGTGACTATGCGTACCAAATGCTGCTTAACAATGCATATTATCGCAATGTAATAACTCACCATATGGTGGGCACTTTGGAGGACAGCGCACCGCAGCCAAGGATTTATAGAGTGGATTCTTTTAGCCAACATTATTTAAGGACGCAGTTGACTACGTGATGAAGTGTGGTCGGTGCAAACGCACTGGTAATATTTTATGGAAACATGCAATGCCGATGAACATCATCTTGGAGCTTGAGTTGTTCGACGTATGGGGTATTGACTTTATGGGACCATTCTCTCCATCGAATGGTAAAAATTATATTTTATTAGCCGTCGACTATGTATCCCAGTGGGTGGAGGCAGTGGCATGGGCTGCAAGTGATGCGGTGGTAGTCTCTCAATTCCTGAAGAAAAATATTTTCACTCGTTTTGGCATTCCACGTGCCATAATAAGTGATGAAGGGTCTCACTCTGTCAATCATACTATCAAGGAGCTGCTGCGCAAATATAACATTCTCCACAAAGTGGCCACCGCATACCATCCGCAGACGAATGGTTAGGCCGAGGTGTCCAATCGGGAGATCAAGCTGATACTTTAGAAGGTGGTAAGGCCTTCACGGAAGGATTGGGCAACAAAGCTCGACGATGTGTTGTGGGTATACCGAAATGCGTTTAAAACACCCATAGGTATGTCCCCGTATGCGTTGGTATTTGGTAAGGCATGTCATTTGCCTCTGGAGCTGGAATACAAATCAATATGGGCGGTGAAGAAGCTAAACTTTGACTTGGAGAAAGCAGGAGAAGCACGAAAACTTCAATTGGTCGAGTTGGAGGAATGGAGAATGAGCGCATATGAAAATGCAAAGATCTACAAGGAGCATGCAAAGCACTGGCACGACAAACACATATGCGGTAAAAATATCCATGTGGGATAAAAGGTCTTGCTCTTCAATTCACAGCTACGACTCTTTCCTGGCAAGTTAAAATCGCGTTGGTCCGGACCCTTCATCATTAAAGAAATATTACAACATGGTGCGGTGAAGCTGATTACTGAAGACTGGAGCCGTACGTTTAAGGTTAATGGGCAGCGAGTTAAGGCATATTGCGGAGGTGATTTTTAGCAAGAAAATACCTCTGTAGACCTGAAAAACCCGGAATAGAAAAAATGGAATGGCCTCTGCACTGGCAAGCAACATCATTTGGAGCACAAGTCTTCTAGAGTGTTCTTTTTTTGGTTCTTGAACTCTTATTTCTTCAACACTTTAATCATCATTTATCTATCTGCATTTTTATTCATTACTTCATTTTCCAAAAAAAAAGGGAGATTGCTGTAAAGAATGTTGTTTTGTTTAAAATTATTTGACCCTCTCACTGTTTTTCTTGCAACGATCGAGGCACAGGATTGCGGAGGTGTTACACGAAGAAGCAACTTATCTTATTCTGTCACCGCAATCCAAAGAAGATAAATCACCGCAAAGAATGATGCATCAATACACAATGCAGACGACAATGCAAATTTGGGGGTTGTATTCTTCCTTCACTTTATTTCAAATTTTGCACTATCGCATTGCATTTTAGTTTTAAAAGATTTATCACCGCATCCTCTTTGATTACCGTAATCATTTGACATGGATAAATTTAGTAAGTTACCGCATGTTGTCTCTTTGCCAATTATGATTTCAATGATGAGACACATACTTCTATTTTTTTTTTGTATATACTCGAGTCAACTTAATTTTAAGACTGTCACCTTATGAAATATTTCTAGAAGTTAGAGGTCTGCTAGCTTTCTTTCAAACTCTCTTTACGAAGCTTTCTAAGAACATCGCATGACTTCTTCCAATCTTTTGGCAATGAGGACATTGCTGCATTTTAAATTTGAGGGTGAGGTATTTATTTTCGACCTTGCTATTCTAAAAAAACAAAAAAAAAATTGAATAACAACTCCGCTGTCAACACAATAAGGAAACCCATGTTGATAAGAGTTAAGTTATGAAAGGCACTTACCCGTAATTGGATGTCTGCATGACACACGTAGGGGCAAGCCAAAACGAAAGTAAGTCGCCAAGATCAACGCATAAATAAATGACCGCAACTCCACTGCCAAGTAGGTATGAGTTTAGTCTGAGAAAGAGAGCATTGCTTGTAGTTGGATGTCCGCATGACACACGTGGGGGCAAGCCAAAACGAAGGCAAGGCACTTGGATCAGCGCATGGTCAGAAAAAAAAAAAATAATGCCAAGAAATATGCAAGGATAAAATCATTTGACACCCCGGTGGAAAAGTTTTCTTTTGAAATTAAATCATGTGATGTCCCGGAATTTAGTAAAGTCCTTTGAAGGTCCCTAGGTCTTAGAAATATTTTAAGAGGAGACTTGAATAAGACTTAAGGAAATTTTGGTGTATAGGATTTGAATGAAGTATCCTTGAGAAATCTAGGAGAAGAGATTTACGGTCGACTTGCTAAAGGAGATATTTAGCTTATGCTTGAGGACAAGCATTGTTTAAATTTAGGGTTGTGATAATGGGCAGAAATGCACGTTATCATAGTACTAAGTTCTTAAACAATGTTGGATTGCATTGATAAAACATGTTAGATTGCGTCTAAAAAGCAGCAAATTCATAATATTACGGTCGCATGCGTTCATCGCATAGAAACAGCTGATTTTTGTATTTTTATGCAGAATATGCATTGACACAAGGCAGAAAGAGCGATAACAAGAAATTAACGAACGAGCGCAGCATTACCGCAAGGCTTTGCGGTGATTTGTGTTTGCAAACATCTGCTCAAGAAGGATTGTCGCAAAGAGTCGATGCAACTTGGTGGGCGCATCTGGGTGAAAGGCATAATTAATCATGATGGGACAGAACGCTGATGACGATCAAATCCGAATTAAGTTGACAGCCGCTAACGATAACAAGTACATTCAGCTTTTTGGTGACAAATATTTGGCGCATTAGTCAGGGAATTAAAGCCATCCCATCTGTGCAATCATAAGAGAGAAGCCGCCTTTCATCCGAAGCTCTATAAATACCAAAGGCATCCTTCAGAAAAGGGGTTCGAAAGTTCAGAAAGTTAGAGAATTTTTCCTTAGACAGTTAGCCTTGTTCTTAGATTTTCTTTTATTTTTAAGGCGAACACGAGAGAAGAAGGTTATCCCGACAAATCGTTCCGATAAGCTTGGGAGAGCGCTAGAAGCTTCAAGATCAGAGAGAGGGCCAACTCCTACGGAAGCAGGAATATCTTTTGAACTGAATAGAGATTGCTAGTGTAGAAGCCTCAATCAGCAAAGGATTGCTATCAGGCTCTCTACCTTTATCTTCCATTGTTATTGTGTATTCAAACTCTTTTAAATAAATGGAATTTATTTCTCTATATCTGTTCAATCTCTATTTGTCACGCATGAGTAGCTAAATCTGTTGAATGGGTTGAAAAGCATTTAGCTAGCACAACTGGGGATCTTCATTCTATGCGATTATCTTGTATTATGTATGCTTCATTCGTCCATTAGAGATACTTGGGAGGGTAGTCTAAGGACAGGATCTAGGCTTGGAAAAGTCAGGTTAGAATTTAGGCTTGGGAGAGTTAGATTAGAACGCATAATCAAGAGATAGGAGCTTAAGAATAAGCATTGTTTGCTATTAATGCATCACATGCATCCTAAAGATAGGATATGATTGTGTGCGGTCATCTTGCCTTTGTGCATTTTGCATCATCGCATAAGGAAAGAGTAGAGACTTAGGAATAAGCTCTATGGACACTTTTGCATTCAACACATGCGTTCTAAACTTAGGAGCACCACATTCGCATTGGAAAATGGCTTGTTGTGCATGGGTGTAGCATGATCACATAGTCTGATGCATTCCCTAGTAACGCTAGCTAAAGGCCTTCTCAACACGTTCATCTGCATGCTCAGTGTATCTATCACACAATCAGACTTTTCTCAAATCCGCCGCATTTGTTTATTTTTCTTTACCGCAATCAACAAAACCAAACAACTATTTGAGTTACTGGTTACCGCAAAGTTTTCTAAAAATTACCACCGTAACCTATTTTCCCAAGTCCCTGAGTTCGACCCTGGACTTATCAGGAACTCAGTGGGATTTACACTTGGATTCCACTGAGAAAACTTGAGTGCTCAATGCAATTCTATCACCGCATTACCCCATAATTCCACCTCATAAAATAATGCATCACATACCACCATATCCTACTTCTGGACACATGCATTGTGACCGCATCCTATAGGGTGCATGCGCTGTGTAATAGCAAACAGAGCTTATCTCTAAGCCTCTATTCTTGCTTATGCGATCCAGTCTGACTCTCTCAAGCCTAGATTTGGTTTTTAGACCACTCTCTCAAGTATGCCTAAATGATGAATGATGCGCTCATAAGATAAGATAATCACATAAACATGGTTGACATAAGATTATTCCTATCTCTAGGAACACTACTTACTTTGCTTAATGCGTTCAACTACTTACCCTCCCAGGCAGTTGGTTGCTGCTGATTCTACTTATAGACAAGCATTGTGTCTGCTTATAGACAAGCGTTGCTATAGCTTCACACTAGGCAAATAGGATTTTCTCACAACACTCACGCAACACACACCTCTTAGTGGTTTGTTACATGCTTCATATGTCTATGCCACATGATTAAGTATGCGATACTCTAGCAACCTTACTTAATGGTGTAATGAAAGTAAAGGATGCTAAGTAAATGAAGATGGAGATAGAATCGAAGGAAAATATAGAAATGTATTGATCACAAAATGTATTAATCTCGTAAGCCACAATGTAATACAATACAAAGATAGAAGAGATATGGAGGATCAGATGGAAGTAATGTCTTGCTTCCATCAGATGTGTGTCAAGGCTGTCGGTGGTGCCATGGATGGGTGGTGGAGTAGTCTCTCTCGAGATCTAACTCCGGCAGAGCTCTGGTCGTCACTCGGAATGGTTGAAGGGATAAAGAACTCTCAAGACTATCTTCTCATGCTTTGATCTAGATCACAAGGATCTGCCCGAAGGCAGAAGCTCGAATGCCTTCAGGTAGAAAACCCCGGATATCTGAAGTTGTGCTCCAAGGCTTCTATTTATAGAGTTTGATCGCCGACAACATTAATGGTCATTCTCTGAAATTCTACAGTTAACAGCGTGATGGACCTGTTCTGAATCTCTGCTGCTAACGGTGTGGTAGGTGAAATGTCAACATCACCTTTTGATACTCCCAAAGTATGTGTTCATGCTTGGTTTTCGAAGTATCATCGCATTCCACTACCCTTGCAGTTATCCCTCTATTATGGTTATACTCTGTAGCCGCAACCTCTATGCGATGGACGCATGCGGTTAATGGCCATAACATCCATGCTCAAGTGTATGTGACACCTCTGCGATGGCGAGATTCACCGCATGTGATCAATTCCTGCGTTAGCTACAAAAATAGACAATTGGACGCAAAGTAAAGCATAATAATGGATTAGCCGAGATTCTTAATGTCGATCGACACAAGCTCGCTTTCTCATGAATTCTTAGTACAATCACGCATATTCTACTTAACATCGTTCATAATTCTAAATAAAAGGCCTATAATGACGTACATTTCTGTCTGTCATCAGTACTGTATGTGGATGATATCCTATTCATTGGGAATGATGTAGGGTTTTTTACTAACATTAAAAAGTGGCTACTGCCCAGTTTCAAATGAAAGATTTGAGTGAGGCACAGTATGTTCTAAGGATCCAGATCATGTAGGATCATAAGAATAAGAGGTTAGCCCTGTCTCAGGCATTGTACATTGATCAAATGTTGATCAAGTATAGGATGCAGGATTCCAAGAGAGGTTTGTTACCCTTTAGGCATGGAATCGTTTTGTCTAAGGATCAATGTCCTAAGAAATCTCAAGAGGTTGAGGAAATGAGACAGATTCCCTATGCTTCAACTGTAGGAAGCTTAATATATGCAATGTTATGCACCAGACCCAACATGTGCTATGCAGTAGGGATTGTCAGTCGTTATCAGTCCAATCCAAGATTTGATCACTGGATGACGGTCAAGATCATCCTCAAGTATCTTCGGAAAACGAGGAACTACATGCTCGTGTATGGAGATAAGGATTTGATCCTTACAACATACACGGACTCTGACTTTCAGACCAATAGAGATTCTCGTAAATCAACATCGGGGTCAGTGTTCACTCTGAATGTGTAGTGTGGTAAAGTATAAAGCAAGGATGCATCGCAAACTCCATTATGGAAGTCGAATATGTAGCCGCTTGTGAGGCAGCTAAGAAGGCTGTTTGGTTGAGGAAATTCCTTACATATTTGGAAGTTGTTCCAAATATGGATTTGCCAATCACTCTTTATTATGATAATAGCGGAGCTGTGGCAAATTTGAAGGAACCTTGGAGTCATCGTCGAGGCAAGCATATAGAACTTAAATACCACTTGATCAGGGAGATTGTGCATCGTGGTGATGTGATAGTCATGAAGATCGTGTCAGAGCACAACATTGCTAATCCATTTACAAAGGCTCTCATGCCTAAAGTGTTCGAGGGTCACCTGGAGAGTCTGGGTCTGCGGGACATGCAGCATCTTGTCTAGGGTAAGTGGGAGATGATACTAGGGTATGCCCTAGTTTATTGTATATTGTACATGTATTTATTT
The DNA here is from genome assembly GCF_009727055.1 of Benincasa hispida. NCBI lineage: Eukaryota > Viridiplantae > Streptophyta > Magnoliopsida > Cucurbitales > Cucurbitaceae > Benincasa > Benincasa hispida. The sequence goes on from NC_052358.1 coordinate 42,087,637, forward strand.
TGTATTGCACATTAGTCTCCCGAGGCATTAGGACAAGTGGAAGATTATTGGGATTCGTGTCTTAATTCTCTTGGAGTCTCGTAGTTTGTAAACTATACACATTGTTATGAATAAAATAACAGTTATTTTATTTGGCATTTACTTATATCCAATAAACAAAGCTCCATGGTTATCGTATGTAAACTTAAGCATGCATATGAGATATACAAGTGGATCATGCCTTAAGTGATAACCTAAATAAGTTTATAGTATGAGGATCAAGGAGGGATACCTAATCCTGGTGACACTACGGATACGGCCAGCTTTGTAGAGGTTTTCAAGTATTGTGAACTACTACAAATGGTAGATCCTGACCATTCATGTGGAGACATGCGAGTGGTTGTCCTATACAAAGAGTTTGTATAAGATCGAACCACGAGATGATTTGTCTCTATATATAACGTCGTTGATATTGGAGACTTACATCTCACCTAAACGACCATAGGTGAAATGACGTCAATCTTGAATGTTTGGGAACTCAAGGGCGGTTCTTTGATTAGTATAGGTGAGAATGGCCAGATTGTCAACTCAACATGACTACCTTTTTGGGGATTTGTCTGAGTTAGAAGCTGGAAACTCAGTTACACAAGATGGAATTCACTCCTTCCACGAAGCAGGGGTATGTAGATAGATTGTTCCCTTAAAGGCTGATTCCAAGTCTTGAACATAGTGGTCACAGCTTCTCTTTGGAAGAGATGACTCAGTCATAGTAGGACTATGACTTATGTTCATTAGAGGGATCAGTGGTACTTAAGGAGTTAGATGTAACTATAGAAGCATAACGATTATTGGTCCAGTAGTACTTACGAGCAATGTGAAAGGTTATCGCACTGTTGATTGGTTGATATGGACATATAATATATCTATAGTAAGGAAAGTTTAGTTGTCGGTCTTTAGTAGAGTGCCTGGCAGTTAACGGATGGTAGATCCCGTGAGTAAAGAGGTTAGTCAGTTATTCACGTACCGTTGGAGCTTCGAGCTACAAGTCCATAAGATCCCCTTGGTAGATCAATGGATTCAAGTTGAGAATCAATTCTTGGTGTTGATTTGAAATGTTCAAATTGACAAGAGGTAATTCGATTATATAGATATGATCAATGTGATGTATGAGATACAAGTGGAAGATTAATGTAAATGAGATTTACATTAAGAACCATGAAATAGAAAAAGAGTTATGGTTTATATGTTTTATGAGATGAAATATTAAAGCTATAGGTTATAAATATACTATGGTAAGCTGGTTATCATGTATATTTATAATAATATTAATTATCGGATAATTATCTCTTTTTCTCTAATAACCAATTGAGTTGGAGATTATTGATAGTTTCATGGCAACAGTGAGATAAAAGGAAAACTTTTTTCCTAAATTTAGGAGATTTTGAAAGAGTTTCCATTCTCGGAATTACTCACATTGGTTGTCAAGTGGATCAGATTCACTAAACGGTAGCTGAAGAGAGACTAAACGATCATGGAGTGACACTACACGATAGTTTACTCAGCTGGCCTTTAGCTAAACGATCGCGGAGCTTTTGTTAGATGATCGCATAGCATGTTTTAAACGATTGGGCATCTTCTATACGATAAACCTTATCATCTCACTTGCTCAATTGTTTACACGATTGTTCTTCCTCCGATCTCTTCCTCTAACCAAGTCCACACAAAGTTCACACTTCTGGATTTTTGCACCAAGAATACCAAGGTAGCCATTGTGGTGGTGTCGTATTCAACTCGACATAGTTCGAGGTTTTTGGAGGCCATTCGCTGTGTTCGAGTTCTGTGTTGATCGTGTAATGTTGCGGTTGTAGTGTTCGAGCGTTCGTGAGTTGCTGTCTTGCTGATTGTATGAGCGTTTGAGATCGAGGGTTTTTTAAGATGAGTCTTTAAAGGTATGATAATTTTTCCCTTAATCTTATTGAAAGCATGCTGTAATTTCGTTTTGTGCATAGCCTATATGTTTCCATTTGTATGATTGTAATTGTGTATGTTCAAATACGAATGGAATTTAGAACGATCATTTCGTTGCTCATGGAAATCCTCATGTCCAATTTCCTTCAATAAGGAGTGGAGGCATCTTATGCAATAAGTTTGTATAAGATCGGACCAAGAAATAAGTCACTCTTACTTTATAACATTGTTTACTATTTAAGACTGACTATTTCATTGCGATGACCTAGGTAACTTAACCTTAATCATGAGCTAACTATTAACTCCTATTTATTCGGGATTATTCTTCGATTTTCATAAGTGAGGGTTGGCTCAACAGTGCCGGCTCAATAAGCCTCACATTTCAGGGGTAAGACCGGGTAGATAGCTAGGGACATAGGGTGCAAGACAGAATCCATTCCTACCTGCTTTCAGGATAGTAGAGAGGTTGTTCCTTTAAGTGCTGACTCTAGGTCTTGAACAAAGGGCCCCACCCTCTCATTGGCTCGAGAGGGACTCAGTTTGATGATCATATCACAAACCAATTGTTCATTAGAGGATCAGTGGAACTTAAGGAACAAGAGGTAATCTCGGGAGTAAAATAGCCTTTTGACCTAGCCGTTATTACAAACAACCTTTGAAGGGTTAACTTACTAATTATGGTTATATCGAGTGCACACAATATATCTACAGTGAAGGGAGTGCAACTATTGGGCTTTAGTGGAGTGACCTAGTAGTTAACAAATGAGGGTTAATTCAGTGTAAAAAGTTTAGCTAACTAATCTTGGATCATGGGAGCCCATGATTTGTAGGCCTATTAGATCCCCCTACTAGCTCACAAACGGATTAGCCTTAGAATAACATGATAAGTTTATTTGAAACGTTCAAATTTGAACTAAGGAAATTAGTAATTATATCTGATATAATTACACGTTTAATTTTGGAATTAAACGTAATTAGAGAATCGATTAATATATAAATATGATTTAAACATTAATTTCATGAATAGGGATTCATGGTAATGGAATTAGTGACAAATTAATTTAATATTTGATATTAAATTAATAGAATTAATTAAATTGTTTAATTAATTATTAGTCATTAATTTTATTAGAAAATTTTATTATTAAATTAATTTTTATAAAATTAATAAATTTTAATTTTAATTAAAGAATTAAAATTGGAAAAAGTTTTGATTTTGAATCAAATTTTAAAATCAAAAAGGGAAATTCAAAATAGAGAAAAATCTCAATGTTGGATTTTTCGACTTTCAAGCAAGAAGGTTAGTCACTTTCTTATACATAATTTCACCACCAAATTTAAGGAGTAGCTGGAATCACTTCAAGTGATCAGTTTGCATGAGATTCATGTAATAAAACCACACTTGATTGAGTGGAAAAGCTGATGCAATTGCTGAATTGCTGAGTTTTTGAAGGTTGAAGAAGTTGTTCTTCAACAAGCTGAAAAACCAGAAAATCGCTCCTCCAATTCCCCAAGTTCAAGCTTGTTTTGAGTCCCATAACTCAATCTAAGGCTCCTAGAGAATAGTAGAAAAGCTCTAGTGGTGGTCCACAACAAGAATTGGAGAAGATTGTAGCTGAATTTCGAGTTTGAAAAGGATCTTCAAAGGTATGTGTTGAAACCCTCTTAATACCCTATGCACATGATTGTTTTGATGTCAAAATTGAAGATTTAGAATGCTTAATGATCCTGTTTTCTTCCGCTACATGTTTCTGTAAACCAACACCTGATTCGTTCATGTAGTGACATGAGGAGCACGGGCATCCTGAACAAGAGGCAACACCCTCATTGGCTCGAGATGGACTCGGTTCAGTGATTGGATCGCAAACCAATTGTTTATTAGAGTCTCAATGGAACTTAAGGAGCAAGTTGTAATTTTGGGGTAAAACAACATTTGACCTAGCCGATATTACGAACAACCTATGAAGGGTCGACTTACGAAATATGGTTAAATCAAGTGGACAGAAATATATCTGCAATGAGAAGAGTACAACTATTAAGCTATAGTGGTGTGTCTTGGTAGTTAACGAATATTGATTAATTTGATTTAAAGAGTTTAGCCAATTAATCTCAAATCATTGGAGTTCATGATCTGTAGGTTCATAAGGTCCCTCTACTAGCTCGTAAATCTTAAATTAGTAAATTGAGTGGTTTTGAAATGTTCAAAATCGAAATTAGGGTTTCAATTTGAAGTGTTCAAATTTCCCTTTAGGGTTTTGAGTTTAAAATGTCAAATTCAATTTAGGGTTTGGATAATTTATTCTATATAATTAACGTTTAATTTATCGAAATTAAACATAATCAGAGTGTTTAAAATATTTAAATATTGATTTAGATATTGAATTACATAAATAGGATTCATGTATGAATTAGGTCTTTGGTTAATTTAATATTTGATACTAAATTATTAATTACTTAATCAAATAAATATGTTTAATTAATTATTTAAAATATTAAATTGATTTTATCAAATTTCAAATTTAGAATTTAAATTTTTTATTTAATTAATTTGGAACTAATTAAAAATGAAAATCAATTGTTAGCGAAAAAATCCAGATTTTTCCAATTGAAGTGGATTGAGCTCAAATCCAATACCTAGACCACTTCCATGTTGCTCCTTGAAGTGTTATAAGCATTATAGCTTAGTGCTTGCATGTATCAAGTGCTTAAATACTTCAATTTATCAAAAATTGGAGTGAGATTTATGTTTTTTTTCTGAAGAACTTGTTGAAGTTATGAAAATCCTCCAAAACTCTTACTCTTCTTCACCTAATTGATCTCAATTGTGAGTTCTACCACTCAAATCTAAGTTGGAGATTAGTAGAGAAGACACTCTTGGTGGTCTACTATCGATTTGAAGCTCAAATTCATGGAGAGCAGCTGGGATTTAGTGAAAATATTCAAAGGTATAAGTTCGTGAAACACTCTTCTTTAACTATCAACTAGTTTTGGATCTTTTGGTTTTGAAATTACCCCAATTAGAGATCTTAAAAAGCCTAGTCGTTACAATTGACCCATTAAAATATTGGTATACTAAATGATTGACCAAACTCATTAAAGTTACTAAATGAGTAAAACCTAACATGAGCATAGCTTAGCTGGCATGTGACTTGCATTATCAACTTTATTCGTGATCCATCATATCGCCAAAAAAATATTATAAAAATTACTATTTTTAAATTCCCATGTCGATATCCATTTAATATCTAGCTATTGTAAGGACCTTGATTGAAGAAGAAAAAAAGGGGCAAATACCAATTTATATCCTTAAACTTTGAGAGTTGTATCAATTTAGACCCTAAATTAATAATTGTATCAATTTAAACCCTGAACTTTAGAGGTTTATAAATTTAAACCTCAAACTAATAATGGTATCAATTAAAACCTTAAACTTTCATAAGTATATCAATTTAAACCCAAAACTTTCAAAAATGTATTCAAATAAAACATAAAGAATGGTTTAAGTTGATACACTTATGATTTAAATTAACATAATTATTAGTTTAGATGCACTTATAGAAGTTCAAATTTTAAATTTATACAAGTATTAGTTTAGGGCTTAAATTGATACAACCACAAAGATTGGGGGTATAAATTAATATTGTCCAAAAAAAATACTCAAAAGATGAAATTGAAACTTTTCAAAAGACTAAACCCCCTTTTAGTAATTATTTTGGTTTTTGTTTTTCGTTTTTGAAAATTAAGCCTATTTTCTCATTTGCATCTTTTTTAAATACAATGGTTAATTGTTAGCCAAATTCCAAAAACAAAAACGAGACTATAGAAACTACTTTTTTTAGCTTTAAAAAATTAGCTTGTTTTTTAAACTATTAGTAAAAAGTAGATAATAAAGGAAGAAATTTGGAGGTGAGGGAAATTTTTATATGCTTAATTTTCAAAAATAGAAATCAAAAGTCAAATGATTACGAAACAGAACCTAAATAACTTTATTCCACCATCTTCAATAGTGTTCATTATTATTGGAGTCCACATTTATCTAACTTCATCTTCCTCTCTTTTTATTTCAAATCAAATTCCACAATGTCTATATTTTAACAATCTATTTCAAATCTAACCAAAATTTGGGTAGAAACAAACATTTACTTGATTAAATATGAACATATTTCGAACTTTATCTCAAATATTTAAGAAAGTGTAAAATTTAAGTTTAAGCTATCTAGAGTTGATCTCAGATTAAGAAAAATTGTTATATTCATATTCAATCCTATATCAAATTTTGAGTAAAATTAAAAATCAAAAGGTACAACAAATAGTGTTGAAAAGTTCAAAATCAAATGGGTTATTATTGAAAGACTCAAAGATAGCTCTAATTGTATAATATACAAACGAAAAATTAGTAGAAAAAAAGTTAGTTTACAAATTTCACAACTTCAAGTTAAACAACTCTACACCTTAAATAAAAAATTTTATCCAGATTAAGTACTACAAACATGTATTATTTGACTCTACATCCTAATTAACTCTCCAACTAAACTACTTTAGACTTAATAACCCAATTGAGAACTCCAAGTGTCTCATAAAATGTACACTTAACTTTTTGTCATGTGTATTGTTGACTATACCATGTTTGTTGCTCTATGGTGTGAAATAAAACAATGATTAAAAGATATATTCTTTTGAAGAGGAAAAAATGCATTCTAGGAGGATGGGCAACAACAACTACAAGTCATCAAAACACAATTGGATGAGCACTTCATGTGATGAGAAGCATTTGTCAGTGTCATTTTCTTTTGGTAATGCTTTGTCTAATGGACACATTATTATCTCTTTTCCCCCACCCCCCATTCTCAAGCAATGTTCTTTTATTTATATCTCTCATTTTGATATCCATCATGAAAATATAAAATTGTTGTGTGTGCGCATGCTTAAAGTTGGAAATTTTTTTTTAAATAAATGTTGTGTTTGTAACAATTATTTGAAGATTAGTGATCTGTCTTGAAAAAAAAAAAAAAAAAAAAAGAAAAAATGGTTGTGTATAAATCAATAGCATGAATTTGATTTATGGTTGCAAGATTGGTTGAATATGTGGTGTTTAATATTTTCAGAGAATTCTCAATCTGATTCTTAATTTTATAAATATTTAAAATCTTTCTTTAATGCTATTAAAAATTAGAGAGATTTTTAAAAATAGAAAAATAAAAAAAAAATCATTTACCCAAAATTTAATCTTATTTGATAGTGATTAATAGAAGTCTATCAATGTAGAAATTGATAGATGTGTATCATTGATACTATATGATAGACTAATAGAAGCCTATCGGTATCTACCAGTGTTTTGTTTTCGCTATTTTTATAAATAATTTGACAATTTTTTTATCTGTGAAAATTGTTCTAAAAATTATCAATTAAATTCTATAAAAATATGATAAATTTGGTGAGTAAAAAATTGTCATATCTTTACAGTGTTATATTCTTAATATTTTTAGTTACATAAAATATATCACTCAAATTCTACTTAACACGTGAAAAGCAACCTTGATCATTATCAAAATTCAACATGTCTAGTAACAATTGTTGTTTCTTTTCCTTGGCATGTTCATGGATCAAAATACGTTAATGTTTGAAGGGATGTGTTTGAATTTGTTATCTTGCTCTTTGAATGATCAAGTACGAGAGTCTCGCTATCCGATCAATAAATTGAGGTCCAAGGGTGATGTGTACTCGTGGGATTTGAGGGTGTGCCCCTCAATCTGGGATTCAATGGGTTGCTAAAAGTCTGTTTGGTTCGCAATATGAATTATATTTTATATTTTTAGATTCATTGAGTTCAATGAATATATGTTTGGTAGACAATCTAAATTCTGTTTCTAAAAATTATTTTCGGATTCTATGATCCAGATAGTATATATTCTAAAAATAATATTTTTATGTTTTCATTGTATTTAGAATTTGAATTTTAAAATTTAAAATGTAGAATATATTAAATAAAAATTAAAACATTTTAAAAAAATATAGTATGTCAGGTTATAAACTCAATTCAAATTTGTTAAAATTAAATTTGGTCCATGTAGTTTGGATAAAATTAAAAGTTAGTCCATATGGTTTTAAATTTTAGAATTTAGTTCCTATAATTTGATATAACTTCATATATAGTCCCTAAGGTTTATTAAATCCTCTTAAATAGTCTTTACCATAGGGACTATTTATGAAATTTTTATCAAATCATAGGGGATAATTCTAATTATAAACAAGAAGACCTAAATTTAAGTCATTCAAAACTATAAGGAAAAAATTATATAATATTACAAAATAATAATTATATAATTTTTTAACATAAATTCATGTTCATAACTAAATTAATAATATTTATTGTAAACTAATATTTAATGAAAAACAACAACTAGTTTGTAATTGTTTAAATTGAATTCAACTTCTAAATTCTAGATTTGAAAATATAAAATACTACGTTAATCCCCTATTTTTTAATTTAATTATCTAACAAACAAGCCCTAAAATATTGGTGAGCACTTCAACTAAACACTGACCCATTGAATCTTTTACCAAAAAGAACTAGAATGTAGAGTTCAAAAAACCTAAAGACATTGTCAATTATGTATAATTTTGGACCCCTCTACTTCATATAATTCAAACACTTCAACCAAACACTGACCCAACAAAAATATATAACCTACTCTTCAACTAGTTTCTTTCAACAACCTACTACCCAGATTTCTTTTCTTTCTTTCTTTCTCTCTTCTTTTAGCAAACTTGAGAAGCTTCAAATAAATTGATGCATATTCCAATCAAAATTATTGAGACAACCATCATGTAGAAAAGATACATCCAAATATGAAAATAAGAAAAAGATGAGTGGTGGATTAATTGATAGTTTTATGTAGACTAATAATTTGTAGTTCCATAGAAAGGTTTGTAATTACAAAGGATTTGCAAATCTAATCTAATTTCACATCTTTACTTTTCTTGTTCAACATTTTTGGTTCATTAGATGTCTGAGATGAAGGAATCCATTCATCTCCCTGAATGAAATTCTGAACAGAGTAACTAAAAACATGTTGTGCTGGAATCTGACTACTCCACCCGACTCTCTCCGACGTCTTCGACCCTACTCCTGAATTCTCAAACTCTCCATAGAAGAGAGTCTTCAAAGCAAAGTCCCCACTCCATGGCATCCACCCCGCCGGCGTGACAAGAGACTCGAGATTACAATGTATGAAGACCGTCCTCGAGTACTCCTTCCATGGCCTCCCCAAGAAGTTCTTATGCACTTTAGGCTTACTGTAGTACAATGACATGTACTCCTGAGTGCCATTTATGAGGCAGTTCTGGAACACAAAACCAGTCGATTGAGCAGGGTCGGTCCTGCCCTGGGCAGTGATGGCGTTGTTTTCGCCTTTCTCAGGCTTGAGCTGTCGGGGACGAACTAGGATTTCGCAATCTTGGAAGATGGAAGCAGAGTTTCCAAAGATGAAATCTACATTGCCTTGAATCTTACAAGATTTGTAGAATTGGCGAAGGGAGTGGGCATAGAGAGTATCTTGGTTGCCAATAAACTCACAATCTTGAATGACTGAGAGATCACTATCTGATCTAAAGGCCACAGCTTGATGGGCATCAGGCCCGGCCGTGTTTTGAATGGTGAGACCGCTAGCCATGAAGCCATCACCAAGTACTCCTGCACATAACCACATCAACTTTATACCATATTGGCAACATTTTTCAATGCTTTAATATCCAACTATATACTACTTCAATCCGATTGAATATAAAGAATTTGGGTCATCCATACCTCTTTTGATCACTACACATCCATAAAGTATTCAGGTCATCTATATATATACCAATTTTAACTAATTTTAACAATAAGTTTGAAATGAATTTTGAGAATTGATACACTCTAGAAGACCACTAATTTGTTTTAGATCCTTGAGTGGCCATGGTCATTTGACAACTAACCATAGCTTAACCCCTAAAACTAAAAGATAATAAAACTGCAGCTTGATGTACATCCATTTTTTTACTCACAAAGAAAAAAATATTAAATATTTTTTTAAAAAAAAAATTATTACCATGTCAAATTTTATTAGACAATCATTTGGATGCATTAAGATAGGTGCCACTAAGAGAGTATCCAAGTTTTTTTTAAAACTAAAATGAGTAGACTCATTTGCAAAGATTTGAAAGAAAAAAAAAAAAAAAAAAAAGTTAAATTACAAGTTTAATTCATGAGTTTTTACAATTTTTTAAATTATAAATAAATTTAAAGTTTTATATTAGACAAAGTTTAATTTCATATGTATAAGAGAAAAATTAATTCGCTAGAAATAAAAAAAAAAATGAAGGTGTATTAAATACTTCTACAATATTTAAAATTAAATATATACAAATTTAAGAATTAAAAACGACTTTTTTTCTAAAAAAAATTAAAGACTAAACGTGTAATTAAAAACATCTAAAAAGAAAACTTGTAATTAAGAAAATAATAAAATAATAAATAAAACTCACCAACAGTGGCAGTGTTGTAAGTGGAAAGCCCAGGCTGGCCCACATTAAGTGAGCCCGTAATTACTGTTTTGCCCATCCCATCTCCTAAAAATACCACATTCTTCTTCTCTAACGGAACCCTCACGATTTCCTCATAAACACCTTCCTTAATATGAATCACAAACCTACGCGCCGCCGCATTCTCCGGCGCCGCATCCACAGCTTCCTGAACAGTTCCGTAACATCCCCCAGCGCCATCCTTGCACACCGTCGCATCAGCCGCCATCTTTGACGGAAACCCACCGCTAAACCCCAACCCGGATCCACCACCACCGCCTTCCCAGAATCCATCCCGCTCCGTCCTCGGCGGAGTCCACGCCGCCGTATCATTCCCGTAAATGTCGTAAGCCACCAACATACTCAGCGCGTTACTGGAGAGACCGATGAGAGAATCGAGAAACGCCATGGTTTTATCTACTAATTGAGTGTCGTTAGCGTACTTGAGAGCGGACCAGCAATCGTAATGGTAGAGAAGGGAGGCGCTCAGCCAGGCGCGGGCATCCTTGGTCCGACCACGGCGGAGAGCGTCGTTGGTGAGAGAAATACGGTAATCGGAATTCCGGAGAACCTCAAGGCAATTCTTGGCGGCGGTGGTGCGATTGAGATTCTTGGCAGAGGAATCGAGGATTTGTTTGACCATAGATTGGGCGGTGGATAAACCGTCGGATGAGAGAGAGACGGCGGATTGGAGGATCTGGAGAGGGGAGGGATTTGGAGGGAGAGAGGAATGAGAAAGGGAAGATCCGCATTGATCGGGGAAACGGGTGGCCTTGCAGGCGTGAAGGATGCCGTCAATGGAAGGTGGGTTGGTGAAATGGGTTGAGAGGTGGTGGTGGCGGTGGCGGGCGGCGGAGGAGAGAGAGAGAAAGAAGGAGAAAAGGGAGAGGAAAGAGAGGAAGGAGAGGGAAGCCATGGAGAGGAAAAGGAGAGTGGATTTGGAAATGGGGAAATGGGTTTTTCTGGGGACCATTTTTGTGGGAAATGGAAATGGGATATTTATAATGGAGAATGTGGAGAGAGAGAGAGATTAAGGGTAGTGGTGATAATGGCCGAAAATGGAGAAAGCTGAATCACGGGGAGAGGAAAACAAGAGTCACGGGTGGTTATGGAGGCAGTTAAAGTGGTGACCGGGGCGGTCTACGACGGAGGAATTGGAGTTTTCTTAGGTTCTTTTTTTTTTTTTTTTCCGTTTTCTTTTAATGTCATAAAGAGAATAAGGAAAGAAACTCTTCGTTTCGTTGGACTTTCTATTTTTATTTTTTACTTTTATTTAAATCATTTTTTTGTTCATTAGGACACTAAATCTCTTGAAGCTCATCTATTTATAGAGTTCATATGTTATTGTTTGGGATTATTTGATTTGAGTTCATATGTCTGTGTATTTTATTTGAGTTCAATACCAAATTCATATTTTAAATTGTTGATTATGCATAATTTTTCTATTTATTCTATAAAATTCAATATTTGATAAAAATTGGAATTTGGGACCGATCCCTACTTCTATATCGGTGTTCCTTCAATTGGTATCAAAGAGCCAGACTTAATTTTACAAATTCATGGTGGGTTTTTGCATTATGTATTTAATTCATGATTGATTAATGTATGGAATGAATCGTTTGTGATTATTGGATAATTTCGAGATTGGACTTTTGTTTTACATGTTGTTTGTAATTGTAATGTACAAACATTTTACTTATGGAATAAAATATCTGATGTTTTATTTTATTTATTTAGTTGCATTAATCACAAACCAATAAACTAACATCCAAGATTATCTTGTAGCTTAAACATGTATGTAGAGACATTTGTAGAGCTTAAACATGTATGTAGAGACATATGAGTGGAGCATGTTTTAAGTGATAACCTAAATGGTCTGTAGTAGATGGACAAAGTTGGATACCTTATCCTAGTGACACTACGAATATGACTCGTTTTTTATATGTTACACTTGTTATAAAGTACTGCAAATGATCTGATCCTGATCATTCATGTGGAGACATGTGAGCAAGGATATTCTATAGAAAGAAGTTTGTATAAGATCGGACCACGAAATATTTAGTCTCATTATATAATGCGGTTTGTAATTAAGACTTACATTTCAACGGGATGACCATAGGTAACATGACCTGAATCCTGAGTGAGTTGTGAGCTCCGGCCTATGAAGGCGGTCCTTTGATTTTTATGGATGAGAGTGACCAGATCACCGACTTAATAAGCCTACCATTTTGGGATTCGTTTGATTGGTGAGTTGGAAACACAACTACACAAGAAGAAATTCACTTCTTCCCTAATGTCGGCATAAGTAGATAAATTGCTCCCTTAACGGCTGATTCTGGGGCTTGAACAATGTGGCTTCTCCTAGCCCGAGAAAGGTTTGGTCATAGTTGGACTATGATTTATTGTTCATTAGAGGGATCAGTGATACTTAAGAAGTGAGATGTAACTAAAGCGGTAATTTTGGTCCACTTGTACTTATGAGCAATTTATGAAGGGTCATTATACTATTGACTGGTTATATCCAATGGACACAGAAATATATTTGTAGTGTGAATAATGCAGTTGTGGGTCTTTAGTGTAGCGTCCGATAGTTAACAGATGGTGGACAGTTTGATTAAAGGAGTTTAATTAATTATTCACGTACCATTGGAGCTTCAAGCTACAAGTCCATGAGGTCCCCTCAGTAGCTCAACGAGAATAAATGAGAAGTTTTTGGATTAATTTGAATTGTTCAGATTAATTAAGGAAATTAATTATATATGATATAATTACTATAATGTATTTGATACATTATATTATTAAGTATTTATGAGAGGAAATGAATATTTAATATGATTAAAATATTAATTGTATGTACTGGATTCATATGGTTAAATTTAATATAAATATTATTTATATTAAAAGACATTGGTGAGATAAAGGAAACTATAGGTTATATTGTATATGATACAATATTAAAACTATAGGTTATATGTTATATTTAATATAACATATAGTTTAATATATATTATATGATAAGATAGTTATCATTTGAATATATATTAAATTATTTACTAATTAAATTTATTTATTTATTTATTTCAAAATTGTTCTTTGGGAGGAAGTTGCAACTCTCTCCCCCTTCTTTCCTTCCAGATTGTGTAAGTGGGGATTTTTTTTTTTTTTTACGGTCATTTTTTTCCTCTATGGTAAAGAAAAAGGTGCAAAAAAAAAAAAAAAAAAACTAACAAAGAGTTTTGAGATCTATATATCCTCCTTCTCCTCTTATATTCTCTCTAATTCATCTTCCCTCATCAAAATAATCAGAGCCCCACTTCTCTTGGATTCTCATCTAGAGAATACCGAGGTAGCCATTCATGGTGGTATTCGTTCGAGGGAATTTCACGTGAAGTTTTGGTTTCTATAAAGGTTAGGGTTCTGAACCTTTCTTCTTTCTCTTTTTTATTTTTAAGCATACTGTATTTTATTTATTAAATGCATATTTTTGTTCTGTCTCTATAAAAGTTTACATTCTGTGAAATTTGATAAAATTGAGACAATCTGTTTCCGCTTAAGGTCCCTTCACAGGGTACTTTCATTGCAACCTTTATTTTTATAAATTTGATTTATAAGGACCCGTGTTTTGGGCATAATTATTGTTATGGAGCCTGTATTTGTTCTGTATTTAGTCATTTGTGGATGTTTTGGTGGATTTCTAGAGAAAACGAGTCCAAAATTGGAGGAGAATCGATGAAGATTACAATTGTACAGTGGCTACTATACAGTAGCGTTGCAACGATGTGTCCTAGCATTGCAACGCTAGGTCACAACATTGCAATGCTGCAAGATGAAAAGAACAAAGTGAATCGCGCGCGGTTTGGTTTGTTGCTTGGTTGGTTTATGTTCGATTCGAGTGGTTCGTGGCTGGTTCAGGTGCTGGGCGGACCAATTATGCAGTTTAAGACCCAGTTCGCTTGTTTTGAACTAGCTGAACTTTAATTATTTAATAGATAGTTATTTTTTTTAATTAACTTAATATAAGTGTTTTGTCTGCTAGAGCTCCGCCGGCGGCCGCATCTATATTGCTTCTCTCAGATGAGATAAACCTGAATAGAAGTATTGAATTAGATATTGCTCAGAAATTTGATGGTGTGGAAAAGATGCACATAACTGTTTGTATCTTTCACAATATTCATACAAAGATTCTCCTACACTTTGTTTAATTCCATAAATCTCTTTCCGTATGTTATGAGCTTTAGATGACGGAAAGAATTTTTCTAAAAAAATTTTTTTCAATCCACTCTACGTAGTAATAGAACCCGCTGGTAAGTAGTATAGCCAATCCTTAGCCACATCCTTCAAGGAGAAGGGGAAGGCTCTAAGGTTGAGCTACTCTTGTGTCACTCCATGAGGACGCATCCCGTCACAAACAAGGTGAAACTCCTTCATGTGCTTGTGAGGGTCTTCACCGNCAATCCTTAGCCACATCCTTCAAGGAGAAGGGGAAGGCTCTAAGGTTGAGCTACTCTTGTGTCACTCCATGAGAACGCATCCCGTCACAAACAAGGTGAAACTCCTTCATGTGCTTATGAGAGTCTTCACTGGGTTGCCCTCTGAAAGTTGGAAGTAAATGTACTAGCCCCAGTTTGAGTTCAAATGGGACAGTTGTCTCTGGGTATACAATGCAAAAGGTTGTTAATTATAACCCGATTCAGCTAACTCATGCAAAGTTTGTTCTCTTTCTTCACCCATGATGTTTGGTTGTGGTTGTTCATTTTCTTGATCCAACTCTTCAAATTCTTTTTGCTTTCTTCTAGCTCCTTCCCTTCATAATCTTCTTTCCTCATGATCAATATCTAAAAGAAAACTCCAAGAGGAACAGGTTATACACAAAGGGAAAACTTAAAAATAAATTAACTGTTTTTTTAATGATTTTTTTATTCTTTTTTTTTAGAAGGAATTCAAAATTCTAAAAATCCAATTGCACAGTTCCCCGACAACGACGCCAATTTTTTCAGAGTAAAGTAGGTGTCGTTCATTCTATCATCCAAAACAAATGAAATTTATTTAAACTCTAACTACAACTTGAACTAACACGTAGAAATAGTGGAACTAAGAGGTCGATCCCAAGAGAACATCAAATAATTGGCCTAAAAATTGACTATTTGAATTCCTAAATGTAGTCACAAGAATAACAAAAACATGCAATGTTTACGACGCCAATTTGTTCGGAGTAAAGTAGGTATCGTTAATTCTATCTACCCAAAACAAATGAAATTTATTTAAACTCTAACTACAACTAGAACTAACATGTAGTAGTAGTGGAAGTAAGAGGTCGACCCCTAGAGAACCACAAATAATTGGCCTAAAAATTGACTATTAAGTTCCTAAATACAAAAGATTACATTGGTGGGGTTGGTGGGTGTTTGTTTTAAGAACTAAAGGAAACTAACTAAGCAAAAGACAAGAATTGATATAGGAAATTTATTGATGAGAGAAATAAAAGAGAGTTTGTGAGATAAAATTCAATGGAAATGAAATCTTGGGAATTTTATATAACTAGGCAATTCTATCATTGACTTAATAAGAAATCGTGCAATTAGATTATTCAATAGTTCATTAAGAATAAATTCCTAATGCCCTAATTAGCTACAATTAACCATAATCTAGGTCGTAATTGCTTCCTAAAGACATTTCACAACAAATCCCTAAATTGCATTTAACTCATGGGTTTTCTTAACGATTCCAATCTTGAAATCAAAATACTGAAAATTCAAGATTGATTACATGCATGTTCTAAATTAATAGATTCTTTAAAGAAAAGAGGAAAAGAAGTCCACATTTTCTATGAGGACTACTAATTCATGCAACAACAATATACAATTTTGTTATAGAACCATGTAATTTTTGCATACAAAAATTGATAATCTTGATTCGTCAATTCAATCTTAATCAATTTTATTCTAAATCTCAGCAAGAACATTCAAAAGAAAGTAATTGCATGAAAGAAAATTAAAAAAAAAAGTCTCAAGAAAATGCCTAATTACATAGTACCCCAAGAAAAAGATTTACCTACTCATGGAGGTTAAAGTTCTTTAAGCATTCCATTGATAGTTGCATATTGATACAAGTTTGAGTACAAACCGACACAATCTCATAGAAAATTACAAGAATCACTCTTGGAAATCGAGATCCCTCTCTAAAAAAAATGAGTTTTTCTTCTTCTAAGTTTTTCTCTCAAGAGAATGATGGATTTTCTAAAATAATTATATCACTTTCTCCGTCTTCTGAAGAACTGAACTCATTTATACCAGCAGGAAATCATCGCAAAGCAGCGGATGGATCACATCAAAATCCGAAAAGAAGAACGAGCGCATCGAGTTTTTTTGTTTAATACTCGCTCCTCGACACTTGACAGTCAATACTCAATCCTCAGCGCTCGGGATGCTCTTTACTCGATTGTCTTAGCTCAATGGAAAATGAATCAGACGAAACTCGATGACTCGATGGAAGATGGTTAAATACTCGTTAGTTTTTACTTGATGCTATTTGACAGTATTCTGTTAAATACTCAATGGTTGATGACCCAACAGCCTTACTCGATGCTCTCCTGAGTGTTTACTCGATTCTCTTCAATTTGTTGATTTTCTTGGCCATTTTTATCTTTTTGGCATAATTTTCTTGTAATGACTCCAAAATGCTTCAAGGATCGTTAATCCTACAAAATTAGCAATTAAAGCAAATAATCAACACAAATTTGGGGAATTAACATAAAAAATATACATTCTTTAAAAACCTAACAGAGGCCAGTAAAGTTAGCTTCATCTTGGAATCTTTGCCTGAAAGTTTCCTACAGTTGCGTAGCAATGCTGTTATGAACAGGATTGACTATAACCTAACCACTTTGCTCAATGAGCTACAGACTTTTTTATCCTTGATGAAAAGCAAGGAACAAAAGGGAGAGGCAAATGTTGCCTCGTCCTTTAAGAAGTTCTACAGAGGATCCTCCTCTGGAACTAAGTTTATGCATTTTTCTTCCAACACTAAAAAGTGGAAGAAAAAGAAAGGTGGAAAGGGAAAGCTAACCCACCACTGTTGTCCAGAAGGGCAATATGGCCAAGGCTACAAATGGGATCTGTTTCCATTGCAACCATGAGGGACATTAGAAGAGGAACTGTCCCAAATACTTGGTAGAAAAGAAGAAGGCCAATCAAGATAAATATGATTTACTTGTATTGGAGACTTGTTTAGCGAAAAATGATGATTCAGCCTAGATAACTGATTTAGGTGCCACTAACCATGTTTGTTCTTGTTGGGTTTTATGTCCTAGAACCCGTGGTTTGTAAATAATAAACTTATTTTGAAATTCAATATAGTTATTATTGAAGTTTGATTCAACAAAGTTGTTATTGAATATATGAATTACTTATTTCGTTTTAGAAATAAATCCAATAATCTAAAAGATCCATGACTATTACATGAGTACTTAAAATTTATGTGGAGATATAAGAGTGGATTAGGTTCAAGTAAACAATCAAAATGATCTATAGTATACGAATAAGGTTGGGTACCTTATTCTGATAACACTATCGAATATGGCTCACTCTGTAATTGTTACAAGGAGTTACAAAGTGCTACAAACGAAGTTATCCTAATTCATTCATGTGGCGATGTCCTGTGTAATGAGTTTGTACAAGATCGGACCATGAAATAAGTCACTCTTACTTTATAACGTTGTTAATTATTGAAAGACTGACTATTTCATAACGATGACCTAGGTAACTTAACTTTAATCCTGAACTAACTATGAACTCCTGTTTATTCGGGTTATCCTTAGATTTGCATAGGTGAGGGTTGGCTCAACAGCGCCGGCTCAATAAGCCTCCGATTTCAGGGGTAAAATCGGGGAGACAGCTGGGGACATAGGATGCAAGATGGAGTTCGCTCCTACTCGCTTTCAGGGATAGTAGAGAGATTGTTCCCTTAAGTGCTGACTCCAAGTCTTGAACAAGAGACCCCAACCTCCCATTGGCCCGAGAGGGACTCGGTCTGATGATCGGATCACAAACCAATTGTTCATTAGAGGATCAGTCGAACTTAAGGAACAATCGGTAATCCCGGGGGTAAAACAGTCATTTGACTCAACCGTTATTACAAACAACCTGTGAAGGGTTAACATACTGATCATGGTTATATCGAGTGAACACAAAATATCTACAGTGGGGGGAGTACAACTACTGAGCTTTAGTGGAGTGGCCCGGTAGTTAACGAATAGGGGTTAATTCGGTGCAAAAAGTTTAGGCAATTAATCTCGGATCATTGGAGCCCATGATTTGTAGGTCTATTGGGTCCTCTTACTAGCTCACAAATTGAATAAGCCTTAGAATAATATGATAAGTTGTTTTGAATTGTTCAAATTTGAATTAAGAGAATTAGTAATTATATGTAATATAATTACACGTTTAATTTTGGAATGAAATGGAATTGGAGAATTGATTAATATTTAAATTTGATTTAAATATTAATTTCAAAATAAGGATTCATGGTAATGGAATTGATGGCAAATTAATTTAATATTTGATATTAAATTAGTAGAATTAATTAAATTATTTAATTAATTATTAATTATTAATTTTATTAGAAAAATTAATAAAATTTCAATCTTAGTTAAAGAATTAAAATTGAGAAACCTTTTGATTTTGAAAATCTATTTGAAAATAAAAAATGAAAATCGAAAATTGAGAAAAATCTCAATGTGGGATTTTCCCACTTTCAAGCAAGAAGGTTAATCACCTTTTTACCCATAATTCCACCACCAAGTTCAAGGAAGAGCTGTAATTACTTCATGTAATCAGCTTGTATGAAAGTCATGCAATAAAACACCCAGTTTTTTAGTGGAAAATTCTATGAAAAACCCTGAATTTTGCTGAAGATTCAAGGTGGAATAAGGGTTCTTTTTGTGAGATGAACCAGTGCCTCTTCTTCTCTCAATTCCTAAATTCAAGCTTGTTTTGAGTCCTACAACTCAATCTAAGGGTCCTAAAGGATAGTAGGGAAACTCTTGTGGTGGTCCACAACAAGATTTGGAGAAGATTGCAGCTGATTTTCGAATTTGAAGAAGATCTCCAAAGGTATGTAATGAAACCCTCTTCATAGTTGATGAATATGTTTAATTTGTAGCCAAATTGAGGAATTAGAATGCTTAATGATCCATTTTCTTCCATTGTGTGCTTCTCTAAACCGACCATTCTTCATTTCAAGGAATTAGTTCCTAGCGTCAACTAGAAGTTGGGGAAATAACGATGCGTGTTGGAACTGGACACGTCGTCTCAACTATATCTCAGCTATGGCAATGGGAGGGCTTAGACTCTACTTACAGAAATCTTATATTTTATTAGATAATGTATATGGGGTTCTAGGCTTGAAAAGGAACCTGATTTCTATAAAATTTCTTCTTAAACATCATTACTCTCTAAATTTTTAAGTAAATAAAGTGTTTGTTAACAAGAATGGAGTATTAATTTCTTGTGTTATCTTAAAGATAACTTATATGTGCTAAGATTGTTAACAACTAAAGCCCTCCTAAAACTGAAATGTTTAAAATTTGCGGTAACTCAAAATAAAAGAATTAAAATTTCTCTTAAAGAAAATGCCCGTATTTGGCATCTAAGGTTAGGACACATTAATCTCAATAGGATTTAGAGATTGGTTAAGAATGGACTTCTAAGTGAGTTAGATGAAAATTTTTTATCTGTGTGTAACTCATGCCTTGAAGGTAAAATGACTAAATGATCTTTTACTAAAAAAGTCATAGGGTCAAAGAACCCTTAGAACTTGTACATTCAGACCTCTATGGCCCGTTGAATGTTAGAGCAAGAGGAGGGTTTAAATGTTGCATCAGTTTTACTGATGATTATTCAAGATATGGGTATGTATATTTAATGCAACAAAAGTTTGAAGCTTTTGAAAAGTTCAAAGAGTTTAAGGCTGAAGTTGAAAATGCATTAAATAAAACAATTAAAACATTTCGATCTGATCGAGGTGGGGAGTTTTTGAATCTTAGATTCTAGAACAACTTGATAGAACATAAAATTGTATCCCAATTCTCAGCACCTGATACACCTCTGCAGAATGGTGTATCAGAAAGGAGAAATCGAACCCCGTTGGACATGGTTCAACTATGATGTATTATGCTTCCCCATCGGACTCGTTTTAGGGTTATGCAGTACAAACTGTAACTTATATTCTAAACTGTATTCCATCCAAGAATGTTACGAGAACATCTTTGGAATTATGAAATGGTCGTAAAGATAGTCTATGCCATTTCAAAATCTAGGGTTGGCCAGCATATGTGCTTGAGGCAAATCCTAAGAAACTATAACCCCGTTCAAAATTGTGCCTATTTATAGGTTACCCTAAAAGAATGAGATATGGTTACTTTTATGATCCTAGAGAAAATAAAGTTTTTGTGTCTGTAAACGTTATATTTCTAGAAGAAAACCACATAAGGGAGAATAAGCATTGTGGTAATATTGTGTTGAATGAACTTTCCAAGGAAACTATTGAACCTTCAACAAGAGTTGTTGATGTTGGTTCATCTAGTAGGTCATGTCCACCTCAAATGTTGAGAGAACCTCGACATAGTGAGAGGATTACGAACCCGTCTATTCGTTATATGGGTTTAATAGAAATCCTAGCTATGGTAGCTGACGGAGATGTTGAGGATCCATTTTCTTACAAGAAGGAAATGGAGGATGTTGACAAAGATGAGTGGATCAAAGCTATGGATCTCGAAATGGAGTCTATGTACCCCAATTCTATTTAGGATCTTGTAGATCAACCTGATGGTGTTATACATATAGGTTACAAATGGATCTACAAGAGAAAATGGGGTGCTGATAGAGAGGTGCAATCCTTCAAGGCTAGACTTGTGGCAAAGGCTTATACCCAAGTTGAGGGAGTCCACTATGAGGAAACTTTCTCAATGTTTCCATGTTGAAGTCTATCCAAACCCTCTTGTCCATTGCCTTATATTATGACTATAAGATCTGAAAAATGGACGTCAAGACCGCCTTTCTGAATGGCAATCTTGAGGAGACCATTTATATGTAGCAGCTTGAGGGATTCATAACACAAGGTCAAAAGCAAAAGGTTTTTAAGCTAAATTGGTCCATCTATAGATTGTAGCAAACTTCTCGATCTTGGTATATAAGATTTGATACTACGATCAATCTTATGATTTTGATCAAAATGTTGATGAGCCTTGTATTTACAAGAGAATCATCAATAGTTCAGTAGCCTTTCTAGTGTTGTATGTAGATGATATCCTACTCATTGGGAATGATGTAGGTTTACTGATTGAAATTAAGAATTGGCTATTGACCCAATTCCAAATGAAAGATTTGGGAGAGGCCAAGTTTGTTCTAGAAATTCGGATCTTTAGAGATAGAAAGAACAAAACGCTAGCCCTGTCTCAGGTACCGTATGGAAATATGCTTGTTAAATTCTCAATGTAGAACTCCAAAAGAGGTTTACTCCCTTTCAAGCATGGAGTTATATTATCTAAGGAACAGTGTCCTAAGACACCTTAAGAGATTGAGGAAATGAGACAGATCCCTTATGCATCAGCTGTTGGCAGTCTGATGTATGTGATGTTATGTACTAGACCTAACATTTGCTATGCGGTGGGGATAGTCAATAGATATCAATCTAATCCAAGATTTGATCACTAGACTGCCATTAAAAACATCCTTCAGTATCTACGGAGAACAAGGGACTACATGCTCGTGTATGGTTCTAAGGATTTGATCCTTACAAGATACATGGATTCTAATTTCCAGATTGATAAGGATTCTAAGAAATCCACCTCAGGATCAGTGTTCACTCTTAACAGAGGAGAAGCACCAAGCAGAGGTGCGTTGCTGACTTCACTATGGAAGCTGAGTACGTAGCGGCTTGTGAAGCTGCTAAAGAAGCTGTATGGCCCAGGAAATTTTCGATTGATCTAAAAGTGGTTCCCGACATGTCAAAGTCCATCACCCTTTATTATGATAATAGTGGTGTTGTGGTTAATTCACGAGAGCCTTGGAGTCACAAGCGCAGGAAACATATAGAGCAAAAGTATCATCTCTTCTGAGAGATTGGGTATTGAGAGGACGTGATCGTCATGCAGATAGCTTCAGAGTATAACGTTGTTGATCTGTTTACAAAGACCCTTACGACTAAGGTGTTTGAGGGTCACTTGAAGTGTATGGGTCTACGGGACAAGCCACATTTAGTCTAGAACAAGTGAGAGACTTTGTACTGGCCATTTGTTATGCCACAATTTATTGCTTTGTGTACTTGTATATTAGTATGACTTGTATATTGTACACACCACTAGCTTTAGGACAAGTGCAAGATTGTTGAGGTTGATGCCCTAAATCTAAAGGGTCCTATAGTTTGTAATTGTATTGTACAAACATTTTATTTATTTAATAAAATATGAGATGTTTTATTTGACCTTTAGTAGCATTAAACCCACAAACCAATAAACTAACATCCAAGGTTATCATCTGTAGCTTCAACATGTATGTAGAGACATACAAGTGGATCATGTATAAATGATAACTTAAATGGTTTGTAGTAATTGGATAAGGCTGGATACCTTATCCTAGTGACACTACGAGTACGACCCGCTTTGTAGATGTTATAATTGTTGTAAAGTGCTACAAATGAGTTGATCCTAATCATTCATATGAAGACATGTGAGTGGAGGTATTCTATACAAAGGATTTTGTATAAGACCAGTCCATGAAATGACTAGTCTCATTATATAACATCGTTCATAATAGAGACTTACATTTCACCAGGATGACCATAGGTGTCATGACTTGAATCCTGAGTGAGTTGTGAACCCCTGTCTACGAAGGCAGTCTTTTGATTTGTATGGGTGAAAGTGGCCAGATCTCCAACTCAATAAGCCTACCATTTTGGAGATTCGTCTGATTAGGGAATTGGGAACACAACTACACAAGATGGAATTCATTCCTTCCCCAAGGTGGGGTAAGTAGATAAATTACTCTCTCAATGGCTGATTCCGGGGCTTGAACAATGTGGCGTCACACCCTCTCCTGGGCTGAGAAGGGTTTGGTCAATGGTCATAGTTAGACTATGACTTATTGTTCATTAGAAAGATCAGTGGTACTTAAGAAGTTAGATGTAACTATAGGGACAAAACGGTAATTTTGACTTAGTTGTACTTACGAGCAATTTGTGAAGGGTCATTACACTGTTGATTGGTTATATCCAATGGACACAGAAACATATTTGTAGTTCGAAGAGTGTAGCTGTCGGTTTTTAGTGGAGTGTCGATAGTTACTAGATGTTGAATAATTTAATTAAAGGAGTTTAAGTAATTATTCAAATACCATTAGAGCTTTAAGCTACAGGTCCATGAGGCCCCCTCTATAGCTTAACAAGGATTTAATGAGAATCTATTTTGGATTAATTTGAATTGTTCAAATTAATTGAGAGAATTAATTAAATGTGATATAATTAATTTAATTTAATTATAGATGATATAATTACTATAATGTATTTGATACATTATAATATTAAGTTTATTTGAGAGGAAATAAATATTTGAATATGATTCAAATATTAATTATATGAATTTGATTCATATAATTAAATTGAATATAAATGGGATTTATATTAAATTTCATTGACGAGAGAAGTAAAACTATAAGTTATATTGTATTTGATATAATATTAAACCATAGGTTATATGTTTTATGTCATGTAACTTATATATATGTGTATATATATAATAGTTTTATATAAATTAAATTATTTTTTTTTTATTTTTATTTTTTAATTAATGGGAGAGAAATAACTTCCTTCCTCTAATTTCTCTCAATTCACTACGTGTGAGTGGGTTGATTATGGCCTTTTGGTTGTTCTTCACAATTTTTTTGTGGAAGAAGAAACCAAAGCACTATAAGAGAAAAAAATTCTCTTGATCTCACCCTCTCATCTTCTCAATCTCACTCCTTCACCCAAAATACTGCAAAGGCCACACCTCTTACAGATTCTCTTCCCCTATAAAGAATATAGAGGAAATTTTCGTGGTGGTGGCCATTAAGGATTCGAGATCGTTGCAATTCGTGATCTTTTTGGAGGAAAGGGAATTCGTGAAGAAGGTTGTTCTTCAAAGGTATCATTTCTTTCCTAATCTCTTTTATCAATTCTAAATGCATGCTGTAACTTTAAATTGTTGATTATGCATAATTTTTCTTTTTATTCTATAAAATTCGATGTTATGTAAAAACTGGAATTTGGGACTGATCCCCACTTCCGTGCTGGACCTTCACCAATTCCTTCACACACTCTTCTGGTTAATTCTCAAATTTGTATACGATCTCCTTCTCACATACCTCAAAGCTTTCATCCTATTCCATTCTTTAATTAACCTCCAGGTTACTTTAACCCTCAACAACAATACTTTACTCCCTATATTTACCCTCCCCAATTTGTTCCTCGACCTAACTTTCCTAATATTCCCCCAACTCCCCACTTGTTTCCTCAGCAACTTAACCCCAATATCTACCCATCATTACCTCAGCCTCTTGTCATTAAGCTGAACGATACCAACTTCTTGCTCTAAAAGAAACAAGTGTTGAATGTGGTCCGAGCCAACGGTCTTGAAGGTTTTTTTAATAGTACAATTCCAGCACCTTCTAAGTTCCTAGATGTTAATAATATGCAACTGAAACCTGATTTTCAAGCATAGGAAAGGTATAATAGTTTTCTTATGTGTTGGATATATTCTTCCTTGTCTGAAGAAAAGATGGGTGAGATTATTAGTTTAGACTCTATTGCTGATATATGTAATTCTTGGCTTAAATCTTATGATTCTAAAATTATTTCTCATATAATGAGTTTGAAGGCTCAGTTACAACGAATCAGGAAAGATGGTTTGTCTATTAGTCAATATTTGTCTCAAATTAAGAAGGTTGCTGATAAAGTTACTGCTATTGGCGAACCGATCTCTTATCATGATCACCTTGCACACATATTAGATGGCTTAGACAGTGAATATATTGTGTTTGTTACAACTATACAAAATCATTCGAATAATCCTTCGATTGAAGATGTGAGGGGCTTATTATTGGCTTATGAGGCTTGACTGGAAAAACAAAATATAGTTGATCAGCTGAATATTGCTCAAGCTAACCTCAGCCGCTTTTCTTTTCAACACAACAGTAAGTGAATGTCTCGCACCCTTTTCAAATCATCCTTCCTCAGCTATGACCTCCCCTTTTTTTTCTCAACCGTCTCTTTCTCCACCAACTAGTGTTCTTGGTCATCCCATGTCTCCTATGTCCAGCCCTCTTACTTTGCCCCTTTAACTGACATCTCTTCTATTCAGTCTTCTGATTTTCAACATCCGAATGAAGGTTGGTTTATGGATTCTAGAGCTACTCATCATTTATTTCTTGATGCCTCCAATTTCTTTAAACCTATGCCTTATCAAGGTGGTGAACAAGTAATGCTTGGTAATGGTAAGTAAATTCCCATTTCTTCTATTGGTCATGTTTATCTTTCTTCTTTTAATAAACTCATTCGTCTTCAGTATGATTTTTACACTCTTGCTATTACCAAATGCCTTATTAGTATTGCTCGGCTTTGTAATGATAATAAATCTTTTGTTGAATTTAAGCTTCCTTTTTCCTTGTCAAGGATCTCAAGTCCAAAAGGATTCTTCTTCAAGGAACACTTGAAGATGGTTTATATAAGTTACATACAGTTGTCCGTTCATCCTCTTCTTCTTCCAACTTCAGGGTTGCTGCCTTTATCTCCATGATCAGTAATTCTCCAACTTGGCATCTTCGGTTGGGACATCCTGTAGCTTCCATTTTAAGTCTTGTTTTGTCTCAGTGTTGTTTACCTTCTTCTGGTATGCATACTTTTTGTAATGCCTGCCATGTTGCTAAGAGTCATCGTCTACCTTTCTCCAATGCTATCACTAAAACTATTGCGAGGTTTCAACTTGTTCATTCTGATGTATAGGGTCCTTCCCCTTAAATTTCAGTAAATGGAGCTTGCTTTTTTTTTTATCTTATTTGTAGATGACTATACTCGCTTCTTTTGGTTTTATCTTCTAAAATCTAAAGATGAAGCTCTTCCTTGTTTTTTTAAATTTTAGAAAGCTTGTAGAAACGCAATTCAATACTAAGATTAAAAGCCTTCAAACAAATTAGGGTGGTGAATTTCAAAGTATTTCCTCCCTTTTACATTCTCATGGCATTATCCTATTGGGTTGTATTTCCTAAAATTCGTAGTTTTGTAAATAGTAAACATATATGAAGTTTATTCAGACAAGTGTTGTTGATTGTTTAATAACTCTAAATCCAATAAACTATGAACCCTTGGCTATTGTCATGAATACTTGAACTTTATATGGAGACATAAATTAGATCAAGTTCGAGTAAAATAGCCTAAACAGTCTATAGTACTTGGATTAGATTGGGTACCTATTTCTGGAGATACTATTGAAAACGACCCGCTTTATGATTATTACAAATGTTGTAAAGTATCATAAACTATGAGCAGTTCATTCATGTAAAGATATATGAGCAGGGGTGTTCTACACAATGAGATTGTGTAAGACAAACCATGAAATAATCACTATTACGTATTAACAATGTTTATTGTTAACACTGATTAATTTCACTTCTCGATGACCTAGATAACTTGATCTGAATCTTGAGTTATCTATGAACTCCTGTTTATTCGTTATTATCCCTTGATCTGCATAAGTGAGGGTAAGCTCAACATCGCTGCTCAATATGCCTCCAATTTCAGGGATAAGACTGAGTAGATGGTTAGGGACATAGAATTTGCAAGATGGAATTCGCTCCTACCCTTTTTAGGTATAGTAGAAAGGTTGTTCCCTTAAGGGCTGATCCCAGGTCTTGAACAAGGGGCCCCATCCTCTTGTTGGCCTGAGAGGAAATAGATTTAGTGATTATGATCCTAAATCAATTGTTTATTAGAGGGACAGTGGTACTTAAGGAGAAAAGATGTAACTCTGGAGTATTTCGGTATTTGACCTAGCTAAGGTTATGAACAACCTGTGAAGGATCAACTTATTAATGACGGTTATATCAAATGGACACACAATATATCTACAGTGAAGGGAGTACAACTATAGGCTATAGTGGGCAGTCTTGTTAGTTAATGAATATTGATTAAGTAGGTTAAAGAGTTTGACCGGTTAGTATCGAATCGTTGAAGCCCATGATCTGTAGGTCTATCGGGTCTCCTTACTAGCTCACTACGAATAAAATTGAAGAACTAGGTGAAGTAAGAATTTGAAATGTTCAAATTCGGGCTTTAGGAAAAAAAATATATTTTATATGAGATATAACTTACAATTAAATAATTAATTTATTAATTAATTATTTTTTAGAGTATTCTTGAGCATTAGCATGAAAGTGATGTTTAAACTTGATTAATATGATTAATCAAAGTTAGGTGTCAAAAATAATTTAATATGTTATATTAAATTTGTTTTTTAAATATTTTCTAAATTATGAAAATGTTTTTTTCATAAAAAAATGTTTTATTTATTTTTTAAATTAGTTAGTGGAAAAATCCAATTGTTGGATTTTCTCACTAACTAAATGGACTTTGAAGTGGCACATCCAATGCTTGACACCTAAAGATTACATGCTAATGGAGTTTGAGGTGGAAGACATGCAGGATAGGATTTTGCATGTAATTTGTCTATAAATAGTTTGTTTTTTGAATTTTGTAAGAACTAATGCTTCTTTGACTTTGACTTTACTCTTCTACCAAAATCTCTTTACTCTTCACTTTACTAGAGTGAAATTCTCTTTAGTTCACTAACAAAACGGTCCCACAATCGTGTTCTTCAACCAGAGAACAGTGAAGATTTACCGTTGGTGGTGTTGATCGAGCTCGAGAGAGGAAGATTGTGGTGGATTCTACAAATGTTGTAATTTTTAACCCTTTATGCATGTTTATTCTTGTCTTATGTAATTAGAACGTTATCGATCTTCGCTTCTGCTATTGCATGTCTTGTTTATATTCCAACATATTCATCGTGTCTCATGTCCTCATACTCCCAACAAAATGGTTAGGTGGAACGTAAACATCGTCATATCATTGAAATAGGCTTATCCCTTCTTGCCCACTCCAATATTTCTCTTAATTTTTGTAACTATGCTTTTCAAATTGTTGTTTATCTTATCAATTGACTTTCAACTCTTATTCTTTTTAACTCTTCTCCTTATAAAAAACTTTATGGTTATTTTCCGAACTATTCTATACTTCAGTCTCTTGGCTGTGTTTGTTTTCCATTCCTTCGTTTTTCCATTCCTTCGTCCTTACAATTATCACAAACTTCTTTTTCGTTCTACTAAATGCATCTTTATGGGTTATAGCACTAATCACAAGGGTTATTTATGTCTTGATCACTCTTCTAGTCGGTTGTATGTTTCTAGACATGTAGTATTTAATGAAGGTGTATTCCCTTACTCTCGGTCCTCTTTTCATTTTGGAAAAATCAAAAGTTATCATCCGAATCATTCTGTTTATATTCCTGCTCCTTTTAACTTGCCTTCTGTTTCCCCACTGCCCACTACTTCTATTTCTAATTCTTTGCCTACCAATTCCTCTACTTTTACTTCAACACCCTCGAAGCCTCCTTGTCACACCCCCTCTCGAGTTCACCCCAACCCGAAAGGAGACATGAAGACAGCAGACACCACCTTTGTGACACCTACTGTCCACCCCTTAAACCAACTCATCGAATAACAAATATGTATATTACAAATAACTTTTAATGACGATTTCAAGAGTTCATACTTAAATATTCCTACTTCTAGCTAGCCCTAGTGACTTCTAGTAATGACCAAACTCAGGATTTCGCTTTGGGAGAGTGGCAATTCCAAACCTTGAGTGGCACTTCCAAAACGTCCTTTTTCCACTACCTGGGGGGAAAATAAAACATTTAAAACGTGATCTTTAAGCCTAGTGAGCAATATAATTTTTAAAGTTAGAAAACACACAGTGGAAGTAAAACGGATCATTAAGCATTCTAATTCATTAATTTTGGCTTTAAATTGAGCATGCCCATAAACTAATAAGAGGGTTTCAAGACATACCTTCGAAGAATCACTTGAAACTCGAATTCTAGCTGCAAATATGTTAGGTTCTTAAAGCATGTATATTTTCTATGTTAATCCCCCCAAAATTGTGTTGATTATTTGCTTTAAATGCTAATTTTGTAGGTAAAACGATCTCTGAGGCATTTAAGAGTCATTAAGAGAAGGTTAGGCCAAAAAGGATCCAAAATAACCAAGAAATTCAACAAATTGAAGAGAATCGAGTTTCCATTGAGTTTCAGCATCACGACCCTAGGAGAGGTGTTGCGCAATGCTTGAAAACAGAACACACAATTCTGCTGCAAATCAGGACAGCGTTGCAACGCACCAGATTTTAACGTGTTCACCCTGCATGCGTGCGCCTTGTGTTGACAAACGTTGAGGAGTAGCATTGCAATGCAAGCCCAATGCTTCTTGGCCTTTTCATCGATTTAGCATTGCAACGCTACCCCAGTGTCGTGACGTTACCCTGCGAACTATAAATAGTTTTTCTTTCATTTTTGCAAAGGGGAGGAAGAAAATCCATGGAGGCTGGGATTTCTCTCCGAGTTCTTTCACTTTTTTGGTAATTTTTATTCCATTTTAGGTTATATTTTATATTTTTGTTGAAACATAAACAATACTTTTGTAATTCTTCATAAAATCTATTTATGAATTTGCAAAGATTTGATTGAATCTTGTTTTTATTTCAAGGGTTCTTGCAATTCTTTTGAGTTTTCTCTTTTTCCTTATCAATTGCAATCTGAATTTGTGCTTCCTTGTATCTATGCTTAATTATTGATGCATGTTGAATGATCTTTATCTTGAACATGTATAGCCTAGTTGCTTGGTCTTGTCACAATCATTGTTGAATATGTTGCTTTCAATGTGTTCGATGGAATGTTTAGCCAAGATCTACTAGAGGCAATAGTAATTGTGTATTTGATGGCTATCCTAGAATTAATTACAAGATTGGTGAAATTTTTGTTAATTGAGTAAGTTATCTTAACAATTAATCAATGAAATTGAATCCTAGAACCTAATGTGCATGTTTTCTATTCTATATGGCCGCTATCGAACCCAATAGAAGTAGGAGCATGTAGGTTGATCAAGATTTGGCATATCAAACCTTAATCAATGTTTAGGGCGCTCTCTCTACTAGGTTATTGCTAGTTGTTGGCCTTTGTAGATGCTAGTTAGATCGAGTTGAGCGAGTAGTTACGAGCATAATACGATTGTCAATTAACTTTTAGAATTCGATGATAGGAATTACATTGAATGTCTAACTTGAACTAGAAGCAAGATTATTCCTCACTTGTTTACATTCATCGTTTATCTTTTCATTTTTAGTATTTTTCCAATTTCATCAAACCCCCATTTTATTGCTTTAATAGTCAAGGTTAGTTAAGAAAAGATTAAAATTAATACCTTCCTTAAGGATCAACCTCTTACTTCCGCTTTAACTACGAACTAGTTTTAGTAGATGTATGAGTTTTATAAATATTGCTTGTTTCGGGTTAGGTAGAACTAACGAAACCTACTTAACAACCGAACAAAATCTCCTCCAAATCTACTTGTGAACCACCTCAAGGTCCTCCCTACTATTCTTTTGGTGCCTTAGATGAGTTGTGGAACTCAAAATAAGCTTGGATTAAGGGAAAAATGTGAAGAGGTTACTGCATTACCATGCTTGAAGACCTTCTTCAACCTCAAGTTTTTCAGTAATAAACTTTTAGTTGCATGCCCGATTTCCACTTCAATCTTCTTTATTTATTGCACGACTTTCATGTAAAAAGAATTGTTGCATGAATTGCACCTCATGCTTGGAAGATTGACTGAAAAAAATGGTGGAGTATGTGTGAGCCTCTTGATTGGAAAGTGGAAAAATCCCACTTTTGGGATTTTCCATTTTCCATCTCTTTTCATTTTTTTTTATTTTGTAACTGATTTCTAAAATCAATTTTGAAAAAATGAAATCCTTATTAATTTTACAGAATTAATTCAATAATTAATCTTCTAGTAAAATTAATAATAGTTAATTAATTAAACAATTTAAACAATTCTAGTTAACTCAATATCAAATATTAAATTAATTTAACACTAATTCCACCATCATGAATCTCTTTTCATGAATTTAATATTTAAATCATATTTAAATGTTATTGATTCTCCAATTTCGTTTAATTTCAAAATTAAATGCATAATTATATCACATATAATTATTAATTCTTTTATTCTAATTTGAATGTTTCAAATTAATTTATCATGCTACTCTAAGGCTAATTCATTTGTGAGCTAGTAGGGGACCTCGTGGACCTACAGATCATGAACTTCAACGATCCGAGATTAATTGGCTAAACTCTTTACACTTAATTAACCCCTATTCGTTAACTACCGGGTCATTTCACTAAAGCCTAGAGTTGCACTCCCCTCACTATAGATATATTATGTCCACTCGATATAACCATGATTAGTAAGTTAACCTTTCACAGGTTGTTCCTAATAACGGTTGGGTCAAATGACTGTTTCACCCCCGAGATTACCCCTTTTTCTTTAAGTCCCATTGATTCTCTAATGAACAATTGATTTGCGATCCAATCAACAAACCGAGTCCCTCTCAAGCCAATGAGAGGGTAGGTCCCTTGTTCAAGACCCAGAGTCAACACTTAAGGGAACAACGTCTCTACTATCCCTGAAATTGGGTAGAAGTGAATTCTGTCTTGCATCTTATGTCCCCAGCTATCTATCTGGTCTTACCCCTGAAATGAAGGTTTATTGAGTCGACATTGTTGAGCCAACCCTCACCTATGCAAATTTAAGGATAATCCTGACTAAACAGGAGTCCATAGTTAGCTCAGGATTAAGGTAAAGTTACCTAGGTCATCGCTTTGAAATAGTCAGTCTTAAACAGTAAACAATGTTATATAGTAAGTGTGACTTATTTCGTGATTCGATCTTGTGTAAACTCATTGCACAGGACACCCCCACTCCTCATGTCATGACATGTATGAATCAGGATCACTTCGTCTATAGCACTTTACAACTCTTTGTAACAACTGCAGAGTGGGCCGCATCCGATAGTGTTACCAGAATAAGGCACCCAACCTTATTCATATACATAGACTATTTTGACTATTTACTCGAACCCGATCCACTTTTATGTCTCCACATAAAGTTCAAGTATTCATGTAATAGTCATGGATCTTTTAGTTTATTGGATTTATTTCTAAAACAAAATAAGCAATTCATATATTCAATAATAACCTATTGAATTTTCAGAATAAGTTTTACTGTTTACAAACCACGAGTTTTAGGATATAAAACCCAACAATAATTTATGTAAAAATAAGTTGTGCTTTGGAAATTCATTTTTGGAAAACAAATTCCAGAATCAAGCATCACAACACACAACATATAACCTTCCCAGTCTAGTAACTGGCTTCTCCTAGCATGATGATGTGTTTCCCAAGTAATCTTGTTTATTCCCAATATGCAAGTTCGAGGAAACAATTCCAGTACCCACTTAGCCCATCGAATATGCATATGTCAACAATATTCCGTTAGTCGTGCTTTAAGACACTCTAACAATTTTCCAGGGTATAATTCCAGTTTCCCATCAATTCATGTTATCAGGGTAAAACAATCATTCAAACAAAACAATAGAACCCAATCAACAATAGAATTAATACACCAAAAGCTAGAAAGACACATTTTCTGATCATGCCTATTTCCAAATCTTACAGATATAAGCATAATAGCATATATACACAAAATTCAAAAAATATAAAAGTAGGAACCACTCACAGTCTTTGTTGGGACTTTTCCTACTGTTTCCCCCGAATGGCTCTTGATCCTATTTTCTCGAATTCTACTTAATTTAAGGAAATCCTAAATTAGCCCAATTTCTCAAATAAAATACCCTTAAATTCAATATTTTGACTTACCCACCTCAATTTACACAAAAATAGGTTTAACTTCCGGGAATACAACTTTTTAGGTGAATTGTGTAGGCTGGTGGGTTGTGTGAGCAATCAATCTGTAGGATGGGTGCAACGTTGCACATAGGTGGGCAGTACTCCTCACACAGGCGCGGCGTGACATGGGTGTGGCGTGGGTGAGCATGTGAAGGGCTGGGCAACGTAGCTCACGCGGGCATGGGCTTAGCCATATGCCTGTCTCTTATACACATCTAGATGTGTATAAGAGACAGGCCTTATTTATAGTGGTCCCAAAATCACCAATGCTTGACACTTCACCATCCTTGCATGTCCAGTTGCCCTCAGCATGTATGTGCCAACACATCTCCCTTTACACCTCCTTGTATGCTGTCTCTTATACACATCTAGATGTGTATAATCACGCGGGCATGGGCTTAGCCATATGCTGCACCGGCGTCCGGGTAGTCCTGAAGGCACACATTGCAATGGGGCATGCGCACGCCTGCGCTGTGAGCTAGGCAATGGGCGCCTACCTATGCAACCAGATGACCTTTCTGCCTTCCAATGAAATTTCTTCACTTCTCACTTTTCCAAATCAAATGGCAGCCTATGCTCTCCTAATACACTCATCTATCAACATTTTCACACAAATTTTATTTGATTTTCACGAGTGAATTGTGTGCACTAACGTCTTCTAGCCGCCCTATTTATAGTGGTCCCAAAATCACCAATGCTTGACACTTCACCATCCTTGCATGTCCAGTTGCCCTCAGCATGTATGTGCCAACACATCTCCCTTTACACCTCCTTGTATGCTGGCTAAAGTGTCTTCAATATGCATAGGCCAACGCATAACCTCCTTTTTTAGGTGTCCTTCCCAACCTTGCATGTCTTACCATGTGCCCACCTCATCCTAGGTTTAGCCCAAACTTCACTTGGTTCAGCCACGTCCTAGTTCACTATCAACCTGAAACTTGTTCCCCAAGCTTACCTACTCAACGCATCTACCATTCTTTGGCTGCATACCTCACCCAATGCCTACCAACACTTGGCCACATAGCCTATTTGGCCGCATACCCCACTCGGACGCACAACCATTCCCTTGTCCGTATAGCCTCACTTGGCCGCATAGCCTCACTTGGTCGCATATTTCACTTAGCCACATAACCTCACTTGGCTGCATAGCCCTACTTCTAGCCAACGCATCTCAATGCATGCTCAAGCCTCATTGCCTAAGGTCACCTAGTTCTTTGTCGTGCGTGTCACCTTGCCTTCCTAACCTCACCATGAGGCTTGTCCAACACTTGGATTCAACACAAAGCACCCTCTCCCTCGGTTAATCCTTAGTTATGCCTTCACCTACCTCAATACCTAGCTTGTGATTACCAACCTCTAAATGCTTAGTCCACCGCACACCTCATCAAGCCTTCAATGCACGACTTCTTTTCTTAGACAAAATTTTCCCTTCTTAACCAAGCTTACTACACCTTCATTTAGTACCTGTGTGCTTCACAATCCTTAAAATATTTTCCCCTTTTTCAATTACTCTCATTCTTCCTTCTTATAGTCTTAACTCTTACGTAGACCTTTTTAATCTTAACGTCCAAGTTTGACTTGATTTACCTTATAAAACTCAAAGGTTTATACTCTTAGTTTTTCCTCTTTATCACCAACGAAGGTTGCTCTTTCCCCTTATCTACATCTAATTCCACTCTACCTCTTACTCTCCTTCCTCTAATATCTTACCTTCTGTCCACCCCTCTCCCCCACCAACCAACACCAATTTATCCTCAAACACTCCCACTTTCATTACATTTATTTCCTCTTTTGATGTTTCAATTTCTCTTCCCCCTCAACTTTCCTCTCCCTTACCTCATATTCAAAATTCTCCTCTTTTTGCTCCTTTACCACCACCATCTGATGTCCATCTTATGATCACAAGATCAAAAGATAGCATCTTCAAACCAAAAGTCTGTGCTGCCCAATCTAGCCTTCTACTTTCGTTACCCATTGAACCAACATCTTTCCGTAAGGATGTAAAATGTGTTGAATGGAAAGAGGCTATGGCTAGGGTGTATCTTGTTTTGGTTTAGAATAATACTTGGATTCTTGTTCATTCTTCACCACATCATAAATTTATTAGTTATAAATGGGTGTATAAGATTAAACTTAAACCAAATGGAGACATTGAGAGGTATAAGGCTCGTCTAGTTGCTTATGCCTATGATCAATCTTATGACATTGATTATTTTGAGACGTTTAGTTCAGTTGTTAAGCCATCTACCATACTGATCATTCTAAGTCTTGTTGTCCAGTTTGATTGGCACATTAAACAATTGGATTTACATAATTCCTTCCTAAATGGTGATCTTTATGAGGATGTATATATGGCACAGCCTCCTGGATTTGTTGATCCAGCCCATCCTTCATATGTTTGCAAGCTTAAAAAGGCGTTATACGGTTTGAAACAAAGTCATCGTGAGTGGTTTCTTAAGTTAAGTAATTGTTTGCTTCAACGGCAGTTTGTGGCATCGACTGATAGTTCTATGTCTGTGTATCATCAACATTCAACTATAGTTATTATTTTGATATATGTGGATGATATTCTCATTGTTGGAAATTGTTTGGACTATATTCAGAAGTTCATATGCTCTCTTAATGATTTATTTGCTTTAAAGGATTTGGGTGACCTGTCATATTTTCTAGGCATTAAGGTTAAACGTTTTATTGGTTGTTCACTTCTGTCTCAACCAAAATACATCTTTGATTTGCTTCAAAGAGCTGACATCTCTTATTGCAAATTAATGGTAACTCCAATGGCTGTTGGTACTGTTTTATCCCTTATTGATGGTCCTTTGCTTGAAGATGCAACGACTTATAGGAGCATTATTGGTGCTCTTCAGTATTGCACTTTAACACATCTTGATTTGAGCTTCTCTGTCAATAAAGTCTATCAGTTTCTTCACGCTCCAATCATTGCTCATTGGAGTGTTGTTAAATGCATTCTTTGCTACTTAAAAATGACTTCTTCACTTGGTCTTAAGTTTACTAAGTCTCACCATACTTCTTTAACGTGCTATACTGATGCTGATTTGGCCAACTATTCTGATGATATACGGAGTACAAGTGGTTATTGTGTTTATTTGGGCAACAATCTAGTTTCATTGTCGTCTTCTAAACAGAAAGTTGTTTCTCGTTCAAGTGTTGAGTCAAAGTATAGAGCTATGTCTAATGCTGCAGCTGAGTTGATATGGATGCAGTCTTTGCTGAGTGAAGCTAGTTTCTCTTCTTCGTCAGTGCTTATATTGTTGTGCGACAACATTAGTGTCACCTACTTGGCAGCAAATCCTATACTTCATCAACGGACCAAAGACATAGAAATTGATCTCCATTTCATTCGCGAATGATTCTTGAGTAAGCAGTTGTTAGTAAGGTTTGTCCCGTCAGAGGATCAAATTGCCAATATTATGAATAAACATTTATCTTCTTCTCAATTCTGTTGTCTCAAAAACAAGTTCACCATGCAGTCCTCGGCTTTGCTTGAGGGGGGATGAAAGAATAGTATAGTTTGGGCTTAATTATGGGTTGTATTATGGGCTTTTCCTCCTTTCCATTATTGATTTTTTTCCTCTCTACCTATTAGGTTGTTACACGTGTACTCAATATAGCCTTTATATTGGATGGCTTGCTTAAATAATAATCACCTGAGGAACAGACAGTGCTGTCTACACGCGAATTAGCTTCTGAGGTCAAGTAGTCTCAATTTCACTACAGGATTGATTTGCGAATGAATGCTGGGCTGGGCCACCTCGAATGGCGTGAGCCTTTACGGGCAATGAAAGCGGTAGGGCAAGTGAAACATTCGAGATTTGTCAGGCTTAAGGTAAAAGGCATGAGAGAAAGATGCTAACTCATGCGGATAGAAGACCTACCGCAAAGAAGGTTAGCTCACGAAAGAAAGCCTTACAACTACGCTACTTGACGTTATTTTCCTCGGTTTTTTTTACATTACATAAGGTAGCTTGCTTACTTAGCGGTTGCGCTAAGGATCTAATCAGAGTCAAACTTGGATTAGAAAAAAAAACCTTTCCCTTATTAGCCGGAGTACACTTGTACTCCTTGATCTTTAGTGCGGATTAAGCCAAAAAATATTTTTTTTTCCCCATCGATATTGAATCAATCAAATGCACTTCTAACACTTGTTCCACTTTTGGAAGACCCTGCGTTATATCACCAGATCGTGATTTTTCATATATCAATGTTCTCTCCTTCTACCCGGCCATATGTCCTGTTCAGTCAGTTGCATATCGGTCAGCATGATTGTAGCAATACAAATGTTCTCAGGAGACAAAGGAGCGAAGCAGCTCGACCGATAGGGAGATATTATATTATCTCTTTTTCTCCTTTCCTTTTTATCAACCATGTATTTGACAGTGATTAGCGGCTAAATCACCTTTAGATTCTAGGGTGTTGTTGGATTGATTTTTCATTCATTTTATTTTTAGAATTCATGGATTATAGTTTATTCGAATTACTTCTCAGTGCTATTGTTTGAATTGCTATTGATTTTGTCATCAATGTTTTCAGATTGAATTTTCAATTCGATGAGATTGTATTTAGATTGTAATTAGACTGTAGCATTTGATAATTATTTGACCTTCATTAAAATAACTAGGATAATAATGAAAATTGATCACAACTTCAACTAATGTTGTTCCTTAATTGATTTCAAGACGTTAGAAATTAATTGTGTTGCATGAGAAAAGACTGATCTTGAAAAGACAATCTAGATCTTAGTTTCTAGATTCAAGTGTTTTGTTGATAATAGTAATCCATAAAACCTTTAAATGACATTAAGAATTGATCATTGAAATCAAAAAATATTTTATCCCTAAAATTTTGTCTTTAATTTGTAATATTATATTAGTGAACATTTCTTTTTTTCGGTCTTTAGATCTCAAATTGACTGCAATTCTAAAATAGCTAAGATAAATTGTAAATTTAATCTCTTAAAGACGATATTTAGTCTCTTGACTACTATATAACTTGACTCGTGCCCTCACGATTATCATTTATAAGTAACTATAATGTCAATTAGTTATTATTATAATAAAAATTAATCTACCATCAATTTGGTTTCAAGTAAAATGCACTTTATTCAACCTATATCAGTTCAATATGTATGACAACATCAATAATACTAATATTTGAAGCTATGCTGTCATTTCATAAGCAATCGATAGAAAATAGTAATAATGGAAAAAGAATGGTTGTTTTCTAATGTTCTAGAACTATAATAGATGTTTCAAGGGTTCAAAAACTAAATAATAATAATAATAATAAATATAAAAATAAAAAGTAAAATTTAAGGTTTTCAACTAAAATGAGATGTAAATAATATTTTCTTCAACAATTTCGATTTGTTGTCACGCATATAACATACCAAGTGGCCAAATGATGCCAAGACAGCTGCAAACCTCAGGCTCAACAAATCCTCTCCTACTTCTTTACCACGCTTTGCAGATTATAATCATTGAAATAATAATTTAACTTAAACTATAATTTGCTCCTTCATCATACCTTTTCAGTTTTTTGATACATTTTAAACTTTTTCATTTTGTATTTAATGTGTCATATTTTTAATTTCATTAGCATGGATGTAAGATTCCGATCACAACTCTAAGTAAATTGTTTGTCATGATCGTAGGTAGAGATGTTCATTTAACCTGCATGATCGAGACTCTGAGGTGATCCATCTCGAATGGGGTGGAGAATCTCCTATTACATGGTGAACGAATGTCTCCCCTTATATAACACAAATACATGGATAAATATGGAGTTTAGTTCATCATAAAATTATGCAAGTATAGTAACAAAGTGAAATGCTAATCCTAGTCTTTTCCACTAAGATGATGGAATCCATTCATTTCCTTGGATAAAATTCTGGACAGAATAACTAAAAACATATTCTGCAGGGATTTGATTACTCCATCCAACTCGCTTCGACGAATTCGATCCAATCTCAAAATTCTCAAACTCCCCATAATATAGTGTCTTCAAACCAAAATCCCCACTCCAAGGCATCCATCCAGACGATGAAACAAGAGCTTCAAGATCACAATGTATAAAAATCGTCCTCGAATACTCTTTCCACGGTCGCCCCAAGAAGGTTTTATGCGCCTGAGGATTGGCATAGTATAATGACATGAACTCCTCTGTGCCGTTTACGAGGCAGTTTTGGAATACGAACCCGGTCGACTGGGCAGGGTCGGTCCTCCCATGTGCAGTGATGGGATTGTCGTCTCCGAGCTGAGGGTTGAGTTGGCGAGGACGGACTAAGATGTGACAGTTTTGGAAGATGGAGGCTGAGTTGCCAAAGATGAAATCAACATTGCCTACGATTCGACAAGAATTGTAGAATTGACGAAGGGAGTGGGCGTAGAGAGTGTCTTGATTGCCTATAAACTCACAGTTATGTATGATTGAGAGATCACTGTCTGATCTAAAGGCCACAGCTTGGTGGGCATCAGGGCCTGCTGTGTTTTGAATGGTGAGTCTACTGGCCATGAATCCATCCCCAAGAACTCCTGC
Source organism: Benincasa hispida (assembly GCF_009727055.1). NCBI lineage: Eukaryota > Viridiplantae > Streptophyta > Magnoliopsida > Cucurbitales > Cucurbitaceae > Benincasa > Benincasa hispida. The sequence continues at coordinate 42,127,805 of NC_052358.1, forward strand.
AATTTCCTATTGATTATGGACATAAAATTAAGGTTTACATGGTTTCACGACGATTATTTTCTTCACCTCTAAAAAGAAAAGTCATGTCCATTAATGTTAAGCTGAGCTTATTTTAATGACTCATTATAAATTCTAAAATATATTAAATAAATTGTTACATATTAAAGTTTAATAATAAAATTGTTACGAAACCAAAGAAAATTCAAGAACCACATAAAATAAATTAAGAAAAAAAAACTCTTTTTAGAAGAAAAATTGAATTATGGACCTTTTGATCCTCGACATATATTGAAGCCAATTGAACTAAACTCGACATACACTAGTACCAATTGAACTAAACTTATTTGTGGTAATACCTAAACATTATAGAGTATAAAAGTTTATACTAAAATCTATATATTTATATTGCAAAATCTTCCTTCCTGAGAAGCTATGAGGGGGGAATAGAAAGAAGTTTGTTTTTTTTTTTTTTTTTATTTTATATAATACAAAGTTCAGCTTAATCGATTCTTTTTTTGGAAATCAATTTCGCCGTCTGTCTTCTTCCTCTTGGAAAAAGATACATTTTTAGATTTTTTTTCTTTATGTTTACACTACCACTAGATCAATCCATAATATAGGGACAGTTGTAAATATAGACATTAAATCCAAAATATTAACAGATATATAATGTATAAAAAATTATAAATCTAGCCAAATTTAAATAGTCTATCAATGATAAATTATATTATTCGTAGAAGTATACCATATGACTGGTAAGAGTTTATCAACAATAGAAGTCTATCACTGATAGACTTAGAGTTTATCAACGATATAGACTTATCTATATTTGCAATTTTTTTAAAATGTGATTATTATACCTAAAAATACTACAAATTATAATTACCCTAATATATAACTCTTTTACTTTCCAGCCTAACTCAACTCAAGTGATGTAAAATTTCCTTCCGAAATTCCATTTTTCGACTCAACATCTCGTCCAACAATAATAATATTAATCTAAACCGACAGGACATGCTTATATCACACTCCCGGCAACTTTATATTGCTTAAAAGGATTTTTTTTCTACAATTATATTGCTCAAAAGGTATGATCATAATAATTCAGTTTCTCCGGAACAAAAAAAAAGTTGAAGAATTTTCTTTTTTTAAAAAAAGCAATAAATTCAGATTTGTGAATTAAAAAGGTGACTCACCGACAGTAGCGGATTTGTAGGTTGAGATCCCAGGCTGGCCCACATTCAAGGATCCTGTAATGACCGTTTTGCCCATCCCATCTCCCAAAAACACCAAATTCTTCTTCTCCAATCCCACTCTCACGCTCTCCTCGTAAACCCCTTCCTTTATGTGTATCACAAACCTCACCGCCGAGTTTTCCGGCGCCGCCTCCACCGCCGCCTGTACCGTCGTGTAACACCCCTCACTCCCCTCCTTACACACCGTCGCATTCGCCTCCGTCTTCGCCGGAATCCCCAAACCCGTCCCCACCACCGCCGTCCCACCACTCCTTTCCCAGAATCCGTCTCGCTCCGTCCTCGGTGGGCCCCAGGCCTCCGTCTCATTCCCGAAAATGTCGTACGCCACCGCCATGCTCAGCGCGTTGCTCGACAGCACGATCAAATTGTCAAGGAACGACATCGTTTCATCCACCTCGCGCGTGTCGTTCACGTACTTAAGCCCCGACCGGCAACCGGTTTGGTAGAGAAGCGACGCGCTTAGCCACGCGCGCGCGTCTTTATTCCTACCGATAGCAATTGCGTCGTTGGAAAGGGAAATTCGGTATTCCGAGTAACCCAGCCCCTCCAGACAGCTCAATGCCGCGGCGGTGCGGTTGCGGTTGGGGCTCTTCTCGGAGGAATCCAGAATGGCCTTCACCATTGATTTGGCGATTTTGAGATTCTCCGAGGAGAGCCAGACGGCGGCCTGAATAATCTGCAGCGGCGTGGGATTCTGGGGGAGGCGGCTGGATTGGGAGATGGAGGATGCGCATTGGTCAGGGAAGCGGGTGGCTCCGCAGGCGGCGGCGATCCCAGGGAGGATGGTTTGGTGGGCGGCGGAAGAGAAATGTAGAGGGAGGAAGAAGAGAAAGAGAAGGGAAGGCATTGAAATGAAGAGAGAAACAGATGTTTGGTTTGGAAATATGGAGAAAGAAAATGGTGGGTTTCGGGTGCAAAAGTCATGGAGGATATTTAAAGTGTGAATTTCAGAGGAAGAGAGAGAGAGAGAGAGACGGTCACGTGTTACGGCGGCGGCGGGGAAAATGGAGGATGGCGGTGGCGATTTCAGTGCTGGTCCTTGGTGTTGATATGATGTTAAAAAAAACAAACATGACATTATTTATGAGATGATTACATTTACACCCCTAATGTGTTTAACTAATTTTCTATTTTTTAATTTTTTTTTTTATTTTTAGATTTTGAGTTTCTGTTTTGTTTACTCCTTTTCTTTTCAGTTTTGCATTTACTTTTTTATCAATTTACATTTTTTTTTTACTTTTTTGTATTTACTGTTTCATCAAACTTTAATTTACTTTTTTATTTAATTTTTAAATTTACTTTCTTCTGTATTTAACTCGTGGATGAGTCCACGAAAATTTCCGCCCCCATCCCTACTTCAATTGCGAGGATGGGGATAAATTTCTCCCGTGGGAATAGGGATGAGAATTTTTCATTGCAGCTTTTTAAGTTTTTTTTTTTTTTTTTTTTTTTTTCAATCACAACCTTTGTGGTTTCTTCGTGGTGAAAAATGTGCACTTAAAATGAACAGAATCATCAAATCCTTCACTAAAGTCTCTCCCTTCACTAATCTTTTTTTCTGACATTTTTAACTCTTTCAAGAATCCTTTAATTGCTAAATCAAATGCATCCTCAAAACTTCATTCTTGCCAGCACATTTGATGTTTTGGCTAAGAAACATGAAAGCATGTATATTACCAAAGAGATTATGGAATCTCTACATAGATGTTTGGATAACCATCCTTCTCCCTGAGGAATGATATTATCAAATATATTTACAATTGTTGAATAAAAGAATGGGCATCTGTAAGAAAACATGTCATGTACATGATGGTCCATTCAATGTGGTAGAGGTAAACGGAGTTGTCGTAGATGAGAGAAGTCAATTCGATTTTATTTTAGAGTCTCTTTCAAAGAGCTTCTTGCAATTTTGCACCAATGCATTAATGAACAAGATAGAATACAATCTGACTACACTTCTCAATGAGCTACAGCTTTTCAGTCCATTTTGAGAACAAAAGGACAAGAAGCAGAGGTAAATGTTGTCGTTGCTGAGAAAAGATGATCGTCCTCTAAAAAATCTGATGTTATTTCTTCTTCTAAGAATAAAAGTATTCCAGCAAAAAAGAACAAGGGGAAAGGGAAAAATATAACTACTACCGGCCACAAAGGCAAGGCCAAAGCTACAGATAAAGGAAAATATTTCTGCTACAGCGAGGATGGGCACTAGAAGAGAAATTGTCCACAATATCTTGTAGAGAAAAAAGCAGAGAAAGCAAAACAAGGAAACTAGTTCCTGAGGATTGCTTGCAATGAGGTAATGCTCCAGGTTGTGAACATGGAAGAATATCTTAGAAAGACTAGTGGGAGATTTTGGAGTTGCTGACAAAAAATGAATCTGGTTACTTTTAGTAATGTAATAAAAGTTGTTTTATCTTTTGTAAAGGACATGTTGTATGTAATCTTTTATTTTAAATGAAATGTACATTAGCAAAAATTACATTTTATATTTGTTCTACTATAAAGAAACTTCTACTAAAACCAACCAATGTTCCAGGCCATTTCAAATATTTAGATATTTAACGGCTGAAAAATAATAAGGCAAATGGTTATGTTTACCTAAGTAATAAGTTTAGAACACTTGAAAGGTTTAAAGTGTATAAAACTTGTTAAGTAAAGAATACAGAGAGTCAGAGATTTCTAGGACTATTTGATAGAACATGAAATCAAGTGGCAACTCTCTACACCTAGTTATCTTAATTGTTTTGAATAACATTCCAATTTTAAGGTGCTTCTAAAATTTCATATGAGATATGGAGAACTCATAAAAGTTATTTATGATATGTAAAAGATGTTTATATAGTTAAAAAATCTGGAATAGATCGACACATATATTAGTGTCGAACCCTTAATTATTGAAATATCATTCAGATGGCATGTCTATCTGTAAGCAACCCAAAAGTAGTATTTTTTCAACTAAGAGAAAATCAAGTGTGTGTTGACAAATGCTAAATTTTTCTAGAAAAGTATACGAGATCACCATATATTATTTAGTTTCAATAAAAAGCAAAGTGTATATCAATAAAGAGTTATTGATTAAAGCTGACGCTATAACAAAAGTTGTTTGGACAGGTCAGATGCATCTTACTCAAAGAGTTGACTATACTTCAATGTAATGGGAGGAATATATAACAACGTAGCCATAATTTGGGTTTAGTGAAAACTCAAGTCATCAAGTCTTGGTGACATATCGAGAAACAAGAAGTATTGAAAATAAGATGCATTCCCTATATTATTTTGAATTGAAGTTCGCTATACTAAAATGTTTACAGTGATTCTCTTGGCTAAAGTGTTTGAGGATCACCTAGTGAGACTAGGATTATGGGTTGTATAACCTAGGGCAAGTGGGAGAAAAACCTATGGGTATGTGATACCTAAGGATGGGTATGTGATACGTAAAGGAAAACCATGGGTATGTAATACCCTAGTTTATTGTATTTCTCTGTAAAACTAAAAAACTCAATGTATTCATATATATGTTACCACTGGAGTTTTAGTCCAAGTGGGAGTTTGTTGGGTTTTATGTCCTAAAACTCATGGTTTGTAAACAATAAACTAATTCTGTTAATCGATAAAGTTGTTATTGAATATATGAATAACTTATTTCGTTTTAGAAATAAATCCAATAAACAAAAATATCTATGACTATTACATGAGTACTTGAACTTTATGTGGAGACATAAAAGTCGATCAGGTTCGAGTAAATAGTCAAAATGATCTATAGTATACGAATAAGATTGGGTTGCCTTATTCTGGTAACACTATCGGATGCGGCTCACTCTGTAGTTGTTACAAAGAGTTGTAAAATGCTACAAACGAAGTGATCCTGATTCGTTCATGTGGTGACATGAGGAGTGGTGGTGTCCTATGCAATGAGTTTTCATAAGATCGAACCAAGAAATAAGTCACTCTTACTTTATAATATTGTTTACTGTTTAAGACTGACTATTTCAAAACGATGACCTAGGTAACTTGACCTTAATCCTGAGCTAACTATGAACTCCTGTTTATTCAAGATTATCCTTAGATTTTCATGGGTGAGGATTGGCGTAACAGCGCTGGCTCAATAAGTCTCCCATTTTAGGGGTAAGATCGGGTAGATAGCTAAGAACATAAGGTGTAAGACAGAGTTCACTCCTACCCAATTTTAGGGATAGTAGAGAGGTTGTTCCCTTAAGTGCTGACTTCGGGTCTTGAACGAGGGGTCCCACCCTCTCATTAGCTTGAGAGGGATTTTTTTTGTTGATTGGATCACAAAAAAATTGTTCATTAGAGGATCAGTGGGACTTAAGAAACAAGAGGTAATCTCAAGAGTAAAATAGCTTTTTGACCTAGCCGTTATTACGAACAACCTGTGAAGGGTTAACTTACTAATTATGATAATATTGAGTGAATACAATATATCTACAGTGAGAAGAGTGCAACTGCTGGGCTTTAGTGAAGTGACCCGGTAGTTAACAAATAGGGGTTAATTAGTGTAAGAGTTTAGCCAATTAATCTTGGATCATTAGAACCTATGATCTGTAGATTCATTAGGTCCCTCTACTAGCTGACAAATAGATTAGCTTTAGAATAGCGTGATAAGTTGATGTGAAACATTCAAATTCGAATTAAGGGAATTAGTAATTATATGTGATATAATTACACGTTTGATTTTGGAATTAAACGTAATTGGAGAATTGATTAATATATAAATATGATTTAAATATTAATTTCATGAATAGGGATTCATGGTAATGGAATTGGCGACAAATTTATTTAATATTTGATATTAAATTAATTAAATTAATTCAATTGTTTAATTAATAATTAATAATTTTATTAGAAAAATTGATTATTGAATTAATTTTTGTAAAATAAAATAAAATTTCAATTTTAATTAAAGAATTAAAATTGAAAAAAGTTTTGATTTTTAAAATCAATTTCAAAATCAAAAGGAAAATTGAAAAATGAGAAAAATCTCAATGTGGGATTTTCCCACTTACAAGCAAGAAGATTAATCGCCTTCATACACATAATTCCACCACCAATTCAAGGAGTAGCAGGAATCACTTCAAGCAATCAATTTGCATGAGAGTTATGTAATAAAACTACTCTTGATTGAGTGGAAAAGGATGATGCAATTGCTGAATTGCTGAGTTTTTTTATAGTTGAAGAAGTTGTAAAACAAGCTAAAAAACCAGAAAACCTTTCCTCCAATTTTCCTAAGTTCAAGCTTGTTTTGAGCCCCACAACTCAATCTAAGGCTCTTAGAGAATCATAGGGAAGCTCTAGTGGTAGTCCACAGCCTAAATTGGAGAATATTGCAGCTGTATTTCATTGAAGAAAATGATCTTCAAAGCTATGTATTGAAACCCTCTTAACACCTTATAAACATGTTTATTTTGATTGTCAAAATTGAGGAATTAGAATGTTTAATGATCCTGTTTTCTTCCGCTGCATGTTTTTGTATTCCAACAGCTTCTAACCATGTCACACCTGATCACAACAACATGAAAATCCTTTGAATATGGAGGGAAAGAAAGTGTCATTGTTGGTAATGGTAATTTTTTAGCTATCTCTCACGTTGGTTCTTGCTCACTAACTTCTGATGCTATTTTACTTAAACATAAAAATGTATTATGTGTGCCTGCGATTACTAAGAACCTCATTAGTGTATCTAAACTTACTAGTGACAACAAAGTTTTCATTGAGTTATATGCTGAATATTGTCTTGTTAAAGATATTCACACGGGCAAGGTGGTTCTGAAGGGGGAGCTCAATGATGGATGATGCGTTGTGAATGTGATGAAATAATGATATGTACTGCGATGGTGGTGTATGCGTTGTACATGCAAGTTTTCCTAGCAAAATCCAAGTATTAATCCTACTAGGTTGCCTGGTAAGCCCAGGGTCGAACACAGGGACTATGAGGAGACAGTATGCGACGGTGATTTCAGATTCCTTTGCGGTGACAAATACAACAATGAGTTGATTGATATGTTTGTTTAAGATATAGATTCTATGCGGCGGAATTGAGAAAAGATTTAATAACAGCGAAAATTACAATGAGTACGTAAGGAATGGGTTGAGAAGGGATTTAGCTAACACTTCCTAAGATTACGTTCAAGTTATGCGATCATGCTACACACATACAACAGCAGGTCATCTCTCAATGCAAATGTTATAGCTTCTAGTTTTAGGAAGCATGCGATGTATACGATGATGTCTATAGGACTTACGTCTAAGCCTCTATTATTGTCTTATGCGATGATGAATGACACACACATACACAAGGCGACCGCATACTATAACCTATTTCTAGGGTACATGCGATGCATGTTAGCAAATAGAACTTATCTTTAAGTTTCTATCTCTTGCTTATGCGGTTCTAATCTAACTTTCTCAAGCCTAGATTCTAACCTAGCTCTCTTAAGTCTAGGTTCTTTCTTTAGACTCTCTCTCGAGTAGCTCTAAAGGGGTGATGGATGCATACATAAGACAAGATGATTGCATAAAATGAAGATCTTAGGTCATGCTAGCTAAGTGCTTCTCAACCCATTCGGAATTTTAGTTACTCATGCGTAATGTAAAGAGAGTGAACAGATGTAGAGATGTAAGTTCCATTTTATAAATGAAATTAGAATACAAAATGACAATGGGAAGTAAAGATAGGGAGTCTGGTAGCAATGTCTTGCTTCCCAAGGCTTTTACACTGTGTTTTTCTCTACTCTGCCCAAAAGAATATTCTTGCTTTCGCAAGAGTCGACCCTCTCTCCATTCTCAACGCTTTCCGGCACTCTCTCGAGCTGACCAGGAATGATCTTTCGGCGTCTTTTCTCTTCACTCGCCTCTGCCTCTAAGTATATAGAAATTACAGACTACGGTTATTTATGTATATGGTGGAAAAGAACTCCAAATTCTAACTACTGAACTGGAACCGAACAGAACTCGTTTAATGAAGATGGCCTTCGGTATTTATAGAGCTTCAGGGTGAAAAGATTTTCTCTCAAATGATTGCACTGATGGGATGTCATTAATTCTCTGTCTGATACGCCAATTAATTATCATCGAAAAGTTGAGTGTACTTGCTACAGTGTATCGTTAACGGCTTGTCAACTAAATTCGGATTCAACTGTCATCAGTTTTCTGTCCCATCGTGATTTATCAAGCTTTCATCTTGATGCGCCGTCTCTATGCGGCCACCTTCTTGAGCAGATCTTTGCGAACACATACGATCACATAGCTTTGCGTTCACAATCTTCTAATGCACTCGGACGCTGAATTCCTTGGATCGCAATTCTTCCTTACACCAACGCATTTTCCTATACAAAATACGTAAATTAGCCGCTTTAACGCGATGGGCGCATGCGATCGTAACGTTCTCAACTTAATACTTGTGGACACGATTTTACATATTTTTACCGTCGCAATCCTACATTGTTTTACATCTTTGTGTCGTTGATAATGTACAAAATTGGGTCAACTGGAGCCACTGGTAGTGCTTCAAGCTTGGGAAAAACCAATCTAAAGTCGGGAAAAGGAATAATGACTTGCTTTATAGTTAGTTCGAATGGGAGTGTCAATATGGTGTCCAAATCTCTGTTACATAGAAGGTTTAGTCATCATTCTTTAAAAATTTTGAATGAGGTTGTTAAGTCACGTAGTCTACCAATGAAAGTCAATGGAGAATTTACACTGTGAAGCTTGTAAGTTGGGAAAGTCACATGCTCTTCCTTTTCAATTATCTAATTTTCGTGCTAATGCTCCATTTGATTTAATACATTTAGACCTATGGGGACCCTCTATCATCCATTAGAGGTTATAAGTACTATGTTCACTTTTTGGATGACTTCAGTCTTTTCACTTGGATTTACCCACTTAAGCTAAAAAGTGACGCGATTGCTGCTTTCAATCACTTTATTACATTGGTTAAAAATCAATTTGGAATAATGGTTAAAACCTTAGAAACCGACAATGGAGGTGAATATGTCAAAGTTCACAAGGTTTGTCATGATCTTGGCATTCAGTCGTGGTTTTCTTGTCCATATACCTCTCCTCAAAATGATCGAGCTGAGAGAAAACACCACCATGTTATTGAAATGGGGTTGACTCTTTTAGCCTAAGCCTCCATGCCATTAAATTTCTGGTGGGTGATGGCGAAAAATTAGAAGTCAATTTTACTCGACAACCAAAATTTCGTGGATGCGGTATGCGATGCATGTTCCTAAGATATGCATTGATAGTCATGCGTCGATGGCCATAAGTTGGAATGATATTGTGTTAATGAATGTATGCGATGACCATGCATCCTGCCACAAGTTTTCTTGCGCTGGAACCAAGTATAATTCCAATGAAAGTTTCTCGGGTAATCCGAGGTCGAACACAGGGACTTGTAGTTATATGTTTGCGATGATGTGCATGCGGCGGTATAAATAAAAAAATGGAGGGGATGTTACTAAGTTAATCCTACTCCTACTCCTATCTAACAGACAACGCAATGAGAATATGCATGAAAGGTAAAGATACAACAACACTTGACATGAGATAAATGTATGGGAAAATAGATAAAATGTGGAGATGATTTCATTGCAATACTTAAGAGTTACTGCAAGGACAACCTTAGTCAATGTAAACCATGCAATCATGCTACACACACGTGAACCTAACTTTAGGACGTATGCGATGTATCGGGATATTGCCGAGAAGCCTATGCCTGCCTAGACCTCCATAACCAACTCACTAGCCCTCGCCACATGAGCATGGCTGCCGCATAACCCCTTATCCTACTTCCTGGACGCATGCAAATCCAATCTGTAGGGTGCATACGCTGTGTGACGCAAACAGAGCTTATCTCTAAGATCCTCATTCTTGCCTATACGTTCCAATCCACTCTCTCGAGTCTTAGATTTGGGTTTTAGAATACTCTCTCAAGTATGCCTAAATGATGAATGATGTGCTCATAGAACAAGGTAATCGCACGAACTTGGTTGACCTAAGCTTATTCCTATCTCTACTGAACAATGCATACATTGCTTAAGGCGACCAACCACTTACCCTCTCGGGCAGTTGGTTGTTGCTGACTTTACTCATAGACAAGCAATGCGTTAGCCTATAGACAAGCGTTGCCACAACTTCACACTAAGCAAATAAGGTTACTCACACACTCGCGCAATCCACACTTCTCGATAGGTTGCTACATGCATCATATCCCTAATCCACATGACTAAGTATGTAATACCCAAGCAATTTCACTAAGTGTTGCAATGAAAGTAAAAATGCTAAGCAAAGAGATGGAGATAGAATTGAAGGAATAGAGAAATGCACTGAAAACAGATTGTATTAATTTCTTAATTCAAAATGTCATACAATACAATATAGGAAAAGAAAGGAAAAAAAATGACCGGCTGGAAGCAAAACTTTGCTTCCAGCGGATGTGCGTCAAGGTTACCGGTGGTGCCATGGATGGGCGGAGGAGCTGACTCTCTTGAGATCTAGCTCCGATCGAAGGCTCGGAATGGATGAAGAGGTGAAAAAATCTCAGCCATCTTCTCACGCGTTTGTCTGGATCGCAGGGAAAATCCCTGGTTTGAGGGATAATCTTCGGATAACTTGAATTTCAGCTCGTCGGCTTCTATTTATAGAGCTTGGGTCGCCGACAGCATTAATTAGACTTCTCTGAGTCTGACATTTGATGCGTTAGTCTTTTTCTAAACCTCTGCCACCAACGGCGTGGTAGGTGAAATGTCAACATAATCTTTTGGATTTTCTCGAGGTAGATGCGTTGATGCGTTCATTCCACCAACCTTGCGTTGACCAATTAGAATGCATTATCATATAGCTGCAATCATTCAATGGCCGCATTCGCTTAATACCGCAACTCTACATGATGACCGCAATCTCTTGACGAGCGTAACTCCCATGTGATGGACGCATATGGCTGATTACCGCAACATCCATGTGTTGATCGATGTGTTTGCCTTTGTGATGGAGTGTTTCTCCACATGCGGTCGTCTATGCAGTGGTCCGGTTTCCGTGTTTGCATTCATTTCCTGCATTAGCTACAAAAATAGAACATTGAACGCATAATTAACGCAAGATAACAGGTTAGCTGAGATTCGTTATGCTGATCGACGCAAACTCATATTCTCGTGAATTCCTATCATGATCGACGCATATTCTGCCTAATAACCTTCATAATTCTAAGTAAAAGGCCTAAGATGACATGCAGTGGGATGCCTTTATTACTTCTACCTTTATAATAAATGTCTTACCATCCACTGTATTATAAGGAAAATCCCCAATGAAGGTGTTAATAAAAAAAAATTAAAATTTTCTAATCTACAAACATTCAGGTGTGCTTGTTATCCTTGACTAAGACAATTTAATTCACAAAAATTCCAATTAAAATCTGAAAATAGTGTGTATTTGGGCCCTAGCCCAATTCCTAAAGGGCATAAATGTTTCAGCACCTCAGGTAAATTATATATTTCCCGTCATGTAAACTTTGATGAATTTAATTTTACCTTTGCAATAGGTTTTGGCCCACAAAAGGAGGAAAACTCTCAGCCCAACCCAAAAATACCTACCTGGTTACCAAGCCGACATTAGGATCTATCCCACACCATCCACAACCCATCTCTATCTCCCAACTCATCTACATCTCCACGAATATCTAGCCCTCCAGTAACCCACACAAGATCCCTCCCATTTAGACCAACCCATGCTCTGTCCCCACCTCCAAGCTCATGTCTAGGCCCATCATCACCTTTGGCCTCCCCTCCCACTAATCATTCTAGCCCACGTTTACCACTGATGTCCCTCATGTATTCCTTGCCTTACCCTACTTCTCCTTACGTGTCTTCTCCCACCTCTCCTAATAGATCTCCTTCCCATGCTTCTCCTATTTTCTCGTATGGATCACATAACCCCATTTTCACGTTTCCACCACCACCTCTTCCCAGCTACCCTATGATTACTAGATCCAAAGCGAGTATTTTCAAATCTAAGGTGTGGCTCTCTAGCTCTATGCCTGATTAGAAGTAAATGAGCCCCATCGTGTCAATGATGCCCTTATTGTTCCTAAATGAAAGGCTACGATGGATTCCAAATACCAAGCCATCCTCTGAAATCAAACGTGGGTTCTCGTCCCTCCATTGCCTAAACTCAACGTTATTGGTTGCAAATGGGTATCTTGCATTAAGCGCAACTTTGATGGCTTTGTTCAGTGACACAAGGCTCGTTTAGTAGCTAAGGGCTTCCATCAGAATCTCAATGTTGATTTTTTTGAGACCTTCAGTTCGGTTGTGAAGACCTCTATGATTTAAGTTATTTATCCCTTGTCGTATTATAGAATTTGACTCTTTAACAACTCGATTTTACCAATGCCTTTCTAAATGGGAATCTTGAAGAAGAAGTCTGCGTGGTTTAACCTCCCAAGTATGTTGAGAAGCTTTTCCTCACCATGTCTATAAATTAAGAAAAGCTCTGTACGACCTAAAATAGGTTCCTCGGGCGTAGAGTAATATGCTAAAATCTACGTCACTTGAGTGAGGCTTTATTAATAGTAAATCTGATCCCTTTTTATTTATTTACCACCAACACGCTAAGTATTGGGTTTTAAGCCCTAAAACTCACCGTTTGTAAAAAAAAAAAAAAATGAAAATTTTCTATAATCAATATACTTATTACTGATTTCATAAATTGTATGAAAGTCTAAATCCAATAAACTAAGACCCATGACTATTGTATGAGTACTTGAACTTTATGTGGAGACATAAGAGTGGATCAGGTTCGAGTAAATAGTCAAAATTATCTATGGTACATGAATAAGGTTAGGTACCTTATTTTGGTAACACCATTGGATGCGGCCTACTCAGTAGTTGTTACAAATAGTTATAAAGTGCTACATACGATGTGATCCTAATTCGTACATATTATGACATGAGGAGTGGGGGGTCCTATTAATGAGTTTGCATAAGATCGGACCAAGAAATAAGTTACTCTTACTTTATAACGTTGTTTACTGTATAAGACTGACTATTTCACCTAGATAACCTAGGTAACTCGATCTTAATCTTGAGCTAACTATGAACTCCTATTATTTTGGGATTGCCCTTAGATTTACATAGGTGAGGGTTGGCTCAACACGCTTGCTCAATAAGACTCCCATTTTAGGGGTAAGACCAAATAGATAGCTAGGGAAATAGAATGCAAAACGAAGTTCACGCCTACCCGATTTAGGGATAGGAGAAAGGTTGTTCTCTCAAGTACTAAATCTAGGTCTTGAACAAGGGGCCCCACCCTCTCACTGGGATGAGAGAGTTTGGTTTAGTGATTGGATCACAAACCAGTTGCTCATTAGAGGATCAGTAGGAACTTGAGGAATAAGATGTAATCTCGAAGGTAAAATAGATATTTGACCTAGCTGTTATTACGAACAACCTATGAAGGGTCGACTTACTGGTTATGGTTAAATCATATGGACATAATATATCTACAGTGAGAGAAGTGCAACTATGGGCTTTAGTGGAGTAACCCATTAGTTTAGCCAATTAATCTCGGATCGTTGGAGCCCATGATCTGTAGGTCTGCGAGGTCCCCCTACTAGCTCATAACAGACTATCTCTAAAATAGCGTGATAAGTTAACTTGAATAATTCAAATTAGAATTAAGGGAATTAGTAATTATATGGGATATAATTACTTGTATAATTTGAGAATTAAACGGTATAGGAGAATTTATATTTAAATATGATTTCAATATATAAAGATGGATATATGTAAAAACTAATTTAATATTTGATATTAAATTAATTAAGTTTTATTTAAATTAATTTATGAAATTAATTTTATTTTTCAGTTTTGAAATCAAAATGAATTTTAAAATCAAGTTTTGATTTTTGAGATAAAATTTAAAAATAGAAAAACAAAACACAAAATGGAAAAAATCGATTTTCCATTATCCATCACCTTATTTGCTCACACAAATAGCATTCATCTATGCCTTGTTTTACTCCAAGCATGAACTGCAACTCATGCAAATTTCTCCCTTGTATGTTGATCTGCAATATAATGAAGAGTTTGGAGTGAAATTCGGGCACACAATCAAGAGAGAATTTTAAAGAAAAATCGGGTTGAAGAAAGGGTTCTTCAACAAGATTGTTGTCGTGAACTTTCTCTTTCATCCCTTGATTCAAGCTTGTTTTGAATCCCACAACTCAATCTAGAGTACAAGAGAATAGTAAGGAAGATCTTGAGGTGGTCTTCAACAACATTTGGAGAAGTTTGCAGTTGGAGAACAAGCTTTGAAGAAGTTCTACAAGAGGTATATCTTGAAACTCACTTGTTTTCTGTAAGAGCATGCTTTATATTTTGCCAAAATTAGTGAATTAGAGTGCTTAAATGATCCTTGTGCTTCCGCTGTTGCTGATATAATCCTACACTAAGCTCGTCCTTCTTCTGGTCTATGTTGATGATATTGTCGTCATCGGGAATGTATCTTGCTTAATCTGTTGTTATTTTTTATCTTGCCAAGTGTTTTGCTCTCAAGGACCTCATCGTTCTTGATTACTTCCTTGAAATTCAAGTATCTTATCTACTAGATGACATTCACCTTAATCAATATAAGTATATTATTTACTTTAGAAACTCAATCTCACATCTCTAAAACCAACTCCTAGTCCATCTGTTCTGGGCAAAATTTTCTCTATAACTGATGGTTCCCCGATGGTCGATCCATTCCTATATCGAAATACTATTGGGGCCTTACAATATTTTATGAACATTAGTCTGAACATTTCTCACATTGTGAACCACCTCAGTTAGTTCATAAAATAATCGCCTCATGTTCACAGGCAAGGTGTAAAAAGGGTTCTTCGTTATCTCAGTGGTACCAAACACTTGGCCTTGTTGATTTCTCCATCTGACAATTTTCAAATCACTGCATCCTCTGATGTTGACTGGACATCTAATCACGATGATAGGCGATCTGTTGCTACCTATTGTGTCTTCCTTGGGAATGCTCTTGTGTCTCGATCATCTAAGAAGCAAACGGTTATTGCTCCATCAAGCACTGAGTCTGAATATCGGGTTCTAACCCATGCCTCTGCTGAAATAAAAGGGCTCACTCAACTCTTAGAACAAATTGGTATATGTGATCCTTCTAAATCTGTGCTCTGGTGCGATAGCATAAGTACTGGCTCCCTTGCCATGAATCCTGTTTTTCATGCCCATACGAAGCATATAGAAATTGATATCCACTTTGTTCGTGATCAGGTTCTTCAAGGCGCTCTTGAGGTTCATTATATTTCATACCCAATTTTCAATATGACTGTGCTTTTCCTTCTTTAATATTGCTAAATGTTATTTTTGTTTATTATTCTTTTATTCATTAAAGGCCTTGTGTTCCGGCCGTCCTAAATAGGCCCATTGCCTTTTTCTGCCCTAACTTTGTCTTTTAGGATTTCCTTGATTCTTGTATAAATTTATCCTGGACTATAATTGTAAAACATAGAAGAAATACACAACATCTTGAAATTGGGAGCATTGATCACACTTTGTATTTCCCAATGTTTTCTCTAGTCTTTATTTCTAAATTTCGTCTCGAAAGAAAAATTTTTGTGATTATAATAGTTTCATATAATACAATTTCATTCTAGTGAATCGTGATTGTTCTTTAATTAAGGAGTTTTTTACGTGAACTATTACGTATTTTTATTTTGTAGTCTTCTTCTAATTTTCCTGTTTTATTATTATTTTTTTACTTATTAATACGATAGAAGTTGGAGGCTTTGTCCCAACAATATCTCCCCTCACATAACAAAGCTTGAAATCCGAATCAGCAAGTATCTTGCACTTTTACTCTTTCTGGACAAATACATAAATATATATGTGGAGTAGTTCATCATAATTTAAGTATAGTAACAAAAGTGAAATGCTAACCCTAATTTTTTTCCCATTAAGATGAAGGAATCCATTCATTTCCTTGGAATAATTCTGAATAGAGTAACTAAAATCATACTCGCATGGATTTGGTTACTCCATCTAACTCGTTCTGATGAATTCGATCCAATTCCAAAATTTTCAAACTCCCCATAATATAGTGTCTTCAAACCAAAATCTCCACTCCATGGCATCCGCCCAGACGACGAAACAAGAGATCACAATGTATTAAAACTGTCCTATAATACTCCTTCCATGACCACCCCAAGAAGGTCCTATGCACCTGAGGATTGACATAGTGTGATGACATGAACTCCTCGGTGCCATTCACGAGGCAGTTTTGGAACACAAACCCAGTCGACTGTGTAGGGTCGGTCCTACCGTGTGTAGTAATGGGGTTGTTGTCCTTGAGTCCAAGGTTGAGTTGGCGAGGACGAACTAGGATGTGAACATTTTTGGAAGATAGAGGCTGAGTTGCCAAGATGAAGTCCACATTGCCTAGGATTCAATAGGAGTTGTAGAATTGGCAGAGGGAGTGGGCATAGAGAGTCTTGATTGCCTATAAACTCACAGTTATATATGATTGAGAGATCACTATCTGATCTAAACGCCACAGCTTGGTGGCCATCAGGGTCTGCTGTGTTTTGAATGGTGAATCCACTAGCCATGAATCCATCCCCAAGAACTCTTGCAATTTCCTATCCGTTATGGACTTCAAAATGTAGGTTTACATGGTTCCATGATACTTATTTTCTTCACCTCATTTCATTTTAAAATATTATTATTTTAGACTAACGAATGTTCTTGATAGGGTCTCTACACTTTAACTTGTAATAATTCCATCCATATAATCTTAAATTTACAAAAATTCATTCCCTATACTCTAGTACATAAATATTTAGTCGATGTACTTTAAAATCTATAACAGTTAATCTTTATAAAGAATAGTTTATAAATACATTTATCTCTAATTTTTATGTACGTAAGAAAGTCAATTAAATCTTAATTTTTTTATAGGAATAAATTGTTATAAATTTTAAAGTATATAAACTAAATTGTTATATACTAAAGTCCAAATTGTTATTGAAAAAAAAAATCAAGAACCAAAGTAAATTTTTAAAAAATGCCTAAAAATTGTAAAGCACAAAGGTATATACTAAAATCTATATATTTATTGAATTCAACAAGATTTGACTACAGATAATAATTCTTACATGGTAACCCGATTTTACGATTTTGTTGCAAAATCTTCCTTTTCAGTTAAAGTTTTAAGTAGAAGATGAGTAGCTATGAGGGAAAAAAAAAAAAGTAGTGAGTTGTTTGTTTTTTTTTTATCTTCGTTTTATTGAATAATATTAAGGTATTCATAGTTGATTTGAAGCATTTTTAGATTCAATCTTGTTGCTCGGATTATAAATTTACTCAACTCATATAATTCTTATTAAATAATAAATTGAACTCAACCCAACAATAAAATATATAGATTAGAATGCTTCAAGTTATTTGAGTCATTTATTTAAAATTTTATTCTAAAAATAAGCAGAATTTAATAAGGAAAAAATTTATTTAGTTATTTTATTGAATTATGACTATAATTCAATCTCAAATTATGTTAGGAATAAAATTTAAGATATATATATATATATATAGTGTATTATAAGTAAAACAAATACTTTTTAAATTAATAATAAATTTGAGTTGGGTTGATTATTTTAGTGAATGACCAATCCAACTCACAAAATTTTTATTTATTGGAATCTAACATAATCTAAATGAGTTTATAATCTAATCCAAATCATACGGTTGAATTAGGTTGATCGGACTTTTCGTAATACAAGACTCAGCTTAATTAATTCTTTGTCTTTTTTTTTTTTTTTTTTTTTTTTTTGAAAATCAATTCTCCCATTTGCTGCTTCTTTTTTAAAAAAGAGAAAATATTTTTAATCTAAAAAATTTTGAGCATAATATCAAAATGTTACATTTTCATTTAAATATTTAAATTTAATTTTCATTAATACTATTTCCAAATATTACAATTTTATTTTGAATTTTCAATTTCATTTCTATTTAGTCTCTAAAATTTCAAAGTTTTCATTTTTACTCGCTGATTTTCACTTTAATTCGTAATCTTAACTTTCTAATTAACTAAAAATAACTATGATAGAGATTTTATAACTAAAAACTAATTTAATTATAATTTGTTTAATTCAAAAGTTAAGTTAATTCAATATTGTTTATAAATGAATATCTAATTTCAGAGGAAGAGAGAGAGAGACGGTGACGTGTTACGGCGGCGGCGGGGAAAATGGAGGATGGCAGTGGCGATTTTAGTTCTTTAAGTTGTATGGACTGACGTCACCAACACAGGTGATTGCTATTAATGTGACTTTATTATTTTATTTTGTCCTCATACAAACTCTATTATTATTATTAATACTTCTTTCAAAAAAATAAAAAAAAATGATTATTATTAATTATTTTCATATGTACCATTACATGTAATGGAGGCAGTTCATTTAATATATTATATATTATAAAAATTATAAACTTAGTAATAGTTTTTTGGAATCTACACATATAGCAAAGTAGATTAGATCTGATTTCTACTTTTATTATTCTAATATTACCTTTTTTTTGGTATATTAGTATATATATTTATATTTGGTATATTTATCAATGGACCTATTTTATATTTAATAGATTGGTCAGTTTTGGAATTGATACACTAAACTTACTATTTATTATATCAAAATTATTAGTCAACAAGTGATCATAAGTTTTTATTTTTCATTGACTTAATTTAAATCTTTATTCGTTTGTTTCAAAATTACTATTTTTATTACAACATCAACTTATAATAATTCAATTTATCGGGTTAGTAAACATTTTGATTGTACATTAGTAAGCTATTGATACATTAATTTTACAATTAAAATTAAATTTTGGGACAATTACAACTCTAATAAAAAAAAAATTAAAAATTGGAAGCATATCCCTAGGTTTTTTTTTTTTTTGCAAACATGTCAAAAAATTTCCGCATAAAAATTTGATTGTTATCTAATTTCTATATGATTGTTATGTGATTGTTAATTCTGATTTTATGTGATTGTCACATCTACAATTATAAAAAAGTTGAAGTCATGGATTTGGTTTCTTAAAATGTATTTGACATATAATGCAATTTTTCTTAAATTTTGAACAAGTGATTATCTATTGCTAATATACTAAAACAAATGTGTTCTTAAGAAAATTGATATACTAATGATGCACTAATGATATATGATGCGTTCAAATGCACACGTCAAATAATAATATTGTAAATGACCCAATGAAACTCAATCTAATTTTATGTAGGACCCAAGCTTTGATAATGATTTTTTTTTTCTAAATTAAAAAAAAGCAATAAATTAATTGACTTGGAAAAGATACTTTAGCTAAGAATGCTATAGGATATCGACTTCATTCATTAGAATTGTGGAATCAACAAATAAATGTACCAATTAATTCATTGACACCCTTTTTAACATATAATCATTAACTCAATGTCTTCCAATTAATCATGCACAACATTAACACCTTTTCATGACTAACATTTATTATTTTCCTCTCACACATAATTCAACAACAGGCTAATATGCAAATGCAAACCTAAAATCCTCTCGCGAGTAAGATTATAAACCACACAATAGTTAAATAGTGATCAAGCATTCAACAGATTAATCACACACATATTAGAAAATCAATTATATTAATCAATCTAGCTAACCAATGATATTAACCCAATTTAACTATTCAATGATAATCATCTACAATCATAACAACTTCATCTACACCCAAAAACTCGATAATACTAGTCATTCATGACAATGAAATACATCAAAGGTCATGTTGTACAAAATTCTCAAAGGAAATAATTAAAGAGAAGAAGGAAAATTATCCATTGTTCGTTCCACTGCCAACACTACATCAGACGTCAAGCTCTCTGATCCATCCCAGCATCCACCCTTTGGAACTCCTTTGTACATACCTCTCTTAGCCTCAACAAAACTCCCAAAATCGAACTTCCTAAGACCCTAAATTGCTCTTTTAATATTAAAATTTGGGGATGCATCATGACGCTACTTAGCATGGGCCTCAACACCCTACAACCTTGAGTAACATTGTGTGCAATATATTTGGAGTGTTGAAATTCTACGGATATAGCATTGCAATATTGTCCTGTTTGGTGCTCTCAAGTTTAAAGTGTTGCAACGCCTATTAGACAACTTTTTCTTCATCTTTGTCTCTCTTCATGCCTTAGGTCAACTTTGACCTCCCCAATGCTCAGTTTCTACAAGGTCAACAAATAAAAACATCAATGAATAAATTTATTGAACAAAATTAAACAAAATTCTAAGCCCAAAAAAGTACTTTTTAAATTTTTTTCAATATACTTCAAAATCTTTTTAATGACTGCTAATATACTAATGATGCATCGCTATTAAATTAAATGAATTTCACATGAGTGTTTTGATAAACTACCGATACACTAAATTAATACTTAATATTGCATTCTGAACAAATGATTGTATAGTATTAATACACTAATGATATACTTAAAATACATTTTGAATTAGTAATAATATAAACTTGAAATACTAATGTTATACTCTATGTGTATATCATTTTGAAATGATATATTTCATATTCGATTTATTAACAACAATACTAATTTATTTTCTCTCTTTCAATATGGTATAACATTATAACAATCTACTCATATATGAAATATAAAGTATTTTCACTCTACCATTGATATACCAAATTAAATGCATCTATTAAAGTCGTATCAAATTTTCAAAATAGAACACATTAATTGATATATTTTATATTTGTTATATTAGTTGACACAATAATTAATGCAATTAAGATATATAATCAAAATCAGATAAAAAGTTGAAAACATGAGTAAATTAATGCCAAGACCTAAATCTGACAATCGAAATCCAACTATTCGGATGGAAACAACTTCCTTTCCAAATGAAACGAAAAAAAATACTTCCATCATGATACAATTATAATCTTAGGATATCATTTGCATAAACTAAATAAATAAGTAGACTGAGATACAAAAAATAAATTATATTAATTGACTGATATACCAAATAAAAAGTATATCAAATCCAATTCTATAAATAAATGTACGTAAAATTGTAACATTAAAAAAACAAAATTAAGTTTTATATATATATATATATATATATATATTTGTCTGGAATCTTAGAAAACCATTGCTAGAATTGCAAATACTCATATATCTTTTGTTATTCATTACAATTTCTCTATATCATTATAATAGTATACATGTGATTTTATTAAATTATAGAAAATAGTTTTGAATGAAGGAATATCTATCACACGGTGTATACTTGTCACACTCAATGTCACAACAAAAAGAAGAACAATCAGTAAAACAATAAATAAGAAATTCAAACAGACAGGACACAAGGTTTGGTAACTTAGTTCAACGATAAACTACCTACTTCTAGGGGCAATGTGCTTGGGAAAGATAATTTCACTAATATGAAAAAGTCAAACATTTAAAACGTTGTACTTATTAGTAAAGTAATGAATCCTATAGTGACACACGTAGAGACTAATTTGTCATTGATCACTTACACGCACCCTAAATGTGAGATTTTCTTTCAATCAATATTAGAAAGTTTATCACTTAAGCTCCCTCTAAGTGTGAGATTCCCTTCTTAATGTATCTTAGACTCCTCATAAGTGTGAGACTTCTTAAATTGTACAATGAAAGAAGAAAAATTAATTAATTCCATAAATGACAAACCCCACAATGGAAACAAACACACATAGAAATGATTAAGCAAACTATTTGTTGGACGCTAAAGATGTATGCTATGCTATGTACGAAATGATGCGATACTACTTCTAGATATGCATTAATTATGAATGTTCATGTAGTATGTCATGCATTGTCACAAGTTTCCTTACGATGGAACCAAGTGTAATTCCACCGCAAGTTTCTCGGTGTGATCCGAGGTCGAACACAGGGACTGTTTGAGGTTATTATGGTATGTTCATGATATATGTGACCAGGTTTTTCAATCTTTAAAAGGTGTTTTGTACAAGTGTTAAAATTGCGGTAAAATAAAGGAAAGCAGTAAAAATGCGATAATAAAATAAAGTACAGTAAACCTAAGCTAGATGATACAAGATATAGGCTTCTTGATACAAGATACTGGGGTCAAGGCTGGTTGTGAAGGTTATGCAAAGAACACGAAATGCGGCGGCAAGTCTTATGTATAAAACAGAAAGAGAAAGATAAATAATACAAACAGCGTGAGTTTCTTAATCGCGTTAAAGCTATAAGTACGGTTCCGCTTTTATCTTGGCGTACACCTTTCAATGATCGGCCGCGCTCCCACATGTCTGTGGTGAAATAGAGACGAACATAATGAATGTAAGGTTGCTTCTATGTCTGGAAGTACTACTCACTTTAGTTAACGAATTCTTCTAACATTCTCTTGATAGATCAGAATGACATCTTCACTTCTACTCTCACATATGAAGATGCCATCTAGCATGCATTAGCTAAACACATTTTATCTCTTTTACATAGATTAAGTACTCGTTTAATTCATATTAACTATCAGGGGATAAGAAGACATCATGGAGAAAGTGATTAATGGGGGAATGGAAATAGACAGAGAATGGAATATGTAAGCTATCGAAACATTTAATATCTCTATTAAGCATTTGATACATGGTGTGTGAATGAAGAGATAAAGAAAGTGAACTACAATGATGAAAAGAGATAGAACAGATACAAACAAGCGCCAACGTCTTGGCACCAATTCGGATGGAGATCTGCTTGCCGGATTGGATGGATTGGATGGATGGATGAGCTTCGCTCTCAGGCTTGCTCAACCGAAAGCAAGGATCTATGCATAGAGCTTTAAGTCGAGTATTTGGCAGAATAGAACTGAGACTCACCTCTCTACCTTGTCTCCTCTTCTTCCCAAATTTCTTCAGTTAAGCACTCAGCTCAGCCTTTTCTCTCAACACTTTAGCAGCAATTAGCCTCGTATCAAGTAGCATATTTTCTCTGAAATCAATGGGGGTATTTATAGGTGAAGGTCTTTGACTCCGGCCTTGTGGTCCCCACTTGTTGTTATGGTAATTTCAAAGATGGAGGAATAATTATTCCTTCTGTTATGCAATCAGACCGTCAATTTTGCACAATCGTTAGTTGTACACATGTCACAATCCTCCGCTTATGCATTGTTCAGCTGCATCTTTCGATCGTGTGTTCGCATGCGGTATTATTTTTATTACTGCATGCGGTTGAAATACAGCTTTGGATCAACTGTCGAATTGTGCCGTCATTGCGGTAATCGTCTCTTCATTGTTGATTGATAGGCGTAATGTGACAGAGATGCGTTGATCAGTTTCTCGTGAGCCTTGATCGCAAGCGGTGACTTGGTTTCCTGCAAAACAGAGTAGAATTTTCCTTGTCTTCTATCTTTCTGGAGCTAGTGGGTGTAATTGCGATATTTATAATTATTGTAATTCTAAGCTAATTTTCATACAATCGGCGCATATTCACTGGCCGCAATATCTAGATAAAGTGGCATAAATAACTTGTATTTCTACAAGTTATCACACCCCAAATTTAGATATATGCTTGTCCTCAAGCATATCTTCTACTAAGGCAATCATGCTCAATTCCTATCCTATATTTTTGCGATGATTGGTTATGTTACACTTGGGCACATTACTTGACATCGTAATTTCCTTCTATCCTTGCTAATTCTTAGCAAGCCCTACTTTATTCTTCTATATAACAAAATTTTGCTCAAAGATACTTTTCTAGGTTTCAAAATAGAATGTTTGTCTCTTCTTGTCAAAAAAACTTGATATATCTATATGCGGTGAGCAAAACTTTGCGTCATTTATTTAGAGACTGTTGATCATGGTTACACTCTTCGTTTTGGCTTGTCTCCACGGGTGTCATGCGAACATCCAACTATGGTTGTGTGCCAATTTCAACTTTAACTCATGATATTCAGAGGAGTTGTCTCTTGCTTTCTTTTATTTCTTTTTTTTTTTTTTGTTTCTTGTTTCTTTTCATACTGCATTGTTCTTGGAAACCCACCTTCGTCTTGGCTTGCTCCTACGAGTGTCATACGAATATCCAACTGCGAGCAGGCTCCTTTCACAACTAAACTCTTATCAGGTTGGGAACATTTTTTAGGTTTTCCCTTGCGCTAACATTGGAGTTTTGCATAATTTTTTTTAATATGAAAATGGACGCATTTTCTTAAATACTGCATATTCTTGATCTCATCTACTCAGACCTTTCCCACCCCCAAATTTAAAGATGAGCAAGGTCCTCATTGCATTGTTTGGATAGACTAGACAAACACTTAGAAGAAAATTTCAAAAAAGAAGATTTGAGCAGAACTTTGAAAGATAAAAGGTAAAGTACTGCTAAACTAAGAATTAACTAAGTGTTAGTCAGAATTTACTAAGTATGGGAAATGTTTCTAAGTATAAACATATAATACATTATAGCAACGCAATGAAGATCGTAAAAATAAAAGATTTAGAACATCGCGAATAATTAACAAAGGAAGATAAAGACAAAGGCCCAGGCAAAAAGGAATGAATATGTACTTAATTATATTGAATATTAACAAAGTATACAAGTAAATACAAATGAACGCAATACAAAATTTTGTTGCCTGTACAAGAGTCAAAGAATTTGAGCTTTTCTTTTAAATTTAATTCAGAAGGGTGCACGATTAAAATTCATACCATGCTTCCAATAAACGCAGATACATCTTTGTCGAGGACGGGCAACACGCATACATCTCCGCAACACACCCCTTAACTAAATACATTTCTGGAGGATACCTCAACATGGTGCATTTAGCTAACGGCGGGCAAAGAACATATACGCACACAACACACCCCTCACCACAGTGCATTTGGGTGTACTGGACGCACGGTGTCTCTTGGTATCACTCACTACACCCATCATTTCGTTACATACCAGTTTATATTCTTTTCTTCTTAATTCATCAAAACGCGAGTCGAAAAGACTTTGCAGTGATTCATCCAATCATTCACAACAATTATACTACCAGTGCTACAAAATTTAAGGTATGGAAATACATGCGAAATTAAATTGGAAGGAAATACAAAAAGCATTAAAGACTAATCCTACTAGACAGTAAATACAGAATTTAGAGAGCGATAAAAGACAACTGTAAGGAAAACAAGTAAACATAAATAAGGAGGCTGATTGAAAGAAATTCTTAGGATTACCGCAGTCGGTTCCCCTGCAGGCGGTTTAATCCTTCTTGCCCAAGTCAATGGTGTCCATGCGTCGATCGAAGTTGCCTCCATAGTAGGGCTTAATTCGTTGACCATTGACTTTAAATGTGCCATTCCCGTCTAAAGTTGTTAGTTCCACTGCGTCGGCGGAAAGATTTTCTTGATTCGGAATTACCCAGACCAGTGAGACTTCAACTTTTCTGGGAACAACCGCAAACGTGCATTAAATAGTAATACCTGTTGACCTTCGGTAAATGACCGGTTGTTTATGCGGTCTTCATGTCATTTCTTGGTTTTCTCCTTATAGATTTTGGCATTCTCGTAGGAGTCCCTTCACCATTCGACCAGCTAGTTCAGTTGTAGCTTCTAGACTTTTCCTGCACTTGCTAAATCAAACTTCAGCTTCTTACATGTCTATATCGCCTTATGTTCCAACTCGAGCGGCAGATGACAAGCTTTTCCAAAGACCAGGGCATATGAGGACATGCCAATTGGTGTTTTGTAGGCAGTCCTGTATGCCCATAGTGCTTCATCAAGCTTGGGTGACCAATCCTTCCTGGAAGTATTGACTACCTTCTCCAAGATAGTTTTGATCTCTCTGTTAGAAATCTCTACCTGCCCATTAGTCTGTGGGTGATAAGCACTTGCAACTCGATGGCTGACGTTGAATTTAGTCAACAGGTTGGCAATTATGCAGTTGATAAAGTGAGAGCCTTCATCACTGATTAAGGCCCATGGCATCCTATATCGAGCAAAAATGTTCTTCTTTAGAAACTTCGCCACTGTGGCCGCATCATTCTTGGCACATGCGATGGCCTCAACCCATTTTGATACGTAATTAACCGTAACCAGAATATATTGATGATCTTCTGATGGTGGAAACAGGCCCATGAAGTGATCTCATTTGGCTCCAGTGAGTGAGCCCACCTCTTAGCCTCATCCCTCAAGGTGTAAGGGAACAGATACAGTCTTATACTTTCTGAGGTTACACCAGGTAGGGAAAAGTTACCACATATTTTGACAAAGCTGGTCAGATGAATGTGTGGGTCTTCACCTTGCAGACCCTCAAACTGCCCGACATTTTTAATCATCTGCAGCATGACCAGCTTAATCTCGAACCGCACGTTCTCCTCCACAGTAGGCCTCGAGATTCCAGGCGAAAAGTCATAAAAATTGGGTGCCGCATAATTCCTCATTGGGATGTTGCGGTTAGCAGCCAGGAAGACAGGATCCTGTGCTGGTCGAACAGCCCCTTGATTCACAACCGGTACCGCATTATCATTGTTTCAGCCATGCTTATTTCCTTCTTTCGCCTAATTCGGTTCTGATGTGCCCTTGCGCGAAAAGTACGCTCGATCTTAGAGTCAGCTTGAATTCTGGTTCAGCACCAGGACTCATAAACCGTTAACTCCGCGTTGAACAACCAGTACAATGAGATCTGTCCTGCAAAATACCAAAAACACACTCAAACAATAAACCGTTAATCAATCCCCGTCAACGGCGCCATAAACTTGTTGGACGCTAAAGATGTATGTTATGCTATGCACTAAATGATGCGATACTACTTCTAGATATGCGTTAATTATGAATGTTCACATAGTATGCCATGCGTTGTCACAAGTTTCCTTACGATGGAACCAAGTGTAATTCCACTGCAAGTTTCTCGGTGTGATCCGAGGTCGAACACAGGGACTGTTTGAGGTTATTGTGGTATGTTCGTGATATATGCGACCTATGTTTTTCAATCTTTAAAAGGTGTTTTGTACAAGTGTTGAAATTGTGGTAAAATAAAGGAAAGCAGTAAAAATGCAATAATAAAATAAAGTATAGTAAACCTAAGCTAGATGATACAAGATACAGGCTTTTTGATACAAGATACTGGGGTCAAGGCTGGCTGTGAAGGTTATGCAAAGAACGTGGAATGCGGTGGCAAGTCTTATGTATAAAACAGAAAGAGAAAGATAAATAATACAAACAGTGCGAGTTTCTTAATCGCGTTAAAGCTATAAGTACGGTTCCACTTTTATCTTGGCGTACACCTTTCAATGATCGGTCGTGCTCCCACATGTTTGTGGTGAAATAGAGACGAACGTAATGAACGTAAAGTTGCTTCCATGTTTGGAAGTATTACTCGCTTTAGTTAACGCATTCTTCTAACCTTCTCTCAATAGATCAGAATGACATTTTCACTTCTGCTCTCACAGGTGAAGATGTCGTCTAGCATGCCTTAGGTAAACGAATTTTATCTCTTTGACACAGATTAAGTACTCGTTTAATTCGTATTAACTATCAGGAGATTAAGAAGACATCATGGAGAAAGTGATTAATGGAGGAACGGAAATAGACAGAGAATGGAATGTGAAAGCTATCGAAACATTTAATATCTCTATTAAGCGTTTGATACATGGTGTGTGAATGAAGAGATAAAGAAAGTGAACTACAATGCGTTTGATACATCGTGTGTGAATGAAGAGATAAAGAAAGTGAACTACAATGATGAAAAGAGATAGAACAGATAAAGAAAGTGAACTACAATGATGAAAAGAGATAGAACAGATACAAACAAGTGCCAACGTCTTGGCACCGATTCGGATGGAGATCTGCTTGCCGGATTAGATGGATTGGATGGATGGATGAGCTTCCCTCTCAGGCTTGCTCAACTAGAAGCAGGGATCTATGTATAGAGCTTCAAGTCGGGTATTTGGCAGAATAGAATTAAGACTCACCTCTCAGCCTTGTCTCTTCTTTTTCCCGGATTTCTTCAGTTAAGCACTCAGCTCAGCCTTTTCTCTCAACACTTTAGTATCAATTAGCCCCGTATCAAGTAGCATATTTTCTCTGAAATCAATGGGGATATTTATAGGTGAAGGTATTTGACTCTTGCCTTTTGGTCCCTACTTGTTGTTATGGTAATTCCGAAGATGAAGGAATAATTATTCTTTCTGTTATGCAATCAGACCGTCAATTCTGCACAACCGTTAGTTGTACACGTGTCACAATCCTCCGCTTATGCATTGCTCAGCTGCATCTTTCGATCGTGTGTTCGCTTGCGGTGTTGTTTTTATTACTGCATGCGGTTGAAATACAGCTCTGGATCGACTATCGCATTGCGCTGTCATTGCGGTAACCGTCTCTTCATTGTTGGTTGATAGGCGCAATGTTACAGAGATGCGTTGATCAGTTTCTTGTGAGCCTTGATCGCAAGCGGTGACTTGGTTTCCTGCAAAACAGGGTAGAATTCTCCTTGTCTTCCATCTTTATGGTGTTAGTAGATGTAATTGCGATAATTTATAATTATTGTAATTCTAAGCTAATTTTCATACAATCAACGCATATTCACTATCTTTTGGCAGCAATATCTAGATAAGGTGGCATAAATAACTTGTATTTCTACAAGTTATCACTATTCCATATAAGGAAAAAATAATTTGCAGAATCCACATCACATAAGACATCCAATAGAACATATATTCAGAGACAACCCGCTAAACAACCGATGAAACAAACTCCAAGCAACCTTAAAACAAAAATAGCCAAGCATATCTCTAACAACTTTTAACTGTTTTTTTTTTAGAAAAGAAGAATTATAACAAAAAAAAGCAACAAATCAATTACACCTACTCTTCCCATTGATTGTAAAGGAAAGCCAAACAAAAAAATAACCGACTCAAAACCATCCATCTTCCTTAGTAAATAAGGAAGAAGGAGATATATATATATATATATAATCAGTTGGTCTAACGACAAACCTCACGATAGTATGTGCAATTATGTTGACAATGTAGGGATGAAAGCCCTAACACAGCGGAAATCACCAAACCAAACTCGTTATTAATTTAGGATTTTTGAAATGCCTACGGAGACCAACAAAGAAATTGCCTACAATAAAATTACCCTAGATTAAGCATGCAACTAGAAAGTACAAAGAAAAGGGATAAGAAGCCTTACTTACATTGACAACTCAAATGAAATGGTCAAATCTCCCTTTAATCAAAATCAACACCAGCATAAGAATGACCTCTCTATTCTCTGAGATTTGAGATGTGATTTGTGGGAACTAGGAAAAGATTAAGATTCGAGAATGGGAATTGAGAGAAAAATAATCGTAGAACTCTTATGTGTGTTGTTGCTTTTGATCAACAGAGAGAGAGGAAGGTGGGATCACCCATGTTTTAGATAACTCCCCTATGTGAGAGTTATCATTTTAATTGTCCAATTAAAATTAATTATTAATCAATCATTATTTAATTATTAATCAATAATTAATTATTAACTATTAATTAATTAATAATTAATTACATCTTATTTGATTAATGATTTCATTTAAATCATATTTAAATGAAACATCTCTCACATAACCTATAGTTTTAATTAAATTAATTAAATTAAATTAAATACTTATTTAATTCTCCAATTAAATAAGTACCAAATCAAATATTTAATTTAACCTCAATTTGAATCATATTCAATTGTATTTCTCTCACAACCTATAGTTATAATGTGTATCAAATACACATTAATTTTGACCTATAGTTCTAATATAAATCTAGTTCATATTAAATTAATATTTGAACTTCTTCAAATATTTAATTTTCCATAAATTAATTTTGAATCATATCCAAAATTAACTTTACATTACAATGTATCATTATACATTATATTATTTTCTTAAGTGAATTTAAACTCAATTCAAGACATAGTTACCTTAATTCCCTTTATGAGCTAGGAAAGAGACCTCACAAACCTACATATCAGAAGCTCTAACAATATAAGATTAATTGGTTCAATTCATTAACCAAATTAATCAATATTCATTAACTATGGGTACATTCCACTAAAGATCTATAGTTGCACTCTTCTCACTGCAGATAAATTTTTATGTCCATGAATATAGACCATGGACAACAAGTTGGTCCTTTACGAGTGTTCGCAATACCAAGTGGGTCAAATTATCGTTTTACCCCTTGGTTATCTCTGTAACCTTAAGTATCAATGATCCTCTAATGAACAACCTGTTTATTATCCAACCATTAAACATAAACCCCTCTTGGGCCAGTGAGAGAAAAGAGCCATTTTTTTAAGTCTCGGAGACACCACTTAAAGGAACATTTATATACTTATCCTAAAATTGGGAAGGAGTGAAATCCATCTTGTATTATTATTTAAAGGAATCGAATTTCCGCGGAAGCATGTGAACGCCTTGCATTTAGACATTCGTTTTATGAAAAACAAAAAAAGTAAAATAAAATATGCATTTGTAGGATAAACATTCAAACAAAACCACAAGCATGCTAGAAAAGAGGAATAAGAGAAGAAATCAAAACTCACCTTTGATGATTCCTCTAGCTTTCCTCTTCATCCATTATCAACGATCTCGAACTTATCCAATATAAAAGGACACCACCAACAAAATTACCTTGCTATTCTCTACGATTCCAAAGAACTTGGAAGAGTGATCTCCAAAAACTTTTGAGAAGGAAAAGGGTAGAGAATTTCTAGAGAGAAGTTAGAGAGAAGGTGGAGACTTGTGTAAAAAACTTCTTACCTTAAACGGGCTATAAGGATATATTTGTATGGAGAAGGGTTAACCCCTTCTCCAAGAATTTCCCTTTATACCCTTAGTGCTAATTAATTAAATAGCCCTTATTTAATTAATTGACACATTAATTAAATAACTATATATTAAATCATATTTAATATACATTTATTTAATTATCATAAATATCATATATTTATACGAACCTCCAGTCTCAATTATTTCTTAATCAATTAATTGACCATTAATTAATCAATTAGATAACTATATTAAATCATATTTAATACGGAGTTAAATATGAAAATTTTATATGTATACATCTCTTTATGAATCCAATTTATATAAATTTAATATTTGAATTTTATTCAAATATCTCTCTTACATAATTTGGATTATAGATCATATCTATAATTAACCATTATATATTAATCTCATTAATATAAAATTCTCTCATTTGATTTGAACAATTTAAATTATTCCTCATTACTATCCTCTAGTGAGCTAACAAGAGGATCTTATGGAACTACAGATTAGAAGCTCTAAAATAATATGAAATTACTTTATTAAACTCCCTTAATTCAATTAATCAATATTCATTAACTATTGATCACTCCACTAAAGACCGATAGCTGCACTCTCTGTATTGTAGATATATTTATGTCCATGGATATAACTAATCAACAGAGCAATGACCCTTAAAAAGTGCTCATAACTAAAGCTGGGTCAAAATACCGTTTTACCCTTGCAATTATATCTAACTTCTTAAGTACCATTGATTCCTCTAATGAACAAATAGTTTATAGTCCAACTATAAACTAACACCTCTCAGACTAGTGAGAGGTTGCGGCTTCATTGTTCAAGACCTGGAACCAGCTATTAAGGAAGAAATTTATTTACTTTTTGAAGGAATGGGAAGGAGTGAGTTCCATATTGTGTAGTTGTGTCCTCAATTCCTTAATCAGAAAAATCTCCAAAATGGTAAACATATTGAGTCAGCTATTGTGGCCACTCTCACCCATACAGATCAAAGGACGGCCGTCATAAATAGGATTTCGTAACACACTTAGGATTAAGGTCCAGTCTCCTATGGTCATCCTAGTTAAATATTAGTTTCTTCACGTAACGATGTTATTAAGAGAAACTAATTATTTTATGGTCCAGTCTATGTATAAACTTTTTTATACAGGATACTCCCACTCACTTGTCTTTACATGAACAACATGGTTCATATTATTTGTAACATTTATATTTCATGTAACAATTACAAAGTGGGTTGTATCCGCAGTGTTACCAAGATAAGGCACCTAACCTTCATCTATTTACTGCAAACCTTTTAGGTTATTACTTGAACATAAACTACCTGTATGTCAACCACATATTGTTTAAGTGACATCATATAATCTTGGATCTTAGTTTATTGAATTGAATTAATGCTGTCTAAATATCAAATAAAATACCTCTAATTTTACTAGATAAATAATTTGTTTAACAAAACTACAAACCACGAGATACATTAGATTTAAGACATCAATCCCAACAATCTCCCACTTGTCCAAAGCTAGTGAAATGTACCAGAATACAATAAAAGATGAGGGAGAAAGTAAAGTATCAATATACAAAACAATAAAATAGGGCATACAATATACCTAGTAAAATCTCACACTTGACCTAGCTTAGATGACTCATATCTCGTAGACCTAGACCCTCTAGGTTACCCTAAAAAACTTTAGCAGTGAGAGCCTTTGTAAATGGATCAGCAATATTGTGCTCCGAGGCAATCTTTTTTACGATCACATCTCCCTGTTGTACACAATCTCTTTGATAAGGTGATACTTGCACTCTATATGCTTTCCACGTTTGTGGCTACGAGGCTTCTTGGAGTTTGTCACAGCATCACTGTTATCACAATAAAGTATGATGAGAAATGACATATTTGAAACAACTTTTAAATCTATGAGAATTTCTCTAAGCCAAACGACTTCCTTAGCAGCTACATACTTAGCCTCCATGGTGGAATCCGCAATACAACCTTGCTTAATGTTGAGCCATATAATAGGTCCTCCATTCAGAGTGAATATTGATCTTGATGTGGATTTTCTTGAACCCTTGTTAGTCTAAAAATCAGAGTCAGTGTATCCTGTAAGGATCAAATCCTTAGCACCATACACAAGCATATAGTTTCTCATTCTCTTAAGATACTTGAGAATAGCTTTAACTGCTGCCTAGTGATCAAATCCTTGATTGGATTGATATCTACTGACTACTCCTACTGCATGGCAGATGTCGGTTCTAGTACACAACATGACATAAGGCCACCCATCGCAGATGCATAGGAAATACATCTCATCTCCTCAACCTCTTGAGGTATCTTAGGACACTGTTCCTTAAACAAGATAATGTTGGGGATGATGCCCTAAACTCTCATTGGGTCCTGTAGTTTGTAAACATTGTATTGAACAAACATTTGTGATGTAATAATATATGATATTGTCTTCACTATTGTCTGTGAAACATGAGATGTTTTATTTGCTTTACCACAAACCAATAAAGTAAGATCCCCGTTTATCGTTGTAACTTAAGCATGTATGTGGAGACATACAGGTGGATCATGCCTTAAGTGATAACCAAAATGGTCTGTAGTATATGGATAAATGAGGGAAACCTTATCCTTGTGACACTACGGATGCGACCCGCTTTGTAGATTGTTACAAGTATTGTATCGTGCTACAGATGATTTGATCTTGATCATTCATTTGGATACATTCGAGCGAGGGTGTCCTATACAAAGAAGATTGTATAAGACCGAACGACGAAGTGTTATAGTCTTGTTATATAACGTCGTTCATGACAAAGACTTCATTTCACTAGGATGATCATAGGTAACTTGACCTCAATCCTGAGTGAGTTGGGAACTCCTGCCTTTGAGGGCGGTCCTTTCATTTGCATGGTGCGAGTGGCCAGATTACCGACTCAAACCTACCACTTTGGGGATTTGTCTGATTGGGGAGCTGGGAACTAAGCTACACAAGATAGAATTCACTCATTCCTCGAAGTAAGGGTAAGTAGATAAACTGGTCCCTTAAGGGCTAATTCTGAGGCTTGAACGATGCGGCGTCACACACTTTCTCATGGCGCGAGAGGTGTCCACTCATAGTAGGACTATGAAATATTGTTCATTAGATGGATTAGTGGTACTTAAGAAGTTAGATGCAACTACAGGGGCAAAACAGTAAATTGGCTTAGTTGTACTTACGGGCATCTGTGAAGGGTTATTGTATTGTTGACTGGTTACATCCGATGGATACAGAAATATATCTATGGTGAGAAGAGTGCAGCTGTCGATCTTTAATGAAGTGCCTGGAAGTTAATGGATGGTGGATCTTATGGCTAAAGAGTTTAATCAGCTATTCACATACCGATGGAGCTTCAAGCCACAGGTCCATAAAGTCCCCTTGATAGCTCAATGGATTCAAGTTGAGAATCAGTTTTTGGGTCAGCTTGAAGTGTTCAAATTGACAAGAGGGAGTTTGATTATATATGATATGATTAAATTGGTCATTTGTATATGATATAGTTGACATGATGTATGAGATACATTAATTGAAGGAAAATTATATAAATATGATTTATATATACTTGTTCTTCTTTCTTCATGCTTGTTGTTGATTTCTCACTTTCTATATAAATTTAATAGTTCAGAATAAAAATGACAAGAAAGTGACAAATATTGATGTTCTTAATGAAAAGTTTAATACATTGAACTTCAGAGATAATCTCGATTTGACAAACTCTTGTCAATGATGTGTTTCAATTATGTGGGAGTACATCGAAGGTGGGTGTAACAAAAGTTGGGGTTCATCCTTAAAAGAGATAATATACTGTGTCGTTAACCAAGACTTGAACTGGAGAAATGCAACGCCTGCATTTTTTAGAATAGCCTTCTTACTTCTACCATCAATTATGAAAGCACCCTAAACATTTAAAAAACTTGATTATTACTTCTCAAGTATAATATTAATATAATACATCAACAAAGGAAAATATACGTACCTCAACAATATTAAACAGTTTTTCCTTTAAGTCGGTCGGTACACACTTCCAAGATAAATATGTAATCGGGATATGATGATGCATAGTAGATCTAATGAAATATTTTAACTTATATCCGTTGTCTCTAATAAGCACTCCATCATCATATATTCAACCAACTTTTTCTCCCCTACACTTCTAATTTTTGTTACCTTATGCATAATAGTTGGTCCTCGCGTTCGCCTTTTCTTTTTGTTTGGTATTTCATCTTGCTTCAGTTCCATATTTTCATGGACATTATCCAAACCAAGCTACAAGTCCTCATCACTTGCCATCTCCATGGTGTAAGAATTATCCTGAAAAATAGAAAAGAGTTTAGTTAGGTGTCGATACAACAAAATTATAAAAATTAATTAGTAAGTGAAAACCCACCCATACATTTACTCTTTAGGAATCCATGTGCCTTCACAATCAACTCTTACATATGTTGAAGTGTTCTCATCCAAATCAATTCTAGATTCAATATCTAACATGGGTTTAGGAATTCCTTAACAACGTAGAGCAGCATCTCCAAGTTCATCGTCATTGTATTGATCCTCAAAATCTCTTTGTGGTGGATTAAGAACAATAGACCATCGACCATCACTTGGATCCTCAACATAAAATACTGTCTTGCTTGGGATGCTAGTATGAAAGAATCATTCTT
This sequence comes from Benincasa hispida, assembly GCF_009727055.1. Lineage (NCBI taxonomy): Eukaryota > Viridiplantae > Streptophyta > Magnoliopsida > Cucurbitales > Cucurbitaceae > Benincasa > Benincasa hispida. The sequence continues at coordinate 42,163,634 of NC_052358.1, forward strand.
GTGGCCTATTCTATTTAAGTCAAATTAACACAAAACCAAGCTCATCAGTTTTTATGCTACCACTATTCTCAACCCAATCACATTTAAAAATTGCAACCTTAAAAGTATTATAATTTAGTTCCCAAATCTCTTGTATCACCCCATAAAAGGACATGTCTCCAATTATAGGATTTTTATCTTTTGAGCTAGATACTTGCATTGTTTTCGCAACTAAACTAACCCCACTATTTTGTACACTTTTATTTTTTTCATATGACTTTGTGTGATAGTGACATCCATTAATAACATAGCTATTGTAAGTAGTCACAATTGGATAGGGACCATGGGCAATCCACCTCAAGTTATCTGATACCTTCACATCTCCCATTTCAAGTTCATTTCCAACCTAGGAACCAAAAGGTTACATAATTAAAATATAAGTGATAAAAGGTTATGTTAAATAGTATATTTAATGTTTTACCTTTTCTCGCAACCAAGATATGAAATTTCGATTATGTTCATCTTGAATTCATTTCTGGTTTTTTGATCTACTTGAGAGCTGTAATTCCAATGTCATCATATGTTTCCTTATGAAGAAAAAGAAAAATGTTCAAATATAATTATTTTCAAATTCATGTATTTAATGAAATAAATGGATCCAAATCACAATAACTTACTCTATATATGGTTGCACATCAATTGTATTCTCCAAGACATATTAATGAGCTTGATATAAAAGATCTCGTTCAGGTATGTAAGGTACTCCACTTGACAATGTCTACCAATTTCTGAATTGCCTGAATTGTCTCTTAACTTTTGACACCCAAGTCCAATAGGATCTACTCCACATAAAAAATCCGTACAAAATTCAACAACTTCTTCTAATATATATAACTTCCAGCAATACAACCTTCTGAACGATGCCTATTCCTCACTGAGTTTTTAATCACTTTCATGAACCTTTCAAAGGGATACATCCCGCAAATATATAGGCCCACAAAGTTTGACTTCTCAAACAATGTGTACTGTGAGATGCACCATTATTTTGAAGAATGAGGGAGGGAAACACTTCTCTAATAAACATAATGTAATCACAATATCTTCCTGCAACTTTTCTAATTGTATAATATCTAGGACTTTGTTACATATAGAATTGATAAAAATACACAGACGAGTTATCGTATATTGAACATGTTTTGGTAGCACAGATTCGATGGCAATGGGGAGCAATTGTTGTAAGAGTACATGACAATCATGAGATTTTAGACTATTGAGTTTTAAATCTTCCACTGACACAAGCTTCTAACATTGGAGAAGTAACTCTCAGGAACCTTCATTTCTGATATCGTCTTCAAAACACAACGTTTTTCTTCTCTAGTAAGAGTATAACAAGCAGAGGGAAGGAAGATTTTTTTTATCCCCATTAATAGGTGTAAGCTCTAGTCGAATTTTTAAATCAACTAAATCACGTCTAACATTCAATCCATCTTTTGTTTTTCGTGGAATATCAAGAAGGGTACCTATGACATTCATGCAAACATTTTTCTTGATATGCATCACATCTAAGCAATGTCTAACATGGAGACATTTCCAATAAGGGAGTTGGAAAAAAGCAGACATCCTATTCCAACAACATTTGGTACTTCCTTTGTGATATTTCTTTTTTTCTTTTTACTTTTTGCTCCCAAACCTTCCAACACGAAAATGCGCGAAAACGGACCCTGGGGTTAAGAACTATGAAAAAAAGACGGTTTTGCGAACGGAGTTCGTTTGGTGTCCTAAACGGCCTTCGAGACCCCGCAGGGGTGTCGCGGTGCCTTGTTGGGGTGTTGCATGGCCTTGCTGCGGTGTCGCCATGCATTGTTGGGGTGTTGCGGGGCTGCCACGGGGCCCAATTTTTGTGCGTGAACCTTCCGTCATGAAAAAGCGTGAAAACGGAGCCAATTTTCCTCTTTGAAAATCAAGATCTTTAGTTTCTTCAAAACAACCTACCCAGAAAAAGGTTCTAGAATACTTTCAAGTTCTCTCTGACCATCAAATGATTTCTTTTGACATCGAAAAGGATGATTTTGTACTAGAAATTTTCGATGGCCAAGGTATGCCATTTTTCCCCATGTTTCAGTCTTAATGAAGTTGTGTTATCTCCACAAATCGGACATGTCTTATCACCTTTGACACTACATCCACTACGGTTTCCATATGCTGGAAAATCATTGATCGTTCGCAATAGAACTATTCTTAAGTTGAATAGTTCCTCTTGATAAGCATCATAACATTGCATATAACTTTCCCACTGAAGTTTTAAATCATCAATCAATGGCTCTAAGTATATCCCAATGTCATCCCCTGGTTATTTTGGACCGGAAATCAATATTGATAATATCATAAACTTTCTTTTCATACACAACCATTGAGGAAGATTATAAATGACCATAACAATTGGCCAACAACTATACTTAGAGCTCATATCACTATGTGGATTTATTCCATCTGTTGATAATGTTAAACAAAGATTCCTAAGTTCAGAACTAAAGTTCGGCCACATGGTGTCAACTAACTTCCAAGTTGGGGAGTCTGCAGGGTGACATAATTTATCATCTATTTGTCTCTCATTAGCATGCCAAGTCAGATTTTTGGCACATTCAACATTTCTAAATATCCGTTGAAAACGTGGTATAGGAGGAAAATACCACATTATTTTGGCAGGGATTTTCTTCTTCTTATTTGTGTTTTTACCATATTTCCACTTTGACTCACCCTATTCAGGACACACAATTGCATTGGCATATTCCTTTCGATACAAGCAACAATCATTAGGACATGCATGAATCTATTCATATTCCATTCTTAGTGAACCTAATGTTTTCTTTGTTTCATACATTGATGTAGGGAGGTCATTAGTAGAAGGTAAGATATCCTTTAATGCTTTTAATAGTTCTGAGAAACTAATGTCACTCCATCCATGTCTAACTTTTAAGTTATACAACTTCACTAATGTAGACAACTTGGTGAACTTTTTGCATCCTTCATAAAATGGCTTCTTAGCATCATTAAGCAACTTTTCGAATCCATTGGGATCTTTTTAATATTGCTCATGAGCAATTTCAACCATTTCTTTCATATTTCCAACATCATTCTCTTCATACCTACACTTAGAGGATTTTCCATGCAAGGATGAACTAGGAAGTTCCTCACCATGCCAAAACCAAATCTTATAACTTTCATCAATCCCATTAAAATATAAATGATCTCTAATATCATTTCCATTATGACTTTGACAATTTCCATATTTCAAACAAGGACAACGTATAATAGTATTATTTGTATTGGAAAATCCAAATTTGATGAAGTTTTCCACACTCAACTCAAACTCTTTAGATAATCTACTCTTTGTCATCCATAATTTATCCATACTTGTAATAAGCTAATCTTGGAACTACAAAAAAAATATTACAATAATTTAAATCAGATAACTCATACAAATTATAAAATTTGTATGGAATTAATATTTATAGAGAACTTAAGAATCTTTATTCGCGGAAGGTGATTGAAGACATAAAAACCAAGCAGATCAGCAAAATTAACATCTAAAACATAAACAATCCACTAAAATTTGGTCCAAATAATCAAACATTATATTCCAACAGAATTACAAAAACCCATAAAACCAAGCAAATCAGCAAAATATCACAAACTAATCACAAGCTGCATCCGTAAATGCATCCTCAAACTAAAAAAAAAAAAAGAAACATCATCCGTACAGCATCCCCAAACTGTATCATGCATCCTCAAACTAAAACATAAACAAAAAAAAGAAACATACACATAACAAATCTATACACATTTCAATTAAAAAAGTATATACATATAACAAAAATGTTTGTATGAAATGCTTACTTACAGTGAACGATCCCCACGGCACCACGGACCGACGACCCACTGGACAACACCACTAGCAGCGGACGACCACAGACGGAAACACTGACAAGACTAGAGAAATGCGGGCGGAGGTGACTAGGAGAAATACGGGCGGACCTCAATGGCAACAGACGACACCACCGACAGCGAACGACCCACCGGACGACACCATTGGCAGTGGACGACCACAGACGGCAACACTAATGGACGAGAGAAATGTTGGCGGAGGCGACTAGGAGAAATGCGGACGACCAAGGGTTTGGGGAAGGAGAGAAATGGAGAAAATGGAGTTATAAATCTAGGGTTTTTCATTAAAGTAAGAAAAAAAAAACATTATTAGGTAATTTTTTTTTATATTTTACTTGACACTAAAGAAATGTCAAGTAAAGGTTCGCGTGAAAATATTAATAGACAAACAAAGACTAGACGATCGCTTAACAAATCCAAACGATCATTTACAAAATACTATACGATCACTTAAATTATCTACATGATCGCTGAGTAACAAAATGTCATACGATCGCCTACCCAATGCTAAACGATCGCCTACCAAATGCTACACGATCGCTTAGCTCCCTACATGATCATTGAGCTCAGCTAAACAATCTCTTAGCTCTGCTACACGAACGCTGAGTAACAAAATGTTATACGATTGCCTACCTAATGCAATACGATCACCTACTAAATACTACACGATCACTGAGCTCGGCTACACGATTGTTGAGTAACAAAATGCTATACGATCGCCTACCCAATGCTATACGATCGCCTACCAAATGCTACACGATCGCTAAGCTCGGCTACACGATCACTTAGCTCTGCTACACGATTGTTGAGTAACAAAATGTTATATGATCGCCTGCCCAATGCTATACGATTGCCTACCAAATGCTACACAATTGTTGAGCTTGGCTACACGATCGCTTAGCTCTGCTACACGATCACTGAGGAATAAAATGCTATACGATTGCCTACCCAATACTATACGATCTCCTACAAATGCTACATGATCGTTGAGCTCGGCTACACGATCGCTGAGTAACAAAATGTTATACGATCGCCTACCAAATGCTATACGATCGCTGAGCTCGGCTACACGATCGCTGAGTAACACTAGACAATCGCCCACGAAGACCCCGTGATCGCTTACCCAAACTACCGAATGCTATATGATCGTCTATCAAATTGGAGGCCTATCAAATATCCGAAATATTTCGTCAATCTCTGCTTTTTTAACCCTTTTACTTGACATGAAAAAAATGTCAAGTAAGAGCTTCTTATACTTGACACGTGAAACGTGCCAAGTAAGACCTTATATTACTTGACACGAAAATCATGTCAAGTAAAGGTTCGCATGAAAATATCTGAAATATTCCGTCAATCTATGCTTTTTTAACCTTTTTACTTGACACGAAAAAAATGTCAAGTAAAAGCTTCTTATACTTGACACGTGAAACGTGTCAAGTAAGACCTTATATTACTTGACACGAAAATCGTGTCAAGTAAAGGTTTGCGTGAAAATATCCGAAATATTGTGTCAATCTCCGATTTTTTTAACCCTTTTACTTAACATTTTTTTTGTCCAAAATCATATTACTTGACGTTTTTTCCACATAAACGTCAAGTAATTAAAAACTACAAGTGTCAAGTAATGTAGATTTTGTAGTAGTATATCTAGTAGAGGAGAAAATGACTATGGTTTATATATTGCATATGATGTGTTATTAAAACTATAGGTTATAAATGTAATATGATAAGTTAGTTATTATATTTATTTATGATTAAACAATTATGAGATAATTGTTTGTAGTTTTCTCCACAGTTGTGCATCAAAGTGGGAGGTTGCATTCAGTTTTCATAACTGAAAGGATAAAATGAAAAAAAATTTCATTTTGCAAAAAGATCGGATAATCGCTTCAAGAAAAAAAAATTGAACACTATCTATCGTTTAGCTACCGAGAGCCTACGAGACAGCTTAAGTTTTCCTAAACGATCATGTACATGCGCAGTCGACCTAAACAATCGTATGGCTTTTACTAAACGATTGCATGCGAGAGCGAGATTCTCCAAACGATCGTCTAAATGATCAGACCTGCTTGCCTAAACAATTGTGCACCTTTTACTAGATGATCAAGCACCAGGCTATACGATAGTCTCTAAACTCTCCCATTTGCTTCGTCGTTGAATACGATCTTGTTTCCTCCTTCCCTCTACTAAATCTAACAGAGCCCAAACCTCCTGGATTCTCATTTCGAGAATACCAAGGTCACTGAGTGGTGGTGTCCAAGTTGTTGCTTGTTCGTGTAGAAGACTGTTCGTTTGCTAAGCGACAGCGAGATTTGGTAGGCAATTGGCTTGGTGTTGTAGTGACAGCGAGAGGGGTTGTTCTTGACGAGAGCGAGAGATAAAGAGAAGAAAAGTTCTTCAAAGGTGAGTCTCTTGTTATTTTGTATTTAATTTGTTGAAAGCATGCCATAATTTATTCTGTGATGCATAACTTATATGCATGTTTGTGAATACTTGTATTTCTGTCACAATGAATTTGGAACAATCTTGCTTCTACTCATAGGTCCTCTTTGATAAGAGTTTCTTCAGATAATTCCTTGCCTGAAAGGTAACAAATCCTTCTTGGAATTTTTCATCAAATATCTAATAAGCACTTTGTCAATATAGGATGCCTAAGACAAGGCTCGTGATTTTTTTTTTGATCCCTTATAATTTGGATCCCTAGAACGAATTGTACTTCACCTAAATATTTCATTTGGAATTGAGCAATCAACCATTCTTTAATGGTAGTCAGGTAACCTACATCATTCTCAATGAGTAGGATATCATCCTACAATACAAGAAAAGCTATTAAACTGTTGATGATCTTCTTATAAACACAAGGTTTATCAACATTTTGATCAAAGCCATAAGAATTGAATGCAGCATCAAACCTTATATTCCAAGATCGAGATACTTTTTTCAATCCATAAATGGACTGATTAAGCTTACAAACCTTTTGCTCTTGACCTTGTTAAAAAAAATAACTTCAAACTCTCAATTGCAACTGTCGAGACAACCTCTCATATTCTAACCCGTAGAGTCATCTCTCCTGTTGCTAGCTGTTTCCAAGAACTAGTTTCCTTATTTTTCCTTCTTTTTCTTGGTCAAATATTTTGGGCAATTCATTTTTCAATGCCCATCTTGGTTGCAATGTTAACAGGTTTCTTTTGCAACTTTGACCTTTTTGCCCTTTTGGGCAGCAGCAGTAGTGGTGACTTTATTCCCCTTTCCACCCTTCTTTTTTCTCCACTTCTTCACACCAGATGAAGAGAGAAGCACAAATTTAGTTCCAAAGGTCGAACCTCTGATGAAATTTTTCTTGTTGGAGAATGCAACATTTGCCTCCCCATTATTTCTTTTAGCTTTCATTAAAGACTAAAAAATTTGTAGCTTTTTAAGGAGGGTGGTGAGGTTGTAGTCAATTTTGTTTATAATACAATTACTACGAAATTGCAAAAATTATCTGATAGCTATTACATTATAAAGCTCACTTGACTAGGCTTATTTATGAGACTTTCATTCATTTCAGCAATATTGAAATAGTTCATCATGTTAAGGACATGTTCCCTAACAACGATTCTTTGGACATCCGCGCATTGAAGATGAACTTAAGAGCATCATGCATTGCTTGTGAGGAAGGTTTTCCAAACATGTCACATAATGATTCCATGATCTGACGTGCAGTGATCATGGTTTCATACTTTTTGGCCAGGACTTTAGATAAGCCTTCCAAAATATAGACCTTTGCCTTATCATTGGCCTTAGTTCACCTCTCATAAGCATCACAAACACTTTGCAATGCATTGTGCCCAAAGGCTAGAGGACATTCCTCTGTGAGAATGAATTTGAGGTCATCCGCTACCAAAACCGTATTCATCGCATTTTTCCAAGTTGTATAATTTTTCCCAAGTAATTTTTCGGTGCCAAGCAAAGTAACAATTGAGCTAGACATGTTGATATAAAAGCACATTACCTATATTAGACACTTTGTGCAAAAATTCATTTTTCATTTTAATCCAATAAGTTTAGCAATGATTAATGAACCTCAACATCATTGAATTTTGCAATGATACATTCAATGATTTGGAATAAATGCCACCTCAGGGAGTACAGTTATTCCTATCACTGAAGTGAGACACTCTCAATCAAATATTATCCCGAATAACTCCTTATTCATATAATTTTTCATTACCATCATTTGGTCAATAAATCATTAACTACCTTAATGCTTTATTGTGTGTACCCTTCATTTTCAACCCTATAACCCCATTCCAACTAGTCTGCCTCAAGAAAGAACATAATTTGGTGCAATTGGGTATAGTGGTCTTATTTATTTCTGGAGTTTGTAATGCCTTCCCCATGCAAATACCTTCCTAAGAGAGGGTGCGCCTAAGGCACCACAAGGCAGAGCATGAAATAAACATTACAAACTAATGAAGAAGACCGCAGAATATGTTGTCACACGTCCTTCTCCCACTTACTATAAACATTTTCTCCATTCACCTTGATATTGATCCATGCAAATACCTTCCTAAGGGAGGGAACGCCTAGGGCACCACGAGGCCAAGCATGAATCTCACCATGTGAACTCTTTAGGAGAACGTGAGTGGAAAGACGACATATCATATACAACTTTCTCCTCTCACTAAGTGTTCTACCTTTTGGGTTTATTAACTTAGAAAAAGTACTGCTAAATTATTTTAACTAAATCCTTGTTAAATTTGCTCAATATAATGCTTATATTGAATAGTTTAACAATATATTTTTTTGTTCATTAAACTCTTTTAATGAAAATCACTTATTGAATGCTTATAAAATATTTACCCAATTCACCTTTCAGGTCCATTCCTAGGTAGAGATGTTCCGTTTCCGTTAGCTTAAGAATCTCAGCCTAGACAAAACGTTCCTTAGACAAAGGTCCCTTATGGGCAATTATTTTATAAATTTAATCTTTTAACCAAGTTTATTTTAATCCTATTAAAACAAATTAAAAGATTAACCTATTTATAATCTCATTAGAAATGCATTTAACATAAGTCTAGGTAAATTAATTTTAAATCATTTAAAATTAAATTTTGACCAATGTTTGCATGCAACTCTTGATTATAGATTTTAATTCTAATTTCATTGAATTATAACCTTTATAAAACAATGAATTTATCAAAATCCTTTTTCATTTGCATTATGACGACTTTGATTAAATATAACATTTATATTAATCTAAGTAATGTCATGCTCAATGCAAAATTCATTTTTCATCTAATTTTAACACTTATAATTATTATACATGAAAAAATAAATATACATATTCATTTCTCTACATTATACATTATAACATTTATGATGCATAAACATGCTTACTCAAAATATGCATTCAAATAATATAATAATTATATTATAATGCATGAGCATGCTTATATTCACGTAACCATATAACTTTTTTATGATGCATGATCATGTTTATCCTAAGGTGAGATTTTTAAAACTATATGACATACATTATGCAACATATAAAACATACAGTTAAATAATACATCACATGCATATAAAACTATATAAAAGCTATGATAGACAAAATATTGGCACCCTAATTTTAACAAAATTAAAATTACAAAGGAAAATTATCATCCTTGAGTCAAAGAGATTCTTGCAATTAGCTATTTGCCAGGTAGCTTCCATGATGCACAAACCAAGATGAACAAGGGATTTTCGCTGAACTCCAACGCATGGCAGACGAAGTGCTCGATGCATGGTGCCTCGCTCGACGAATGAAATTACAAAGGAAAGTTGTCGTCTTTGAGTCAAAGAGATTCTTGCAATTAGCTATTTGCCAGGTAGCTTCCATGATGCACAAACCAAGATGAACAAGGGATTTTCGCTGAACTCCACGCATGCAGACGAAGTGCTCGATGCATGGTGCCTCGCTCGACGAATGAAATTACAAAGGAAAGTTGTCGTCCTTGAGTCAAAGAGATCTTTGCAATCAACTATCTACCAAGTAGCTTCATGATGCATAAACCGAGACGAACAAGGGATTTTCATTGAGCTCCACACATGGCAGACGAAGTGCTCAACGCAAGGGTTTCGAGTAACTCCCTCTCTCCACTCTCTCACAACTATAGGGGTGTTTTATTTATAAACAATTTTAATTAAATAGAATTAAAAAATATTAATTAACAAATTAATTAATATAATTAAATATCATATATTAAACCAAATATGCATTTGAATCAGATTCATATGCATATCTTTCTCATAACCTGTAGTTTTAATAGGAATCTCATTCACATTAATTATAATATATAATTTTAATATGAATCTCATTCATTTATTTATCTCATATTATAAAGTTAAATTTTGAATGTTATTCAAAATCAACTTTATATTATAATATATCTACATATATTATATTAATTATATCTCCTACAAGTAATACACCTTTTTTTTAATTTAATTTGAACAATTCAAATTCTTCCAAAACTCTTTGATCTTTGTTTGTATCTGTTAGTGAGCTAGCAAGAAACCTAATGGACCTAAACAGATTAAAAGCTCTGATGATTTGAGATTAATTAATCAAATTCTTTACTTGAATTAATCAATATTCATTAACTATGAGTTACTCCACTAAAAATCCATAGCTACACTTTTCGCATTGTCAAATATTTTTGTGTCCATGGATATAACCGTTACAAGTAAGTTGATCCTTCACGAGTTGTTCATAATTACAGTTGGGTTAAATTATCGTTTTACCCTGTCATTACATCTTGCTCCTTAAGTCACACTTATCCTTTAATGAACAACCTATTTATAATCGTAACATAAACAAAATCCCTCTCGAGCCAATGAGAGGAGTCAACACTTAAGGGAACAACTTCTTTACTTTACCTTAAAGTCAAGAATGAGTGAATTTCATCTTGTGTAGTTATGTTTCCAGCTCCTTACTTGGTCTTGTCCCCAAAATGGTAGGCTTATTGAGCCGACGACATGGGCCACTCTTACCCATACAAATCAAGGATAAACTTTCATAGGTAGGAGTCCGTAATTCACTCGGGATTGAGATCAAGTTACATATAGTCATCCTATGAAACGTAAATCTCTTCAGTCAACGGTGTTACAAAAAGAGATTAACTATTTTTCAGTTTGATCTTATACAAACTCTTTGTATAGGATATCTCCCACTCGCATGTCATCACATGAACGATTTGGATCAAATCATTTGTTACGATTATAAGATGGGTTGTATCTATAGTGTTACCAGGATAAGGCACACAACCTTATCCACAAACTATAGACCATTTAGATTATCACTTAACATGATTCGCCTGTATGTCAACTATATACTATTCAAGTTATATGAAATAATCTTGAATCTTAGTTTATTAGATTGAGTTATGCAAGTCTAAATGTCAAATAAAAAAACTATTTATTTGTTAAGTAAATTATTTTTTTATACATTACAAACCACAACATTTAGTGCATAAACCCCAACAAGTATTGTAAAGCCATTTTTTTCCATGTAGATATACTCATATTCTTCTCTCATTTGTCCTATTCCCCATCCCCGCCCCCTATTTTAATCTCCATCCCGACAAAATTTCCTATTTAGTTTCAAGGGGTTGGGCAGGGATTCCCTATGGGAAATTTGCAGGAAAACACTGAAAAATTCCCCATTTGTCTTTTTTAATATTCATTTTTTAACCTTTTTTTAAAAAATTTATTCTTAACCAAATAAAAATTTCAAAAAATTATATATTAAAAGGGTTCGTTTCAATACAACTTTTAACTAAATAAAACATTACAAAATCTCATACAAAAAACAATAATATTTAATGTATAAAAGATAATTAAAATGTTTAGTTTCCATAATTTCTAAAAGTTTATTTAAATACTATAACAATATATTCATATCTTCAACTTCTTCTTCTTATTATATATAATCAATTAATTAATGGTTAAAATACCATTTTAGTTCCTATATCTTGAATTTTTTTCACTTTTGATTCCTATACTTTTAATTGTCCAATTTTAATCCATATACTTTTAATAAATCCAAATTTTAGTCCATCAAAGTTAATTATTAACAAAATTATTAAATAATAATAACAATTTTCATGCCAGAAAATATAACGCATGTGAATGTGTATTCAAAATTTACAATAAACATGCTAATAAATAACAAAAAAATAATAATAATAAACTAGTAACGGGAACTAAATTATTATTGAAGATGCTAATAAACTAGTAGTGGGGACTAAATTGAAGATTTATTGAAAGTACAGAGGTTAAAATTAGACAATTGAAAGTATATGAACTAAAATTGAACGAACTTCAAAGTATAGGGACCAAAATATTATTTTAACTCTAATGAAGTAATTGATTGGGACAAGGCAAGGAAGTGAGGTGGGGACAGAGATGAAGAATATAGTCTTTGTCCCCGTTTTGCCATTAGGGAGAACCTGCTCCTTTCCCATTTCTCGTCTAATCGGATATTGCCCACCTTACGACTTAATGGACATCTCTAACTCAAAGTGAATCAAACTCAACCCATTTAGGATCTCCCAGAACTCTATAAATAAAGAAGTCTAATGATCGTTCATCTAAGAAGATCAATAAATTTATGTGATTGAGAGAAAGAATTGAAGAATTATATATTAGAGATTGTAACATTACTACAAATCAATAAAATTAAATACATTTTCATAAATTAAATTTCTTTAATAAAATCTTGTGTCAACCGTTAGTTTCTAATTTTCCTTTTTTTTTTTCTCTTTTATTTGTGGTAACTTTTTTCACTCAAACAAATTTTCATGTTTATCTGTTTTAATTTTTGTTTCCTTGATTAAGATCCATCTATTATAAATATTATGATAATAGATGCCAATTAGATGCTCATGCTTAGTGTCCATTAACTATGTGTCATGCCTCCATTTCACAAAGTGTTGTTCATGTGTCTCAACATTACACATTATTGGTGTCCATGTAATTCACATCCTACTTGCCAAATTGCCTATAAATTGTGGCATTTGGTGGGTTTTGGAAGATACACGCACATTGAAAAAAATCCATGAAAATTAGGAAAAGTGAAGAATTTAGAGAAATCTCTTATTTTATATTTTTCTAATTTATTTTATTTTGTTTATTTATATATTATGTTTGATTTATTTTAATATTTATTTATTTTATTATATTATNTATTATATTTTATTGGTATACGCATTCCTGTTGTGCTCCTCAAGTTCATAACACGTTATCAACATGAGCTTTTATCGTTTTCCTTACTAAAGATGGGTCCTAAAGGTATGCCAGTTTTTTCCTCTTCGTTATAATTAATAAATTTATTGTTATTTTGCATATTTAATATCTATTAAATTTCTAATATAAATACAATATTTTATGATAGTGTTGTCATGACAAACCTTACAAAATTAGAATTTTTCATCCTTGATATTAGCGACAATAATTATTTTTCATGGATATTTGATACCGAAATCCACCTGAATGCTATGAATCTTGGAGAGATTATTAAAGATAGAAATACGACATCTAGTCAAGACAAAAAAAAAAACTATAATTTTTCTTCGTCGTCATCTCCACGAGGGATTGAAAATGAAGTATATTACAATAAAATATCCCCATGTCTTATGGAAAAATTTGAAGGAGAGGTATAACCGTAAAAAAAAAAGTTATTCGTCCTAAAACTCGTTATGAGTGGATGCACTTGAGGTTACAAGATTTTAAATCAGTAAGTGATTACAACTCCGTATTATTTAAAATCAGTTCGAAACTGTTGTTATGCAGAGAGAAAATTATTGATGATGATATGTTAGAGAAGACATTTTCTACATTTTATGTTTCGAATATGCTTCTGAAGTAGCAATATCAAGAGAAAGGTTTTAAACAATATTCTGAACTAATTTCATGTCTTCTCATGGCCGAACAAAATAATGTTATTAATTAAAAATCCGAATCTCGATCAATCGGGACGATACCATTCCCTGAAGTGAAATGCTGTGAATTTTAATAATAATCGTGGTCGAGGTCGTCGCGTGACCGTGGTAGAGGAAGACATAATTATTATTTTTGTGGTGGTCGTTCTAATCATTCAAATTTCAAAAGAACCACACAGAATGATGATCAAGAAAAAGCTCCACAAGATAAGAGTTCGAAAAATGTTAAAAATAAATACTTTCGATGTGGAGTGACTGGGCATTGGTTATGTACCTGTCGTATGTCAAAAGACTTAGTTGATCTCTATCAAGCATCCCTAAAGGAAAAAGAGAAAAATGTGGAAGCAAATTTTGCATACCAGGATAATAACATATTTGACCTATCCCATATGATAAATTTGGATGTGACGGACTTCTTTGAATCTTCTGAAGAGAAAATTAGCATAATTGATGGAGCATCAAGTGTTTCCTTTGACTTTGAAAATATCTAGACTTAATGTTGTTTTTTCATCTCTATGTTTTTTCTCCTCTTAGTAGATGTTACCTTTGTATATTCCAAATGTTGTTTTTCTTATTGTAATTATTTTCTTTTAATGAAGAAACCTGGATCATTTTCATATCTTCGGTAACTCGAAAATGAGTAAGAAGATCTATATGTCTGGCAGACAGTGCAACTACACATAAAATACTTACAAGTAGAAAAGATTTTTCCAAACTGACAATGTTGGAAGCAAAAGTCAATACAATATCAAGATCTGCAAACCTAATTGAAGGATTTGAAAAAGCAAATATTATTTTTCCTAGAGAAATAAAATTTACAATTAACAATACATTGTTCTCTAGTCAATCAAAGAGAAATCTACTTAGTTTTAAAGATATACATTGTAATGATTATCATATTGAGACTGATAAAAAGAATAATATGGAGTATCCTTATATCATATCTACTATCTCATATAAAAAACGTATATTGGAAGAGTGACATGCTTTATCTTCTGGATTATATTATACTTATATACGAGTAATTGAAACATATGCAATAATGAACCTGAAGTTCATGAACCCAGATATATTTGCTACTTGGCATAACTGATTGAGTCATTCAGGATCTATAATGATGAGAAGAATTATTAAGAATTCAAATGGACATTCATTGAAGAGCCAGAAGATTCTTCAATCTAATGAATTATCATGTGATGCTTGCTCTCAAGGCAAACTAATCATTAAGACCATCACTAGTTAAAGTAGGGACTGAATCACCTGCATTTTTATAACGAACTTATGGTGATATGTGTGGACCTATTAACCCACCAAGTGGACCATTTAGATATTTATGGTATTAAAAGACGCATCAAGCAGATGGTCACACGTGTTCTTATTATCAAGTCGAAATCTTACATTTGCAAGATTACTTACTTAAATAATTAAGTTAAGAGCATAATTTCTTGATTATACAATTAAGACAATTCGTCTTGATAATGCTGGTGAATTTACATCCCAAGCTTTTGATAATTATTGTATGTTGATTGGGATAAGTGTTGAACATCCTACAACTCATGTTCATACACAAAATGGTTTAGCAAAATCATTCATAAAATGTTTGCAGTTAATTGCTATACCATTGCTTATGAAAGCTAAGTTTCCTACATCTGCATGGAGACATGCTATTTTGAATGCAGCGTCACTTGTACGCATTAGATCAGTATCTCATCATAAGTACTCGCCATTACAATTAGCTTATGGTCATAAGCCAAATATTTCCCATCTGAGAATGTTTTGATGTGCAGTATATGTTTCAATTGCTCCACCACTATGTACTATGATGGGTCCTCAAAGTAGGTTAGGAATATATATTGGATATGATTCCCCATCAATTATTAAATATTTTGAACTCCTAATGGGTAAGATTTACTACATGATTTGCTGATTGTCATTTTAATGAGACAAATTTTCCAACATTGGGGGGAGAAATTAGGAAGTTGGAAAAAGAAATTATATGGAATGCATCGTTATTGTTCATTTAGATGCCCGTATAGATCAATGTGAATTTGAAGTTCTTTAGATAATTCATTTGCAAAATATAAAAAATCAGCTAGCAAATGCATTTATAGATGCAAAGAAAATAACTAAATCACATATACCAATTGCAAATGTTCCATCGAAAATTGATATCTCAACACAGCAAGTTGTCACTAATGAGTCTAGAACACGCCAAAAGCGTGGTAGACCAGTGAGTTCCAAAGATAAAAATCATCGAAAAAGAAAAATAATTAATAGTAAAAAAGACTTGGTTGAGGATGTAAATACCCATGAAGAAATCCTTGACATGATTAGTGAGAAAGGTGAAATACCTAAAGATAATAATGAGATTTCAATAAACTATGTCATGACAGGAAAAAGATGGAATCGAACTCATGTAATTGTTGACAACATTTTTTTGTATAATATTGCTCTTGATATTATATCTGAAAATGAGGATTATGAACCAAAATCTGTTGAAGAATATCGACATAGAAATGATTGGCTTTAGTGGAAAGAAGTAATCGAGGCAGAATTAAACTCACTTTCAAAACGTCAAGTTTTTGGACCAATAGTCTAAAGACCAGAAAGTGTCAAACTTGTAGGAAATAAATGGATATCTATGAGAAAAATAAATGAAAATAATGTGGTCACAAGATATCAAGCAAGACTAGTTGCACAAGGTTTCTCATAAAGACTTGGTATTGATTATGAGGAGACGTATTCTTCGGTGGTGGATGCAATTACATTAAAATATTTAATTGGCCTGACTGTATATGAAAATTTGGACATGCATCTTATGGATGTAGTCACAACATATTTATATGGATCTCTTGATAATGGTATTTATATGAGAATCCCATAAAGATTTAAGGTACTTAAAACATATAAATCAAATTTCCAAAAATTGTATTACAATAAAGTTACAAAGATCATATGTGAATTGAAACAATAGGAACGAATGTAGTACAATCACCTGAGTAGATATTTGTTGAAAGAAGGATACTAAAACAATCCAATATATCCATGTGTTTTATAAAGAAATCACAGTAAAGATTTGCTATTTTAACTATATATGTTGATGATTTAAATATAACTAGAACTCCTGAAGAGCTTCCAAAGACAATAGAATATCTTAAGAAAGAATTTAAGATGAAAGATCTCTGAAAAACAAAGTTTTTCTTTGGCTTAAATGACATTTGTTCATCATTCAACTTATATAGGAAAAATTTTGAAATGGTTCTATATGGACAAAGCACATCCATTGAACATTCCAATGGAAGTTCATCCACTAGATGTGAAGAAAGATATATTTTGACCTAGAGACGTTAATGAAGAACTTTTTGGTCCTGAAGTACCACATCTTAGTGCAATTGGTGCACTTATGTATCTTGCTAATAATACAAGATCAAATATTGCATTTCCAGTAAATTTATTAGCAAGATATAATTCTTCTCTAACAAAAAAAAAAAACATCGGAATGAGATTAAACATATACTCCGTTATCTCCGAGGAACGATTGATATGGTTTTATTTTATTCAAATAAATCACATTTTGACCTAGTTAGTTATGCAGATTCTGGATATTTATTTGATCCACACAAAGCTAGATCGTAAATAGGTTGTCTATTCACATATAGAGGAATTGTTGTATCATGGCTATAAGTGAAACAGACCCTAACGGCTACTTCCTCAAATCATACTAAAATTCTTGCAATTTATGAGACTAGTCGAAAATGTGTATAGCTAAGATCAATGACTCAACACATTTGTGAAACATATGGTTTGACTACTATAAAAATCTTCAAACAATATTATACGAAGACAACACAACATGCATATCCCAAATCAAAGGAGGATATATTAAAGAAGATAGAACAAAACATATTTTACCAAAACTTTTCTACACTCATGATCTTAAAGAAAATGACGATATCACTGTACAACAAATTTGTTTGAAAAATAACTTGACAGACTTATTTACAAAGGCATTACCTACCACAATCTTTGAAAAACTGGTGTACAACATTGAAATGTGGCTACTTAGAGATCTTAAGTGATGTCTCCATGATGGGAGTAAATATACTTTTTAGGAATATAAATTATATAAAATATGTACTCTTTTCCCTTCATTAGGATTTTTTTCCATTGGATTTTTTTCCTAGTAAGGTTTTAACAAGACATATTTCATGTATATAATGGTCATCTTAGTGTCTATTGGTCATGTGTCGTGTCTCCATTTCTCAAAATGTTGTCCATATGTTTCAATATTACACATTATTAGTATCAATGTAATCCACCTCCTATTTGCCAAATTGCCTATAAATAGTGACATTTGATGGGTTTTAAAAGACACACATTGGGCAAATTCCATGAAAATTAGAAAAAATAGAGAATTTAGGAAATTTTCTTATTTTATATTTTGCTAATTTATTTTATTTTATTTTGTTTATTTATATATTATGTTTAATTTATTTTAATATTATATTTACTATAGTATTATATTTTATTAGTATCTGTGTTCTCATTGTACTCCTCAAGTTCACAACACTATCTTTTTCTTTTTAATTTTTTTGTTACAATTCAAAATTTTTTTCCCTCCCTATTTTCTCTTTTAAGGTTCATCTCTTTAAACTTCTGTTTCCTTGATTAAGATTTCTCTTTTTACTTTTTATCTTTTATTTCACTCTAAAATTTTTCACCATCCGTACCTCTAACAAATCTTCCCTCTTTGAAATTTTGCATTCTAATTTTTCTTTCTTAAAATTTTATTTTCCTCTTAGTTTTGTCCTCGCTGTAACTTCTATTTACCACGTTCAATTTTCTTTTTCATTGGAATGACCCTTTTATTATTTTGATAATGTAAAAATACTTTTGAAAGAAAACATAAATCATAAAAAAAAATACTTTTTTAATAAAATCAAAATCTCTTTTACAAGTGTTACGACGAATTAATTCTTTTAGAAAATAATTATATTCAAATCATTCATGTTAAACACATGTATAACAAATCATGTTCATACATGCCTTCAATCATTTAAAATTATTTTTCATTGTAAAAAATCATTTCTTTTTTTCTTTTAAAAAAACTAATAAATCATTTATAAGCAAATCATTTTTACTAAAATCATTTCTAAACATACTTTTATGTTTCTATTTTATTGTTCGAATGACTAGAGCTAAAAAAATATAATATAACATATATTAAAATACATCATAATGGAAATGTACCTAAATCTTTTTCATCCCAACGTGCATACAAATAAATAAACTACAACTTTAAACTTAAAAACTCACAAGAAAAAATGATTAGAGCCATCAAATCTTGCTTATTGGGCAAATGATTGAAGGTTAAAGGATCCACTTATTACCAAATAAAGGGAAATTTTCTGTTCTCTATTTTCATTTTTATTTCTTTCCCTTTTTGTTTATTTCCTTTTTATTTTATTTTCTTTATTTGTTGCTGCTGTTTCCCTGTCGCGGACGGTGTTTTGCTTCTTTCTAGTCTCAACCACCTTTCAATCTTTCTTCCATTTCAATAATAAAACACCTTACCGACATTTTCCATTCCGGAAGTTACAAATCTTTCCATTTCCATCCTCGTTGCTAAGATCCTTCAACGAAATCCAAAGGTAATTTCTCTCTGCCTCTGCAACTTCCAACATACTCACTCGCTTTTGGATTTGCTTTATCTTTCGATTCAATTCAAAGAAAGGAGCAATCCGTTCATTTCTGCATGTGGGTTCCATTTTTTTCGACTTATGAAGCAACCCCATTTGCCATTTTGCCCCATTGCCTTCAATGCATAATCCAACAAATTGGTTTCTGAGAAAAATCATTACAGAGTGGCAAGGGATCGGTGATTTTAGGATTTGATCGAGCTAGTTTTGAAGCTTTCCTTGAAAAGATTTGTTGACTCTTTAACTTTTTGTTGTCTGTTTGCTAGCTTTCTGATGCCCTTGTAAACATTAGGTGAAATGATGATTGAGACGATTAGTAATTTGAGTAAAAGCACATCGTTCAATAAAAGTATTTCATTTAATAGGAGGGCTTTAAGTTCTGGAAGCCCGAGGGTGAGTCGGGTGGGCTGGATCTCCCGTTGGTATCATGTGTTTGTGGTCATTGGATTTCTGGTTTCATCTCTTGTAGTGATTACTGCTGGTTATATTCATGTACTGCCTAGTTTTCCTCTGTCTTCTCATAATAATGGTGTTTCGAAATCAAGTTATTTGAATGAAACCTCGACTGGAAGCTGCAACGTATATGAAGGAAGCTGGATTTTGGATGATAGTTATCCACTTTACAATGCTACAGAATGCCCTTTTGCTGAGAAGGGATTTGATTGCTTGGGTAATGGTAGGGTAGATCAGAACTATCTGAAGTGGAGGTGGAAACCGATGAATTGCGAAATACCGAAACTTAATGTGCAGAATGTGTTGGAAATGCTGCGGAGTAAAAGAATCGTTTTTGTTGGAGATTCGATGAGCAGGACACAGTGGGAATCCCTGATATGCTTACTTATGAGTGGGGTTGAGGATAAAAGGACTGTTTATGAGATGAATGGGAATAAGATCACAAAGCGGATTAAATACTTAGGTGTTCGATTTAGTTCCTTCAACTTCACTGTTGAGTTCTATCGCTCGGTTTTCCTTGTGCAAGAAGGCCAGATGCCAAGACATTCACCTAAGAGAGTAAAGTCTGCCCTTAAACTGGATAAGCTGGATAGTATTAGCAGCCAGTGGATTGATTCAGATGTTCTAGTATTCAACACTGGACACTGGTGGGTCCCTGGGAAGTTGTTTGAAATGTAAGTTCCCTTTTCATATCGTGATATTTGTTTGAAACTTGGTTACCTAGATGTGCCAATTCCAATCTGTTTATATCATAGACAAACGTAATCTGATATCACATGTCTCGTACATTATGAAGCTGTTACTTTTTAAATCTATTCACTTTGTTTATTCTATCTCCCATAAACATGCATATTACTGTTCTCATTTGAAAGATTTTAGTATCACTATGTGAAATTAGTATCAACTATTTTATCTGATTTATATATGTGCAGTTTGAAGGGTGGAAAATAACTATAATTTTCTTGAAAGAAGCAATAATGGGGTTTTCTACTAAAGCAAGGATGAGTTTTTCTTTGCTAGCATATAAAGCAAATAAACCTTGAAATTTTTGCTTCACTTATGGGTTGAGTCCTCATGCACATGTGAGAGAGTTTACTAGTAAGGTTTGATGGCTAAGTTTCAACTGAGGAAGATTTGTTCAGCAGTTGGCTTGACTATTTGATATTTTAGGTCTGCAAGACAATGTTCCTTCCTGTGACATGGGTTAAATATTGACGGTTAAACTAGAGCCTATCTTAGGATACACAGGTTTAATAATGCATATGAGGTGTGTGTATAACATACATTCCAGATTGAAGTTACTAGTTTGTGATTGAGCTAAGCTTCTATTCACATTTTAGTGATCTTGTTTTCATTTGCATGGGAGGAAAATGATGAAGAAAGCAAGCGCATGAGTGTGAAGAAGATTTAGTTTCCTGAAACTAACCGTAAAGTTCTCTATTTATTTTCCCAAATGGACATATTGAGAGTCCCATGATTGTCACGTACTCTAGAAACCTTTTGTTCTTTTTATTCTTCTACAATCACCCAAATTCATGATATTCAGTTTACCCTCTGCAACTTTTGCTTCATATTGGAGTGGGGACGCGGTTCTCCTTTTTGCTGTTTTACGGATGTAATGATAGTAACTGGCTAACAGTAAATCCAAAACAAGGTTTATTGTTATAAAGAGAGTCAAAACTGTAAAATTTCCATTACCTTTTGGTTTGTCTCACATTAATAATCTTACCATCTTTAGAAGGCTTATAAAGATTTGTTGGACAGTGGTTGCTATTTTCAGGTTCGAAATTCGCTAAAGCTTGGAATGACAATTCCCACAGCTTTTGGAGTAGCACTTCAAACATGGGCATCTTGGATTGAGGAAAATATCAACACAAACAGAACCCATGTTTTCTTTCGTACTTTCGAGCCGTCACATTGGAAGTATGTGCTTTCTGTTGATTAAATGTCATTTTTTCAAATTCCTTTGTTTTGGAATGAATTTTTCTTGATGCGTGTATTATTCACATTTAATGCTTTTTAAATGAGTTTTCCACTATATATTTGATTGATGTTTGTGTTTTCAGGTTGGGAACTATTTAGCATCCTAAAACTTTTCTTGATGCATTGATTTTTTTTCTGCTTATAATGTTCCTGCCAAACTTATAGCTTTTCGTGAAGTAAACATGATTGAAACTTATAGCTTTGATGCATTTTTGCTGTGTTGTTGTTAGTCTAGTCAAATTAACATTCATGTTAGTAATTCAGAGACATAAAATAACTATCTAGCTACAGATTGTTAATGGGATTAGATATCGAAATTGAATACATTTGTAGGTTAATTTTGTATGGGAAGAAATAGCAAAGGAGTTCACAGAGAGAATATGTAATGTTGAAGCATTGTGCAAGAATTATAAAGGATATCCTTGGAGGATTTAATGGAGAATTTAGTCAATGACAAAGGGTAAAGTCGGAAAAAGTGCGAAACATAAATCTTAGGAGAGTATACAATGTTTAACCCACAGTATTTTGCTATTAGCTGTTGGCGGGCTGATATGACTTCCTCTCAATTTTTTTCACGGAAATAAGTAGCCAAAGTAGAAACCTATAGAAACACAATTTTTCCAAATAAGCATTCCAAATTAGGATGTACTAGGTTTTTTTCCAAGAAGGTTTTGGACTCTGATAGAACCTAAATTTAGAAAGATCAAATGTAACTAAACTACAAGATAAACCAAGTGTTCGAGGTATTTAGATTCTCCCTTTCGAGCTCTCTTCTCAAACTCTAAATATCTCACCAGAATATTGCCTATCTTTCTGCTTCTCCACTACTTCTATGTATAACAAACTACCATAACAACTTCTCTATCTAAATTTCTAATTGCTCATGTACCCTTACAAATACTCTAATAGCATTCCAATCAGACATCCCAACAAAAGTTTTTACCGATGTGAAAATTCTGTTTTGTAAGCTGATGGCTGAACTTTGATAATTTCTTGTGATAAGGCATTATTTCTTTTTCAACCAGAAACAAGTCCTTCTATTTATTTAATGAAAGAAACAAATGTTCAAAATACACGCTCCTAAAGGAGTGATAGAGCATTTTTTTTTGCAATACTCTTGACATAGGTGCTGTAAGATTGTACTCTTTAATCGGTTGTTGAAATGCTTTGGTCATGCATCAGGGACCACACCTTCAAATATTGCAGTGTTACCCGTCAACCTGTGACCAATCCCGGAGAAAGGGTTAGAAGCATATTTTCGGACACCATATTAGAGGTGGCAAAGAATATGAAAGCTCCCATTAACGTTTTGCACATAACATCCATGTCTGCTTTTCGAAGTGATGCACATGTTGGTAATTGGAGCGACAACCCATCCGTCCCGGACTGCAGTCATTGGTGCCTACCCGGAGTGCCTGATGTGTGGAATGAAATTTTGCTCTCTTATCTGCTTACTGAATATGATAGTTCATCCAAATGATCAATACACATTCTAAGTAAGTATTTGCCTCTCAACCTCCAAAATGAACTCAGAAGAACCTTCACTTTTGGTTGTGAAGGTTCATCCTACTGTGCTGAATTACTTTGTCTCCTCTTAAACTTATGCAGAATGGTCTAACACAAATTTGCTAACATTGAAGAGAAATATATGCCGAGTATGGAGAGATATGTATTTGCCAATGTCGTACTCAATACTTTGGCGACATAGAACGGTAATATCGGTCAAGATCAATAATCTCGGGTCTCGAGTGTTGCATATCCTCTACTCGGGTCATGTTATTTCTCACATTCTTTAAAGAAAAAGGAAGTGCATATATCGACTTACACGAATAAAACTGTTTTAGCTTAAGTTCTTTCTTTTATTCTTTCTTTCTTGCCCTTCATTTTTCATCCATTCCTTAGGAGAGGCCAGATTATGGCCATGAGATGTATCTGTATCTTTTTTCCTTGTACTAATCATGATATTTTTAAAGAACAAACACAGTGGGGGTGAAATGTTATGAAATAGCAAAAGGTAATTCTATTTTATCATCTTCTCTACATTTTGTTCCTTTATGTGATTCATTTTCTGATTCATTTGGTTTAGAACATTAAAAAAACATTGGATACTCTACTACATTAGAAGAGATGTTTGAAATAACAAAGCACAAGAAGAAAGAAAGATCAATCAACAATTGAAAGTTTACAAATTACAATACATGAATTTCACTAGTTATAGCCTGACATCTAAACTAGTACTCTCCTAGAGTTTAATGACCATAAACTCATTGTTTCTGCCAACTTACCATTCCCTTCAAACTATGGTACTGAAAATGAGGTCTAAAATTATGTCCAATTCATGTTGACATATATAACTTCTGCAGAGCAATTGAATCATTCCAGTTCCATTTCTTGGCTTTGTAGCAAATGTCTAACTTCTTCAGATGAAATAGAATCTGTTATAATCAGATTTACAAACTGCAAAATCATAATCAAGACTTATGCTGCTTGAAATGTGCATCAATGTCTCTTCATGATTGATACTTTCACTCATTGAAAAAGGCTCTACGATAGCTTAAGAGAACACTACTCTAGGTCTTTCTTCACGTTTTATGAAAAATCATGACAATATCCGAGATTTTTATAGCGCTTTTTAATGCTATAGCAAGAATAGGAAGTAGTTTTGTCAATAATAGCATTTATTTACCATTTTAAACAATTGGAAAAAAAACATTTTTGACCTATAAACTTGTTAAGTAGTATCAATTTCAATCTTATACTTTCAATTTTATCACATTGCAACTCAAAGTTAAATAAGTGTTACAATAATTCTAAACTTTAAAAAGTGTTACATTTTTAGCCATCTGATAAGTTTTCACTTGAAATACTGCTAAAAAAAATGTTTCTCCAATGCATTGAATGAATTATAAATATTGGAAGGTTTATTCAAGGTAGATTTAGTCTTTCTTCTTCTTCTTTTTATTGCAAAACAAGAAATTATTGAGGTTATGAAGACTTTCACATTATATTTTGTTAAAATTAGGAGTTAGTGGAATTGGAATTGAGAGTAATAATTACGACATTTATTTAAATTAAGGGGTCTAATTTGATAAAATTGAAAATTTAGGATTCAAATTGATACGACCTCACAATTAGATGGTTGAAAATTGACTTCTTATACGGACATTTTTATAACTTTTATTACTTTAAATAGTTGATAAAATTGAAAGTTTAGAATTCAAATTGATACGACCCATAATTACATGGTTGAAAATTGACTTTTCATATGAACATAAATAGAAGCTACGATAAGCTTTTATTTATTTTTATTGTTATTATTATTTTATGACGTTTATAATCGTTCTAAGGAGCTGCTCCAGAATCAACCAAATGGCAGCAGGCAATAGCAGCAATCGGTGATGAATCCAACCCTCCAAATAAAACAATTCCAAATGCCATATTTGTCATGTCTCTTAGTAAACAGCCCTACACAATAAACATACACTAGAATATCTTAAAATAATATAAACTTGGAATACGAGACATTACAACATCTAGACAACGGTTCTGTTTTTCTGTTTTCTATTTCTCAATTTCTAAAAAATAGACTTGTTTGATAATCAATCTTTTTTCCTCCAAAATTTGTATATTTTTTCTAAAATTATTGTTTGGTAATTTCTATGTCATGTTAGAATTTTGTCCTATATAACTTTTGTTTTTTAAAATATGAATTTAACTTCAATTTAATATTCTCAACTATGGCGTTTATAGAACAATATAATTGAGTTGAATATGAGTCGACCTATTTAAGACAAATGACTCGAGTAAGAGATAATATTCTAGATCGAACTTGGGCAACATCTAGAAGAGAAATAATTTTATTATTGTTTTTAAATTTACATCGGGACTTAATTGTATTAAATAATGTATATTTTTTATAATTTTCCTTCATATGTTATAATGCATGTTATGTATTTTTGTATTATATAATTAAATTTCATTTAAACTATAAGAAAGGAAATAAATAAATAATCGAACCTAACAAATAATTATCAAACAAGTTTTTATTTTTGTTTTTTTATAAGAAATTCATATATTCTTATGTCCGTTTCTTAAAAGCAAGAAATAAAAAACAGAAAACAAGCAACATGGAGCAGGAAACAAAAAACCTTATTAAACATGCTGCAACAACTCATCAATCAAGGTAGATACATTAAGAAATCCAAGGGCGATAGGTTTTCAATATGAAGTTCCTTGTAAAACAGTAAACATCAAACGCCAACATCCAATAACATTTGAAAACTACTACGTTTAAACAGAACTCCATGAAGATGATGGCATTCAATGTTAAACTAATGACGAGTAAGTCCAGAACATGCCTTCTCAAATGCCTTGCATAAAACCAAAGGATTACAGTGATCTGGCGTAACCATCTTTGTGTAACATGGAGGGTTATACAATCTTCTTAATCATCCTAAAATCATTTAAACTCCACCATTTAGTAATAAAGTTCATGAATTATAACAATTCTCTTTATGAAAACTAGGAAAATGAGTACAGAAAACCTCAACACTTTAAATGAAGAAAATGAATGGAAACAGTCCAAGAAACAATAAAGATCAACCAAACTGTTTGAACTCATGCTACTAAGTTTCAATGAAATGGAACACGTTCCTAATTTCAACATCTAATCATTTAATCAAATGAAATAAGTGTTTTAGTTCAATTCTCACCCAAAAGAAAGAAAAGAAACATAGGATTAGTTAAAGAAGCAACCCAGAGTTCTTGATGTTAGCAAATTTTGAACCAAAAGAAACGACTAAATTATAAGGTTGATCAGTCCCTAACCAAGAATCCAAATTGAATTATTCTTGTTGCTTGATCTTCATTTTCAACTCATCTCTCAAGTTAGGACATTCATTTAGTGGAAAGAAGCAGCAAAAGTTCCAGTTTAAACCACAAATCATAGTATTCTAGTGTTGTAACAGAAATTCTTTATTCATGTACATTCTCAACTTAAAACTAGCATAACATTCCATCACAACTAGAAATTAACTGATTATTTTTCCAAAATTTACAAATGGCTTTGAAAGTTTATAAATGGTTTTCCAAATGAAGTATACTTGAAGTGAACCCACGCACATGCCAAAGTAACAAAACATATATGATCTAAGAAGACTCGTTACGAAAACATCAAATTTGCAACCCAAAACACTAAAGTCAGTGTAAAATAATAACACCTTAAGAATTAGTAAATACAGTCCTCCATTTGTTCTGATGAAAAAAATAAAATTACAAGATGGTTGAAATTAGTCAAACCCTAACAAAATAAACTCATGAAGGCAATAGAAACACATAAAATAATATAACGAATAAAAATCAAATGGATTAAACAGATGAAGAATACCTTTGAAGCAGAAAATTCTACTAGAAGCTTCCAAAAGAATGGTCTTCTGGAACTAAATTTCTGTGAAATAGCTCTTTGATGAACGAACCAAGTAATGATAAATATCTATGAACAAAAATAGGAGTGCACTAAAACCGAACACCCCTTCAACAATCTACAACTAAGACAAACCAATCAGCTTTATTTTTCATTTTGCAATTCAAAAAAAGGTGAGAGAGATAATCCATAACAATACGCAAAAAGATGCGACTATATGTTTTTGGCAACAGAATCGTATAAAAGCAAGTTTATCTCCTTGAAGAAGTTGAAGAAATACCTTGGGGTTGAAGCAAATTTCCAATTAAGAAAATCCAAGTCCCTTTTGCCCCTAGCCAAAAAAATTTCTCGCACTCTGAATAATGGAATAATCATATTTGGCATGGATGGCTCTTCAACTAATTGGGTGTGTTTGTGTTTTTTTTTCCTTCTTCTTCTTCCTGCAAAACCAACCAATTGTTTAGATCCCATTTGATAACCCTTTCATATATGATTAAGAAATTTTGAAAAAACAAGGCAATGTTCAAAAACCAAATGGTCATCAAACAGCCATAAAAAGTGAAACAAGAAATTGACAGTTGGGTTTAATTTTGGGTTTTCATACCCTTTACTGTTTTGATCTTCAGTATATAGTCACGAATGCTGATCGAGCCTTAAGTGATATTAATCGACTTTGGTTGAGAAGTTTGAATAATACCTCGGCTGCAACAAGATTGAAATGTGTTCTTAGGTTCAAGTGAACGCAGCTTATAATGCTAATCTCAGCAGGTTATATGGAGATATAACTTAGTGGCCTCTATTATTGAATCAACCAATAAATCTTAAAGATCATGTGCACATACAACAGAAGCACTTATGCTCTCGAGACAATGTGGTTGTTGCTGTGACCAACTGTTGGCCGATTGAACAACTCGAGTTTTGACTGGTTGCTACTTGAATAGGATCTATTCAACTGTGTCCTTGAATTTTAAGTTATTTCGCCATTTACAACCGCTTGTCTTACTGCATTTAATGTTTCAAATATTCTCAAATCCAAAGGGTGAGAATTGTCCCCTCCGTAGAATTTATGTACAACTCCATCAATGGTTATGCAGCTGTAACCAGGGATTTTTGTCAAACCAAGGTCTCGCATTTTCTCTCTAGTCAGCCAAACACCACGAGATATACCAAGGGATTCATATATACTAATCAAGGCTATAAAATTGCTTGGATTTGTAGGTTCCAACTTGAAAAGCTGGTTGGCTGCAATTTCTCCAATCTCAAGGTTCCTGTGGATCATACAACCAGAAAGCAGAGCACCCCAAATGCTTGCAGAAGCGGTAGGCTTCATATTTCTTATCAACAGAAACGCTTCCTGCAGAAAGCCAAAGCGACTCAGAAGATCAACAACACAAGCATAATGTTCTACCGTCAGTTCAACCTTAAAA
Organism: Benincasa hispida; assembly: GCF_009727055.1. Taxonomy (NCBI): domain Eukaryota; kingdom Viridiplantae; phylum Streptophyta; class Magnoliopsida; order Cucurbitales; family Cucurbitaceae; genus Benincasa; species Benincasa hispida. Next base: position 42,192,510 of record NC_052358.1, read on the forward strand.
TCTGAAACAATGGACTGGAAAATTCTCCAACCTTCATTGATGTAACCTGCATGACTGCAGCTAGCCAAAACGGCTGTCAGTGTTACAGAATTGGGTTGGATTCCACAATCCTTCATTTTGTTAAACAGGACCAAGGATTTCTCTCCTTTCCCATGAGCCCCATAACAAGATATCATTGTGGTCCATGTAACAGTATTCAAGCTGCTCATATTCCCAAAGACCTTTTCAGAATCAAACAGGCTTCCACACTTTGAATACATATTAATCAATGAGTTCCCAATTGCAACATCAGCAGCAAATACCATACTCTTCAAAACTAAGCAATGAATCTCTTTTCCTTTTCTCAAATCTCCTTCCCCTCCACAAGCATTCAAAACGCTAGGAATTGTCATAAAATCCATCTTCACTCCTTCAAAGAGCATGCGCTTGAAACAATCCAACGCATCTCCATAAAGCCCAGCCCTCCCATACCCAGAAATCATTGCGTTCCAAGAAATTGTATCTTTATAAATCATATTATCAAACACCTTCTTAGCATCACCCACAAGCCCATATTTAGCGTAAAAGTCTAAAACCGTACTGTCTACAACAACATATCCTTCAAACCCAAGCCTTATTGTCCAACAATGAAGTCTCTTCCCCAAATAAACATCCCCAGTACCAACACTAGCCTTCAACATCTGAGGCAAAGTATAATGGTCAGGGAGAAAACCAAGGCCCCTAAACTGATTAAACACATTTATTGCATCAAAGTACCAAGAAGTGTGAACATAAGAAGCAATCAAGATATTCCAGGAGTGCATGTTTCTGTGAGTCATTTTATCAAACACCTTGCGGGCGTCGTGAAGAAACCCACATTTGCAATACACTAATAGAAGATCTGTTAGAAGAGTTAAATGTGGAAGGAAGCCATGGATGAGGATTTGAGCGTGGGCTTGCTTTGCTTGGGCAATTGCATAATGATGAGCACAGCTTCTGAGAATGAAAGAGAAACGAGAAGTGCTATGACTATGAGACATTGATAGCTGCCTTCCGGGTAAATTATTAAGCACAAAGTCCTTAATGATTTTATCTATTGAAGCTCTTGAACAAAATGAAAGTATTTTTTTTTTATTTTATTTTATTATTTTTTTTAACAAAGGACCCTACTACCACATTTTATAACATGGGTGTACATGAGTTAGGTTAGGTTGAGAGATTTTTTTAGCCAACCGATAAATTTGGATTGGTCGGATTGGCCACTCGAATGACCTGAATAGAATCTCCAATCTAACCCAACCCATAAAATTTGGGTTGGGTTGGATTGGGTTGTTGGGTTATTTAGGGCTTGTTTAGTAGAGAATTTAGTTCTATTTTATGTTTTTAAATTCACTGAGTTCAAGAAATATGTGATTCTGTTCCTGAAAATTGTCTTTACATTATGTGATCCAAATAGTGTAAATTCTGAAAAAAAAAAAAAAAAAAACATTTTTATGTTTCATTGAATCCATATTTTGAATTTTGAATTTTGAATTTTAAAGTGCATAATTATATTAAATAAAGATAAAAAAAAAATACTTAGAACTAAAATATGGCATATTATAAAATCAATTCATTTTTTGGAAAGTAAAATATGTATTATGTAATGTATTATAAATTATATAATATGACAAAATAAGAATTATACAAAAAAATTAACATAAAACATGTTCATAAATAAATTTATAATAGTTTATTGTCAATCTAATATTTAGTAGGTAATTTCAAAAAGTTTTATGATTTATAAATATAATATCAATCACATTTAAAAAATAAATAAATCAGAATCTTGTTCTGAATTTGCTACCAAATACATATATGAAAACATGAAATACAACTCTGTTTTCATTGAATCTCTTGTTTTCAAATTTATGTTTTCAGATTCTCTACCAAATAGACCGTTATTTTTTATTCTTTTCTCTTTTTTTAATTATATTTTTATATGCATTATAATTTGGGTCGGTTTGGGTCAACCCGAATTTTAAAAATTGTAACCCGAACCTGAACCCGAACCCAACCCAACCCGAAAAAATCATAAAAAATTCAACCCAACTCAACCCTTACGATTTGGGTTGGGTAGTCCAGGTTGTTGGGGTTATTTGAACATCCTTAGTTAGGGATGACCAAGTGTATCGTATCTCTAATGCGATGACCATCCCTATCACGATAATTTTTTTTTTAACAAAATTGGGGAAAACATAACAAACTTACATATTTTATGACTTATTGTGTTAGGGATGACCATGTATAACCCTAACACGATAATCATCTCTATCACAACTGTAATCAAATTCAAGGAGTAGTTGGAATCACTTGAAGTGATCAGTTTTGCATGAGAGTCATGCAATAAAACCACTCTTGATTGAGTGGAAAAGTGGATGCAATTGCTGAATTGCTGAGTTTTTTGAAGGTTGAAGAAGTTGTTCTTCAACAAGTTGAAAAGCCAGAAAACCTCTCATCCAATTCCCTAAATTCAAGCTTGTTTTGAGTCTCACAACTTAATCTAAGACTCCTAAAGAATAGTAAGGAAGTTTAGTGGTGGTCCACAACAAGAATTTGAGAAGATTGCAGCTGAATTTCGAGTTTGAAGAGGATATTCAAAGGTATGTTATGAAACCCTCTCGATACCCCATGCACATGCTTAATTTGATGTCACAATTAAGGAATTAGAATGCTTAATTATGCTTAATGCTTAATGATCCTGTCAAAATTAAGGAAGATTGCATAAACTATTTTTTCAACCACTGTCTCATACTCCCTGCATGATGTCATACTCGATGACATTTACTTGATGGTATTTTGGTGCATACTCGATGCACGATACCATACTCAATGCCATACTCGATGCACGATGCCATACTCGATGGTACTCGATGGCATTTACTCGACGATATTTTGGTAAATACTCGATGCACGATGCCATACTTGATGGTACTCGATGGTATTTTGGTAAATACTTGATGCATGATGGTACTCGATGGCATACTCGATGCTCGATGGCATACTCGATGGTTTTTTGCCTGGTTCAGCCTAATTTTGAGCATTGAAGGTCCGGTTTGAGAGGTTCAGGACTGGTTTAGGGCAATTCGAGCGGTCCAGAAGTGTTTTGAATCCAGTTTTGGTTATTATTGTAATAATTAAACCTTTGTTTGCTTGAGAATGCCAAAACTAAACTATATCAGTTTGTGTTTAATTATTTATGCATGTGATGTATGTTATAATTAAACAAATCTTGTATGTGCATATAGTATGCCATATAGATTTAAAATCCCACCATAGGAAGCATGTTACATGCATTGAAAGTATATTATAAGTTGTTATAATATATAGTATGCATGTTTAGTGTTTCAGATGTTTTAATATAAGTGTTATATTAAATCATGAGATATCTGATGTTTGTTATGGATGCAAAAACCATATCTAAAGTTTTATAAGTTGTTATAAAATTAGGTTAGACATTAAAATCCATAACAAAGATAAGCTGCATACTTACGTAGGTTAACCGCTTGTTTTAATAGTTAAAATAGTTTGTTATCTTATAAAACTTGGATTGCAAATTCAACCGGTATATAATCTCGTCTAAGACTAGAGGTATTTAAGTTGGCAGTCTACACAACACCTCCTACCTAGGGATTATGGCCAAATAATTGAGTGTTGTTAACCAATTTTATGAGCTATATGAGCGGTGTGAGGTTTTAAAACTGGTTTATCATCTAGACATCGTAGGTTAAATCCAAATATAAATGTTACACTTGGATAAACACCAAGACTTAGGTTGTTTAATTAGCTGGAACATTCCTAAGTAAAGATATATCAAAACAAATATTAGGACACTTCAGTGGGAGTTTAATAGCATATATGATATGTTATTAGTACGCTTTAATGGGAATTTAATAATGCTTCAGTAGGAGATTAATAAAATATATGATATGTTGTTTTTAGCTCTCACGTCCCTAATAGTTCACAAGCAAGATTCATGTTTCACTTCGTGTCACCCTTAGAGTGACCTCCATTCAGAAAGTGTTTGCATGAATCAAGATCTAGGTGAATAGGGGAAGTTGTTCACAGTAAAATCAAAAGTGATGTTTTGATTTTAAATCTCACATCCTAAGGTGTTCACACCATGAGATCCGTGCAACACTTCATGTCGATTATACCTCGACTGCTCCATTCGAAAAGTGTTTGCATGAGATTAAGATCAAGGTGAATGGAGGGAAGTTGTTCAATGTAAAATCAAATAAACGATATATTGATTTCAACTCTCACGTCCCTAGAAAGTTTAGCGTGAGGTCCATACAATGCTTCGTGTCAATTATACCTCAATTGCTCCATTTGGAAAGTGTTTGTATAGGTCAAGATCAAGTTGAATGGGAGAAGTAGTTCATAGTAAGTGGGTGAAGGATATGTGTCAACATATCCTACGGTCTCTTCCGTTTGTTTGGACCGTGAGATTCCTATGTTGCTCCTGTTGATTAGCTTTAGGTGGTCCTTGCTAGTCGTTTAACGATGGCTATCCCCTCAGAGGGTTATAACATAGGATTCGGAACAACTCAAACTCTAAAAATGGATAGGATTTCTTAGGTCATTTTTCAACCTTGACTTTCCAATTCGGTAGCATCGTTGGGGCCGACATCTGAGGTTTGAAAATGGAGGATTACACTAACAAAATTACTAAAGTGTTAGTAAGTTCTGACAAAAAACGATAGCTAAATGACTATCATAATATGAGTTATTCTAGAAATAGTACTTATTCAAAAATGTCTTCCATTACTGAAGAAGTATTTAGCTGCCCCTCGATAGCACTTATTCTGACTCATTATAGTATCGTTGCAAAAATAATGAAATTTTGGGTACATTATTATTTTACTAAAACATGGTTGGGTTTAAAAGAAATTCACTAATAAAGAAATTATTTATTTTTCAAAATGACTAGTTCATTAGTACAATTGTTGGCTTCGGATAAATTAACTGGGGATAATTATGCTACATGGAAATCAAATTTGAATACAATACTGGTGATAGACGATTTGATGTTTGTTTTGACAGAGGAATGTCCTCCCATCCCTAGCTCAAATGCAAACCGAACTGTTCGGGAAGCATACGACAAATGGACGAAGGCGGATGAGAAAGCCCGTGTCTACATTCTTGCCAACGTATCTGATGTTCTGGCTAAGAAACACGAAAGCATATATACTGCCAAGGAGATTATGGAATCTCTACGTGGGATGTTTGAACAATCGTCCTTCTCCTTGAGGCATAATGCTATCAAATATGTTTACAATTGCCCAATGAAAGAAGGGGCCTCTTTTAGAGAACATATCCTAGACATGATGGTCCATTTTAATGTGACAGAGGTAAACGAAATGTCATAGATGAGAGGAGTCAAGTTGGTTTTATTCTAAAGTCTTTTTCGAAGTGCTTCTTGCAATTTCTCACTAATGCGTTAATAAACAAGATAAAATACAACCTGACTACACTTCTCAGTGAGCTACAGGCTTTTCGGTCTATTTTGAGAATAAAAAGACAAGAAGCGAAGGTAAATATTGTTGCTGCTAAGTTAAAAGGATCGTCCTCTAAAAAGCCTGATGTTGCTTCTTCTTCTAAGAATAAGAGTATTCCTTTGAAGAAGAACAAGAGGAAAGGGAAAAAGAAAACTTCTATTGGCTGCAAAGGCAAGGCGAAAGTTGTAGACAAAGGAAAATATTTCTAATGCAGCAAGGACGAGCACTGGAAGAGAAGCTGCCCACAATACCTTGCAGAGAAAAAAAGCAGAGAAAGCAAAACGAGGAAACTAGTTCTTAAGGATTGCTTGCAAACTCCAAAATCTCCCCTTGGTTATTTTTATTAATGTAATAAAAGTTGTCTTATCTTTTGTAAAGGATATATTGTATATAATCTTTTGTTATAAATGAAATGTTCATTAGCAAAAGTTACATTTTATATTTATTCTACTATAAAGCAACTTCTGTAAAAACCAACCAAAGTTCAAGACCATTTCAAATATTTAGATATTTAACAGCTAAAAAATAATAAGGCAAAAGATGTATTTTGGTACTTAACTTTGGTAATTAAGGTTATTGTCACATCATGTCTTAATGAGATTAAGAAGGTTAAAAGTGGTCATCTAAATAAGTTAGAAGACAAATATTTTAACTCTATGTGTGTCTTATCTTCAAGATAAAATGATCAAAAGAACCAAAGAACCCTTAAAAATTTATACATTCAGATCTTTATGGTCTGGTGAATGTTAAAGCATAAGGAAGGGTATGAATATTTAAATAATTAATCTAAAGTACAGTTGTATTTACCTAAGTTGTAAGTTTAGAACACTTGAAAGGTTCAAGGTGTATAAAACTTGTTAGATAAAATAAGCAAAACACTTTGATTAGATCGAAGTAGAGAGTACAGAGAATCAGAGATTTCTAGGACTATTTTGATAGAACATGAAATCTAGTGACAATTCTCTACATCTAGTTGCCTTAATCATTTTGAACGTCATTCTATTTTAAGGTGTTTCAGAAACTCCATATGAGATTTGGAGAGCTTATAAAAGCTTTCTATGATATGTAAAAGATGTTAACATAGTTCAGAAATCTGAAATAGATCGACACACGTGTTAGTGTTGAACCTTAAGTATTGAAATACCGTTCAAATGGAATGCCTATCTGTAGGCAAACCAAAAGTAGTATACTTTTCAAGAAATAGAAAATCAAGTGTTTATGTTGACAAATGCTAATTTTTTTTTTCTAGAAAAGTATATGAGATCACCATGTATTATTTAGTTTCTATAAAAAGCAAAGTGTATATCAATAAAGAGTTATTGATTAAAGCTGACACTGTAACAAAAATTATTTCGATAGGTTAGATGCATCTTACTCAAAGAGTTGAGGGTACCTCGATGTAGTGGGAGGAATGTATAACAACCTAGCCATAATTTGGGCTTAGTGGAAACTCAAGTCATCCGGCCTTGGTGACAATTATTGGGGTTGATGCCCTAAAGTCTCATGTCTTGTAGTTCGTAAATAGTTTGTACGAATGCTTGTGGTGTATAATATATAATATTTACTTCACTTCTTGATTTTGCTCATTTGGATGTTTTATTTGCTTTACCACAAACCAATGAACTAAAATCCTTAGTTGTCTTTATGTAACTTAAGCATTTATGTGGTGACATACAAGTGGATCATGTCTTAAGTGATAACCAAAATGGTCTGTAGTATATTGATATAGGAGTGAAATCTTATCTTGGTAACGCTACGGATGCGGCCCGTTTTGTGGAGTGATCGCAAGTGTTGTGACTTGTCATAGATGGTCTGATCCTGATAATTCGTGTAGGGGACATGCAAGCGGGGGCGTCCTATACAAAGAGTTTGTATAAGACCTGACCACAAAGTGTTAACATTTCGTTATATAACACTGTTCATGATAGAGATTTCACTTTACTAGGATGACCATAGGTAACATGACCTCAATCCTGAGTGAGTTGGGAACTCCTACCATTGAGGGCGGTCCTTTGATTTGCATGGGTGCGAGTGGCCAAGCTGCCGACTCAAACCTACCACTTTGGGGATTCGTTTGATTTGGGAGCTGGGAACTCAGCTACACAAGATGGAATTCACTCCTTCCCCGAAGCAGGGGTAAGTAGATAGATAGCTCCCTTAAGGGCTGATTCTAGGGCTTGAATGATGTGGCGCCACACACCTTCTTATGGCCTGAGAAGTGTTCACACATAGTTAGACTATGTTATATTATTCATTAGAAGGATCAGTGGTACTTAAGGAGTGAGATGTAACTACAGGGGCAAAACGGTAAATTGACCCAGCTGTACTTACGAGCATCTGTGAAGGATTATCGTACTCATGATTGGTTATATCCGATAGACACAGAAATATATCTGTGGTAAGAAGAGTTTAGCTGTCGGTCTTTAGTGGAATGCCTGGGAGTTAATGGATGGTGGATCTCGTGGCTAAAGAGTTTAGTCAGCTATTCACGTACCATTAGAGCTTCGAGCCATAAGTCTATAAGGTCCCTTTGGTTGATTGGATACAAGTTAAGAATCAGTTTTTGGGTCAGTTTGAAATGTTCAAATTGACAAGAGGGATATAATTGAACTCGTTAATTATATATGATATGACTGACTAAATGTATGAGATACATTATTTTGGAGGAAATTGGATATAAATATGATTTATATGAAGTAGAGGAGAAAACACTATAGTTGATATATGATATCAAACTATAGGTTATGAATATAATAAGATTATATTTATTAATTTATTAATTGGATGGTTATGAGATAATTAGCCGAGATTTTCTCTGAATTTGTGCATTAATGGGAAGTTGAATTCAGTTCTAGTAACTGAAGAATAAAATGAAAATGGTTTTCATTTTGCAAAAGAGAAACACATAATTTCTCATGGTATGATAAGCCTTCTATCACTTAGTGTTTGAGAACCTATACGATAGCACTTACCGTTCATTAAACGATTGCACACCTGCGCGCCTTTTCCTAAATGATCGCTTACCTTTTCATAGACGATTGCTTAGCGCCTGAGCATAACTAAAAGATCGTATAGACGATTGCTTAGCTTTTACTACACGATCGTGTACCCCGCACTAAACGATTAAGGACCCGACTATACGATAGCGCTCACTGTTCTCCCACTTGCTTTATCTTAGTACACGATAACCTTTTCTCTTCCCTTCTACCAATTCCATCAAAGCCCACTATTTGGATTTTCATTCCGAGAATATTGAGGGCTCTGAGTGGTGGTGTCATCCCCATTGCCTGTTGTTGTGCGAATCTATTCGTGTAAATGACCGAGGTGTTGCTAGGCGATTACTTGCTAGACTAGCAAGATCAAGAGAAGTTCGTTCACGGAGAGAGTGAGTTTTGTGAAGAAATGTCTTCAAATGGTATGTTCTCTCAGTCTCTTTTATTTATTTATTGATCCTTTAAGCATGCCAATAATTTAGTGTTATCAATGCATTTCTATATGTTTGAATGTATATATGGAAATTCTGTCACAATGAATTGGAAAGATCCACTTCTACTCATAGGTACTCTTGTAAAAGAGTTCCTTCAACAATATCGAGAAATAAGAAGTTGTGGAAATAATATGCATTCCCTATATTGTTTTGAATCGAAGTCCGGTGTATACTAATATATTTATAGCAATCCTCTTCGCTTCCTCTCCGTTAAAGCGTTTGAGGATCACCTAGTGAGACTAGGACTACGGGTTGTATAACCTAGGGCAAGTGGGAGAAAAACCCATGGGTATGTGATACCTAAGGATAGGTATGTGATACCTAAAGAGTGATACCTAAGGATGGGTATATGATACCTAAAGGCAAACCATAGGTATATGATTCCCTAGTTTATTGTTTTTCGCTATAAAACTAAAAAACTCAATGTATTCATATGCATGCTACCATTAGAGTTTTAGTCCAAGTGGGAGTTTGTTGCGTTTTATGTCCTAAAACTTGTGGTTTATAAACAATAAACTCATTCTGTAAATCGATAAATTTATTATTGAATATATGAATTGCTTATTTCTTTTTAGAAATAAATCCAATAAACTAAAAGATTCATGACTATTATATGAGTACGTGAACTTTATGTGGAGACATAAGAGTGGATCAGGTTTAAGTAAATAGTCAAAGTGATCTGTAGTATAAGAATAAGGTTGGGTGTCTTATTCTGATAACACTATCGGATGCAGCCCACTCTGTAGTTGTTACAAGGAGTTGTAAACTGCTACAAACGAAGTGATCCTGATTCGTTCATGTGGTGACATGAGGAGTGGGGGCATTCTGTGCAATGAGTTTGCATAAGATCAAACCAAGAAATAAGTCACTTTTACTTTATAACGTTGTTTACTATTTAAGACTGCAAGGATGACCTAGGTAACTTGACCTTAATCCTGAGCTAACTATGAACTCCTGTTTATTCGAGATTATCTTTAGATTTGCATGGGTGAGGGTTGGCTCAACAACATCGACGCAATAAGCCTCCCATTTCAGGGTTAAGATCGGGTAGATAGCTGGGGACATAGGGTGTAAGACGGAATTCACTCCTACCAGCTTTTAAGATAGTAGAGAGGTTGTTCCCTTAATTGCTGATTCTGGGTCTTGAACAAGGGGCCCCACCCTCTCATTGGCCCGAGAAGGACTCGATTTGGTGATCAGATCACAAACCAATTGTTCATTAAAGGATCAGTGGGACTTAAGGAACAAGAGGTAATCTTGGGAGTAAAACAACCTTTTGGCCCAGTCGTAATTACGAAAAACCTGTGAAGGGTTAACTTACTAATTATGGTTATATCAAGTGAACACAATATATCTACAGTGAGGGGAGTGCAACTACTAGGCTTTAGTGGAGTGACCCGGTAGTTAATGAATGGGGATTAATTTAGTGTAAAGAGTTTAGCCAATCAATCTCGAATCGTTGGAGCTTATGATTTGTAGGTCCATTAGGTCCCCTTGCTAGCTCACAAACGAGTTAGCCTTAGAATATCACGATAAGTTTATTTGAAATGTTCAAATTCGAACTAAGGGAATTAGTAATGATATTGTATATAATTACACGTTTAATTTTAGAATTAAACGTAATTGGAGAATCGATTAATATATAAATATGATTTGAATATTAATTTCATGAATAGGGATTCTTGGGGATGGATTTGGTGAAAAATTAATTTAATAATTGATATTAAATTAATAGAATTAATTAATTAATTTAATTAATTATTAATTATTAGAAATTTTGATTATTGAATTAATTTTTGTAAAATTAATGAAATTTCAATTTTAATTACAGAATTAAAATTGGGAAAAGTTTTGATTTTGAAAATCAAAATCAAAATCAAAATCAACAGGGAAATGTGGGATTTTCCCACTTTCAAACAAGAAGGTTAGTCACCTTCTTACACACAATTTCACCATTAAATTCAAGGAGTACCTGGAATCACTTGAAGTGATCAGTTTTGCATGAGTCATGTAATAAAACTACTCTTGATTGAGTGGAAAAGCGAATGCAATTGTTGAATTCTTGAGTTTTTTGAAGGTTGAAGAAGTTATTCTTCAACAAGCTGAAAAACCAGAAAACCTCTCCTCCAATTCCCTAAGTTTAAGCTTGTTTTGAGTCCCATAACCCAATTTAAGGCTTTTAAAGAATAGTAGGGAAGTTCTAGTGGTAGTCCACAATAAGAATTGAAGAAGATTGCAGCTGAATTTCGAGTTTGAAGAGGATCTTCAAAGGTATGTTATGAAATCCTCTTGATACCCATGAACATGCTTAATTTGATGTCAAAAGCAAGGAATTAGAATGCTTAATGATCCTATTTTTCTTCCGCTGCATGTTTCTTTAAACCAAAGACCTCAATAGGATTGAGAGGTTGGTTAAGAGTGGACTTCTAAACTAGTTAGAAGATAGCTCCTTACCTCCATGTGAATCTTGTCTTGAAGGTAAGATGACCAAAAGATATTTTATTGGAAAAGGTCTTAGAGCCAAAGAACCCTTAGAGCTAGTACATTCAGACCTTTGTGGTCCAACGAATGTTAAAGCGAAAAGAGGGTATGAATATTTCATCTGCTTCATCGATGATTATTCAAGATATGACTACATTTACCTAATGCATCATAAGTCCGAAACACTTGAAAAGTTCAAGGATATAAGGCAGAGATTGAGAACCAATTAGGTAAAATGATTAAAACACTTTGATTAGATCAAGGTGATGAGTATATGGACTTAAAGTTTTAGGACTATTTGATAGAACACGAAATTCAGTTACAACTCACAACACCTCGCATTCCTCAATAGAATGGTGTAGCATAAAAGAGAAATAGAACCCTGTTGGACATGGTTCATTCTATAATGAGTTATGCTCAGTTGCCAAGTTCTTTTTGGGGTCACGCAGTAGAGACTGTAGTTTATGTATTGAACATGGGTGTAACGACCCGAGTTCAGGAGGGGTACATGAATGAACCGGTATCACATCTGAATGAGAGGGATCCTGAGGACATGAAAGTATGGTTAAGAAAGGCTTAAAATAATTGAAAATTATTACCTATACCAATAAGGTGCACCTTCATTTTAGGTAGCTCAATCATAAGAACTCCAAAGTTAAGCGTGCAAGGGAGGAAGGGAGGATGACATAGCCAGGTCGTAGGGGACGTAGGGGAATGTCGGGGCCATTAGGGGCCGAATCCTGGGCCTGGGGTGTTACAGAGGATGACTTAGCTAGGTCGCAAGACGCAGGGGAATGCTGAGCCATCAGGGGCCGAATCCGGATTCCGAATTCTGAGCCTGGGGTGTTACAATGGGTCTGTCAAAAAGTGTTTCAGAAACACCTTACGAGTTATGGAGAGAACATAAAGGTAGTTTACATCACTTCAAGATTTGGGGACGCCCAACACATGTGTTGGTGAAAAATCTGAAGAAACTAGACGTCGTTCAAAAGTATGCATATTTGTAGGCTATCCTAAAGAGACAAAAGGTGGTTACTTTTATGATCCTCAAGAAGATAAAGTAAGCTAGTATTAAGTGAAATGTCTAAAGAAACTAAGATAGATCAACAAGAGTTGTTGATCAAGCAGGTCCTTCAACAAGAGTTGTTGATGAAACTAGTACTTCACATCCTTTTCAAGAGTTGAGAATGCATTGACATTAATGGGAGGATTATGCAACAGCCTGATTGGTACATGGGTTTATCTGAAACTCAGATCATCATACTTGATGATGAATTAGTGGATCCATTGACTTTCAAACAAGCAATGGAAGATGTGGATAAGAACTAGTGGTTAAAAGCCATGGACCTCAAAATGTAGTTCAGTCTGGAATCTTGTAGATCAACCAGAAGGGGTAAAATCCATTGGTTGCAAGTGGATATACAAGAGAAAGTGAGACAAAACTGGTAAGGTACAGACTTACAAAACTAGACTCATGGCAAAAGGGTTTACCCAAAGAGAGGGGGTAGACTATGAAGAAACCTTCTCTCCGGTTGCCATGATCAAGTCTGTTAGGATACTCTTATCCATTGCCACTTTTTATGATTATGAAATCTGGCAAATGGATGTCAAGACAACTTTTTTGAATGGCTATCTTGAAGTGAGTATATATATGTCTCAACCAGAGGGGTTTATTGAACAGGGTCAAGAGCAAAAGTTTTGCAAGCCTGATAAATCCATTTATGGGTAAAAACAAGCATCTCGATCCTGGATTATGAGATTTCATATTGCAATCAAATCTTATGACTTTGAACAGAACGTTAGTGAACCTTGTGTTTACAAGAAGATTGTCAACAAAACTATAGCTTTTCTGGTTCTATATGTTGATGATATTCTACTCATAGGAACTAAAGTAGAATTTATTGTTGACGTTAAGAGATGGGTAGCTACTCAATTCAAAATGAAAGATTTGGGAGAAGCACAATATGTTCTTGGGATCTAAATAGTTCGGAGTCACAAGGATAGAACTTAGCATTATCTCAAGCATCTTATATAGACAAGATGTTGTCTAGATATAAAATATATAATTTCAAGAAAGGTATGTTATCTTTTAGGTACGGAATTCATTTTTCTAAAGAAAAATATCCTAAGACACCTCAAGAGGTTGAGATAATGAACGAAATCTATATGCATCAGCCGTAGGGAGTTTAATGTATGCCATTGATAGCACCGAAAATGTGCTATCTTCTTCTACTTAACTCGGGGTTGTTTAGCTACTTAAATTGGTTAAATTGATTATTTTGTAGGACTTGAGTGTATAAGCAGTCAAATTAAGCGTTCGGGACAAAAATACGTTAAAATGATGAAGTTAGGAGTCGAATCAAACAAACGAAGAAGGAATAAAGAATTTTGCCCTACCGAGCGTTGCAACGCTCTTCATATGCTTAAGTCCAATACTAGCTCAACGTTGGAAGACAGAATGCTTGGATATAGGGCAGTGTTGCAACGCTCCGAAGATGTCCTACCACCACCATCACACCGTTGCTCAATGCTTCACTTCAACACTCTCAGACAGAATAGAGAGCGTTGCAACGCTACGTAGTTTTACAGACAATCAACCTTAGCGCATGTGCAACCAAGCATCAAAGCAATGCTATAACGCTCAACACAATTGCATCGTAGCGTTGTAATGCTATAGTGTTGCGACATTGCGATAATTCTATAAAAAGGTCATTTGGGTCAACCGATTACATCACAACACTTACACTCAATTTTAAGCGCCACCACCTTATTCCAGCTCAGTTTTAACCTACCTTTTCACTAGAATTTTGTAGTAATTTCTTCTCCTTTGAATATTGTATTGATTTTGAAGATGTTTCGTGGCTGAAGGGTAAGAACTTAGCTTGGGTTTTGTAGTTTGATTTTGTTCCAATTCGATTCTTGAGACTTTGTTATGTAATTATGTGAGTTTATTCTAAATTTATGAGAATTTATCTTGTGCTTATTCTTCAATTGTCTTGCATAGGATAATCTAACAAATTAGCTATGCATGTATAATTAATTGCTTTGATTGGCCCTAATTTGTAATCGTTAGGTAGACGTCACCTAGAAGTAAGGGTTAAGTTAGTTTGTTGTGTTAAATTAGGATTCCATTTAGCAAGCATTTACTTTCTAACTTAGATATTTCTCGCTTAATTAATTGGTTAGACGATGAAAATAAATTATTTGGCTTAGCTTTTTCTTGAATCTTAATGCTTGTTGATTGATAGATTAGTTGAGGATTCTCGCATTTCCTTTAATTAACTTGATTTTATGGATCCCCACCCCCGATTACTTCCTACAAGTACCAATTTTTGAGGAATCCAAATCGACTCTCTATGCTTTGACCCCACACTTGTCGCTTGTACTACTAGTTAGTATAAGTAGTTAGTTCGATGCATTTATAATTTCTCTATCATTCCTATTTAATTTTGCAATTAATTTATTATTATATTTTATTTGTATGAAATTAGTTACTATAATTTGTTCTTGAAATTAATTGCTCGCATTTGATTATTTAGGTTGATGATGAACAACTATAGAAGGACCGAGTTATGTCTGTGGGGTCGAGAAATAGAGGATTCCAACTCCCAGTTGCAGGCCAAACAAGTATGGGTAAATCCAGAGGCATGGATTGGCTTATTTGTGTAGCACGGGTTCACGAACACGGTGAATCTGGTGGCCTACTAGCCATGTTGTGTACTCGTCCTGACATATGCTATGCAATTAGAATCGTCAACAGATATCAGTCCAATCTTGGATATGATCATTGGACTGCCATTAAAAAAATCCTCAAGTATCTTCGAAGAACAAAGGATTATATGCTTGTATATGGTGCTAAATATTTAATCCTTATTAGAGACACTGATTCTGACTTTCAGACCGATATAGATTCTAGGAAATCTACTTCGGGGTCAATATTCATTCTGAACGAAGGAGCTATAGTGTGGAGGGGTATAAAGTAAAGTTGTATTGCTGACTCCACCATAGAAGCTGAGTATGTAGCTTCATGTGAAGCAACCAAAGAAGCAGTATGACTCAGAAAGTTCCTGACTGATTTGGAAGTAATTCCAAATATGCATCTGTCGATTACTCTGTATTGTGATAATAGTAGAGTATTTGTCAACTTAAAGGAACCTAGAGCCATAAGCCTGGGAAACACATCGAGCGCAAGTACTATTTCATCAGGGAGATCGTACATCGAGGAGACGTGATTGTCATGCATATTGCCTCTGAAGACAACTTGGTTGATCCATTTACAAAGACCCTCTTGACTAAAGTGTTCGAGAGTCACCTAATGGAATTAGGACTGTGAGATAGATAGAACTAATGCAAGTGGGAGAAGTACTGGTTACAAAGACCCTCTCGACTAAAGTGTTCGAGGGTCACCTAGTGGAACTAGGACTGTGAGATAGATAGAACTAGTGCAAGTGGGAGAAGTACTGAGTATCTGATACCCTAGTTTATAGCCTCAAGCACCTTGATCTCACTTCCTCTTGAAATGAACTTAAAACCAATCAAATGAACACATCCAAAATGGTCCCAGAGCACCCATCGATATCCTCTAACTAGCTAATAGGATTCCACGAAGCATCCCCATTTGGCTTCCACCAATTGATAGGTAGAGGGTTCCTTCAAACAGTTAAGGCCAAAGTTAGATGAAGACATTCTTTTCACAAGGTATTTCTTAATTCCCATAAGGGCATAATCAAAGAGACAGTATTTCATTGATGTATTTGAAAATTGACAAGCTGATGATATAAAAGTCAGATTAAACTCTATAGAACAACACTTGTGTCTGGCCTTCCAAATCTTCCAAGCAATAACCACAATCTTACCAAGTTCTTAATGAGAACTTCGTTCAATGAGCCAACACCAAAAATCTAGATTGTCTCATCTAGTCTTGTTTCCATAGAGAGAATCCACATTTGTTTCAAAGAAAGTGGGGGCAAATGTCCTTCACAACCTGACATTTCCATGATGTACTAGATAAAAATGATACTCTATAGCAAATAAATAAAGATATAAACTAAGTTCTCTAATAACAAGTGTATGAACATATGCTGGTTGATAGATATCGTGTATGAGTAATATAATTTAATATACTCAATATTTAGAATATTAGTTGACTTATATTTCACAGTTTATACTCTAAGACTTTCATAAATGTATCAATTAAAATTTAAACTATTAATTATATCAATTTAAATCCTAAACTTTCATAAGTGTATCAATTTACACTGATTTCGTTCAACAAATTAAATTTTGTGTGAAACATATAATTATTTCTATTTATTAAACTTCTAAATTTTTATAAGTGAATTATTTTAAACTTTTCTTTAATTACATTTGAAAATCATCTATGCATCAATTGTCTCAAGTGTGGTAGACTTTTTCAAATATAGGGTTTTACAAAATGGACAATTAGGGTTGATTTCATGGATATTCCTCGGATTGAAATTCTAACAAAGAATCTAAAACGAATCTAACTTTTTTTTAAAGTTTAATTGATACGATTCTTTACACCAAAACATACAATTTTTTAAGTAGGAAGAGACGAGAAAAATCATTGTTGGAAAGAGGGTTTCTTTTCTTGTCTTATTTAACGCCGGCTTTGATCAAAATTAGGTTGGCCGGCATGTCCAAGAAGTCAGATGATATATAAAATCCTCACTTCAAAAACTTCATGTTCATCATTATATAATATTCAACCCAATAAGTACTCATACTTACATAATTGAAGATGATGATCAGACCAAATCAGCTTCAATTTCTCTTCTTCATCGCTGCAACTTCACTTCTATGCTTCACTAAGTTCTGCTGTAAGCCAAATCTCGAACAATACTTGTATATATCTTGAACTACAATATCATCTTTTTGCAATTTATCTAATAGTTATATTATTGACCGAGTGGATTGTAAAAAGATAGATGCAATCTTAGATGCACCAAGTATTTTCTAATCTCAATGCTTTACTTTTTTTCTTCTTCCAATTTTGTTAGTTGAATTTTTGTTCACAATCGGGCTAAAATGTTGAGAATGGAAATGATCACTATAAATTTAAAACAATATTATTCTTCATTTATTACCTTCTACTTTAATCACATTTTATGAAAAAAAAAAAAAAAAGATTTAGATTGAGTTCATTATTGTGTGTTTGGTTACATTTTCTTAGTGATTTTATTGATAAATTTGTTTGGTTGCACAATATTCTAAAAGTGATTCTATGAATGGAAAGTTACTTAAAAGTTGATTTCTAGTCAATCATGTTGTAATCACATTTTGAAGAATCAACTTTTAAAATGGTTTTTTCACAAAACATTTGAAGTCAATTTGATTATCTATTCCAAAAGTGTTTTTTTGTTTCTAAAATCCAAACAAAATTTTTGAACCTTTAATCCAAATTACACGCCTTTTCTAAATATGTAGATGGAAAAAAAGTGATGATGGAGTACATCGGAGCAACAGGCGTTCCGATCACCTTCAACAACGTCCCGATCTTCGATGACATCGACTTTCATTTCATCCTCAGCTTCGCCATCGATGCAGATCCCTCCGCCAATCCTCAAAATGGGAAGTTCTCCCCCTATTGGGAGCCCTCCCTAACCCCAGAATCAGTTGCAGCCATTAAAGCTCAACACCCAAATGTCAAAGCCCTAGCCAGCCTTTCCGGTTGGAGTCTCGACAACATCGTCCTCCGGTGGCGCAACCCTCCAAACCCTAATCTCTGGATCTCCAATGCCTTCTCCACTCTCCAAGACCTCGTTGTCAAATACCACCTCGACGGCATCGACGTCGACTACGAGAATTTCCCGAGACATGGCTCCAACTTCGCTTTCTGCATTGGAGAGCTCATAACCCTATTGAAGAACCAAAGTGTAATCTCAGTAGCCACAATTGCACCGTATTACTCGACGGTGTTGCCGTACTTGGAGCTCTTCCATGGCTATGGGAAGGTGATTGATTTTGTGAACTACCAATTTTATACTGACAAGGTGACAACTGCAGAGGCGTATTTGAAGAGATTTGAGGTTCGAGCTAAGGAGTTTGGGAGAGGGAAGTTGTTGCCGAGTTATGAGGTGAATGGGAGAGGGATTCAAGGGGATGCTTTTTTTGAAGCTTTGAGTTTGTTGGATGAAAATGGATTTGATGTTAATGGAGTCATGATCTTCTCTGCAGATGCTTCCTTGTCCAATGACTTCCATTTTGAGACCAAATCTCAACAATTCTTGCTTAATTCAACTACATCATAAATTTGAATCGTCTTTCGAAATGACAATTGATGTCTTATCTAGTAAATTATGTTCTTCGAATTAAATATTCAAATAATGCATGAATATAAACTATTAATGTAATTCATAATTTACAGTGAATTTACACATTATTTTCACTCTTAATACTTATTGAATTATATTCTTGCATTTTAATTTGGATGGTAAGAGATTATTTTAAAGTATGGCTTGATGTACGTGTGGTTATTGCACTTACATTAGAGTTAATCAAGTTTTAACAATTAGGGGATACTTGAAAAGAAAAAGAAAAAAAAGCTTACTGATTAGGCCTTTTTTACACTCCAAATAGTCGTGAAAGGAGGATAATGAGATTAATAGGTATTATGAAATATCCTACGTATATGATTGATATATATATATATACTTTCATTTGTTTAGTTTTAACCGAGCAATTAGGGCTGTATATATATTCATCTTAATCCAAATGAAAAGGAAAATATTTTTTTGTGACAATTGGCATTGTTCGTACGAGATTTTTGTAGAAACGTAGTTCATGGAGTTGAATTTAGATTTACATAGATTTATGCGATTTGTGGTTCAATCTCCAACACTTAAGATTTTTTAATTCTCTCTTAGATGTATACCTGTCACTCAGGAGATGGAGCAAATCGATATTTCTTGAATTTAAACTCTAGAAAGATCATCAAGTGTCGTATAGTCTTTAGAAATTTAGGGCCGAGAGTTTTGATGATTGGTGAATTATCTCCTAAGTTAAATCACTTCGGAGTTTTAAATTTCTGAATCTAAAAGGAAAAAAAAAAAAAACCACTCTTTTACGGAGGTTCCATATATGGCAATGTGGGCTTGGGTTTGGATTTGGACAATCCTTGATCTCAATCAGGTAGATTTTGGACTTTGTTGGTATTTGGACAAAAAAACTTATTTTTGGGCTCGAGCCTAAATTTCATGATCCCCAATTAGGATCCAACCAACAATTATTCAAACCAATAGTCATGATCGAAAACACATGTGTCATTATTATTTCAAACACTTAAAATAATTCTAAATTTAATAATGTGTGATTTCATCGTTAATTTGACTAAGTTGAGGAATGAGTAACAATTTGTTTGATTGGTTAAAAAATTTTCATGGAAGAACATGCAGGTCATTTAAGAAGCAAAAGCTAATAATTAAAGTAGCATCATATAATATAAAAATAAAAGAAATAAAGTTTATATAAAATTATGAAGTAAAAGTGAAGGCAAAATAGTTTGCAAACCCAAATAAAGATATAGGGTTACAAAAGCTAAGCATGCATATATATAACTTGAGAAGTAGTGTAGGTAGGAGAGGGTAAGATGGGTATTATTTGAATTTGTTAGATATAATGTTGCTAATGTCTTGTGCTACAGCCTTTGCATCAGCAGAAACTCCAGCCAACCCTTGCCTTGACAATCCAACACAATAAACCTTCTTCTCTCCCTTCCAATGCTTTGGGATTCCATTTCTTGGCATTCCCCTTTCATTTAGCACCAATTCATAATCCTACATATATATGTACATATATTCATCAATAATTACAAACATACGCTATTAAATTTTCATTCACAACTTGAATTATTCAAAGTTACGCTTCCATTCACATCAATACGATCCAAAGAAAATTTCGAGTTACACCATTAAATTTTGAAGGTTGTATTAATTTAAAATCCTAAATTATTTGTAACGGTATCAATTAACGGTTCCCCTTTAGACTTAGCTTGTCGTGCGTAATAGACCTTTTAAATTGTTATAAATGAATTAATTTAGACCGTTTATTAAGATTATATTTGAGAACCATTCATGCATTATATTCAATTCTTACACTCGTGTATATGGACTTTTTCAAATATTGGATTAATAAAATGAAGGGTTGAAATTGATGCATGGACAATTTTTAAAGGAGAGTCTAAATTGATTAACTTAGGAAAGTTTAATTGATAAAATTATAAGTATAATATTTATCCAAACAAAATATAATGTCCACTTAAAGAGTTTAAATTGATATTCTCGTCAAGGGTTGTTTGGCCCATTGAGATGGTAATAAGAATATATTTTCATTTTCATTTTTCCATATTTTATACTAGCGATATCTATTTTCTACTTTATAAAATATTTTAAATATCATAAACCAATTCTAATTAATTTTAGAAATAAAATTTAATTCTTTTTAGAGATAAATATGGGTTTCATCCGAAAACTAAAGTAATTAATTAACAATCTGAAACTATTGTAGATAAATATGAGTTTTCTTCTCAAACTAATTGTGAATTAGTAGATTATACCTAATAATTGGGAAGGTCTCTCCATCTTTCTTTCTTACGTGGGATACATTTGTAACTTTCATTACGTAAATTTCGCTTTAAAAATATTATAAATTAAGGGTATTTTTTATTAACATTTTTTCGGTTGTGTTTTTCAAAACAATAAAGTTACTACGAGTGTAAACAGGTTGGATTGAATTGGATTGAGGGTATTTTTTGAACTAGTAAAAAAATTCAAATTAATCGAATTGGCTACCCGAATTACTCAAATAGGGTCATCAACCCAATCTAACTCTTATAATTTGGGTTGAATAATCCAAGTTATTCGAGTTGTTAGATAATTTGAACATCCCTAATAACTATATATGTTTTATATCCTTCTGTGTTTGATTTATGGTTTTCATAGACCTATTCAATGCTACATGAGAAATTCTGTATAAGTCTTTTACATAAGCTTTTAAAGTCATAATTATTAGTATTATAGTGATGATTGTGTATGCGTGATTTTTTTTCCCTCATTTGAAAATATTTTTTTAAGTATTTAGTACGGTAAATTATAAATTCAATACAACATTTTATTTCATCATAAAGATTTTATACTCTTCATTTTGTTTTAAAATCTTCACATTTTTGTAACCACATAAATTTGGCTCAACAAGTCTAACAAGAATAGTAAAAAGTGTGTAATATACAGACAGATTACTAATATGAAATTTAAAAGTAAAAGAAAATTTATATGGTAGAAAAGAAAATAAAAAAATAAAAAAATAAAATAAAAAAAAGCTTAAACTTTGGTGATGTAAATACCTGCAGCCAGTTGTTAGCAGAGCTTTTATAGCCAGTGGCAAAGACAATGGCATCAAATTTCTTCCTCACTCCATTTTCAAACTCAATTGTTTCCCCATCAATGTTTGATATCTGTGGAACAACCTATATATACATATATTTAAATTTTGTGCAGCACAATATATATGGTAATAATAATCAAAATTTGTGTAACCGTAATATAGATCAATCATAATGAACTACAATCACAAACGTAATTAAATTGTTTTTACTATATTTAGATATAATTATGAATCTATCAGATTTGTTGTTACCATTACTATTACTATTTAGGGTTAACGATAACGGTTTTGATAGATGTGACAAGAAATGTAATAAATTCATAATGTTCATGTTGTAACAATAACAATAATGGTAATGATATGGATATAATAAAATATATAAAAAACCTTAATTTGACCAGCTCGGATCTTGGAAATAGTTCCGACATCAATGACGGGCGTCTTCCCGGCGGCGTATTTGAGCTCCATAGGACCCAACTTGGGGCGACAAATCCCATAAGCCGACATGTCGCCAAATTTGAGCTTAGAGAGGGCTGTGAGAAGTGCATCCACAACATACATCGGCATATACTTCATCATAACCATTCCCACATACACCATTTCTCTGTTCAGCACGTGCAACTTCAATACCCATTTTCCACCGTTAGATTCATCCACCCAAAAAATATATATATATATAACGATACTTGAGTGAATTATAAGTTAAAAAAATACTAAAAGCTAGTTTTAAGATTGATTGAAAGTAGACGTTGATTGAATTTAGATACAAATAATAAGTTTAAAGTACGGAAGAAAAAAATTAAGATTGTTTGGAAATGATGGGGGTGAGAATAGTTATGTGTATAACTTTGAAGAACTTTAAATCATAGTGTAATTGAATTTATTAAATTATTCTTAAACCATATAATAAAAAATCATAGCAATACAATCTTCCACGTACATAAGTTTTGTTTCATATAAAGGTTTTTCCTTTTTTTCCGTTTGCAAAGGTTGACATATATAAAAATACGTTAATGCAGTGAATGTGATCAAAGCAAATGAAATTTAGGAGAACACGTGTTTAGATGAATGCATGCAAAATTATCCAAAATTTAATTCTAAGTTAATTCCATATATAAGAAGAAAAATCTAATTTAATTAAAGAAAAGAATGAAATTATATATATAGGAACACTTTTCCATGCAACTAGGTCTCTCTCATGGTTTACCTATGCAATATAATATCTTAAACATCAATTATAAGCGAATGCATGTAGCTCCGTAAGTTTTGACCACAATATTTAGAGAGAGATAAATCTAACATTTATAATTAATTTAAGAGAAAAATCATTATTAAAAAGAAAATATAAATCTTATCATATTTTGATAATGTCAAGAAAGAGAAAGATACAATTTTTGAGTAAAAAAAATAGTGACAAGTGTATTATGTACAACAATATAAATGATCTAATTTGATATATTATGTTAAATTATCATTAGATCCAAGTCCTTAAGAGAAAAAAAGAGAAATCTTATTACCATAAAAAGGAGAACTATAATATCAACTATTGCATGTTGAATGGTTGGATCAATTCTAGGAGTTTGACTTTGTATAGTGATAGATAGTATGCTATTTTAACGTATAAAATCCAAGTTTTTAAGGAAGAGTGAAACTGTAGTTGAGTCTTCTATTTGTAACAATTTATATTGAAAAAGAATTTCAAATTTTGGCCAATTTAAATGTATCTTAGTTGGCTAAGAGATCATATCACATATTGGAATTCTCTTACCATAAAATCTTATGGGTATTGGAGAAATAAGGTTGTTGCATGCATATACAAACAATTTTAACTTATTACTTTCCTATTTATCATGTTAAATTAGTTTAAATTAAAATCTAATATTGAACTTAAATAGAAATTAGAGACAACTTACAGGGCTTCTAATAACAATTGAAGGCTGAGCTCCATAATTAGAGAGGTCATAAGCAATTTCCATGCCAGAATTTCCACATCCAACCACTAAAACATCTTTCCCTTCAAATGCTTGTCCACTCTTATAGTTACTTGAATGAACAATCTCTCCGCCGAAGGTGTTCAACCCAGTCACCTCCGGCACGTGCCCGACGCTGTTCTCTCCGCTCGCAACCACCAAGAACTCCGCCGCGTAAACCTCCATCTCCCCCGTCTCGATGTTCCTCGCCTCCACCCTCCAGTTCTTCTCCCCATCCTCCTCTAACCATGCCCTCTCCACACTCCTGCAAATCAACAACTCTATCAAACTTTTGGCTATGTGTCGATAGTTCCGTTTAATATCGATATTAAAAGTTAACCAGAACATCACTCTCGTGAATATTATGTTAATAATAAAAATTCTTAACCTATGTTCAAGTTAACTTAATTCAAAATTTCATGTCAACTAATATAAAGCTAAAATTACCAATATTGAAGTCAGGGATTTGATTAGAATTCAAGAGTTTTGAGATGTAACATTCTTAGTGACATATTCATAAGAGCAAAAACTTTGATATTTCTGTCTATACTGATATTATTTAAAAAGAACTTCATTACCTACGATAGCGAGGCTTTACGTTGAACTTGGAAACGTATTCGTCGAGATACTGGACAAAGGTGGCTCGGGACATGAAGGTCGGGGTGGAGGAGGAGTGAGACATCAAGGGAAGAGAGCAAAAGTCTTTAGCTAAGTGAAGGCATAAACGATCATAAGCTCTCTTCTTCCAAAGAGAAGCATAGCAATCTTCTTTCTCTAAAACAATGTTCGGAATTGAGAGATGATTTAGGTAAGCTGAGGTAGCCAAGCCAGAAGGGCCAGCACCAACAATCACCACTCTCACTTCTTCCATTCTACCAATAATATGAACAACCGTTTTTTTTTCCTGTGATTTATTTTTTAAAATTGTTGATCCTTTTATAGTGATAGGTAGATGCTAGCTGCCAAAGTTGTGAGGTTAATGGTTAATTAACTTTTAGTGACGGTTTCATTATTCTTGGTGTTTGTTTTCAGTAAAAGCATTTTTGAAGAAATGTTTTTAGGCTAGATGCACCATTTTATATGAAAATTGCAAAAACACCCCTTTTTTCTCTTCTTTTTAGAGTTGAATGACACGTCGGGATTGTGATTAATTCATACTTTTGACCTTCTAATCATTGAAATATGTCTTAACCAGTTAAAATATACATACTTGGATTGACACCACTAAAGTCATGTTTGATAATATTTTTTTTTTTTGGGTAAGTTGATCACATTTTTTTTTTAAAAAAAAAAACATTTAAATTCGACAAAAATTTTCAAAAACAATATGAATTTAGCTTGGTTTTTTAAAACATATTTAAATTAAAACAAGAAAATTGTAGGTATTTTCAAAAACAGAAAATTTCCAAAAACAAACTAAAATGGTTACATAAGGTGCCCAAGTGTTTTAGATTAAAACTTAATTAGGGAAATATGAGTCACCTTCTAAAGTTATGAAATCAATGTATTTAAACTGTATTTTTGTTCGTACTTGTTGAGTTTTTATTGTGATCGTTTGATGAGTTTAAAGGTGTTGAAAATGCCTTGAATTTGATATTTGACGTTTTGAACGATCAAGTACGGGAGTCTTGCTATTTATTTTATTTACGATTTTTTGCCTTAGAGATTAGAGGAAAGTACTATATAAACCTTCTAACTCTAGAGGCGATTCTTGATTTGTAATCTGATTTTTTTTCTCTCTAATAAAATTACTCTTTCTTTATGCTTATGAATATAGCTCACACATTGTTAGTGAATCACGCAAATCTATGCGTCAGATTCTCTATTGTCTTACGTTATTTGTTCATCTTTAATTAATTGTTGATATCTTAACAAGGAGTATATTTGCAACAAGAACAATACTTGGGTACATCTTAAGATGACACCCATATTCTTTGTGCATCGCATTCTAATCACACATAAGAAAAGGATCAAAAGTAAGAAAAATTTACCACTTGGGACTATAATTTGACATATGCCTTTTTTTTTTTTTTTTTTTATAAGAATCATATAATTGGCATGAATTAGGGTTTTAGAGGGTAAGATGGTGTACACATTTTTCAAGTTGCAATGGACAAAATTATAATGAAATGGTTTTATTTGCAACCATTTAGAGTATTTACGATAAAGATAGTGGGTGAATCAGAAATATTTGGATGTATCTCAAAATGCAAAATACCTAAAAGTCTAATCACAAGTTGTCACATGATAATTTTTTTCTTTTTAAATATTTTTTTAAATATTTTTTCTTTATAATCGAAGATGATGGGACTACAAAATATAGTTAGTTCAAAGTGGTGGGTTTGTGGGTTATCATTGTTATTATTATTATTACAATTTTTTTTTGGCATTTTCCACCTAAGAAATGTTTCACTTGGGTATTACATATATTTTGATCCTCAAATGGATTAAATCCATATTTTAAATAAACTACGATAAAACTTTTGTTCCTTAAGTTTAAGGTTCTTTGTTTAATATAGTTTTTTTTAAGAGTGAAGAACGGTAACAAAGAAACAAAATAGAACCGATTTAAGGAACAAATCTATCGGAAAAATTAGTAAATCTATTGATGGGGTATTTACGAGCATGAGAAGCTAAAATATGAGCAACTGAATTATATTTGCAGTTCATAAGGAAAAAAATTCTAAATGCACTTTTTTGTTTTTTTGTTTTTTTGTTTTTTTTTTTAAAAAAAAACTTGTGTTATTCACTATATATTTAATAACGATATTAATAAAAAAAAATAAAATAAAAATTTTTCTTCATGGATTGAGAAATAATAAAATCATCCTAATTTTAAAAGTTCCTCAGTGGAAATATTTTTAATTTATCCGTGAAAAACAATCCAAATTTAAAATAATGGTAAAAGTACCATTTTGATCTCTAGATTTTAGGTTTAGTTTCTATTTCGTCCTTAAGTTTTAAAATGTTATACATTTAGTCTTTCGATTTTGGTTTTGGTTTCAATTTAGTTCCTAAATTTCAAAATGTTACAATTTTACCTTTGATGTATGAGTTTTGTTTCAATTTGATCCTTAGATTTCAAGATTTACAATTTTAATTACGATTTTTTATTTTATACTCATTTTTTGTCTTTAGGGTTAATATAGGTTAATAAATTTAAAATAATTATAATAATTATAATTAATTGAGTTTCACAATTTTTCATAACTTTTAAAATTAAATTTAAAATTTTACTTCATAATTACTTTAAATTAATTAAGAGACATTGTCGTCAATAATTGAAAGTGGTTGTTTAATTGTGATTAAAAATGTTAAATCTTAAACTTAGGTACCAAATTGAAACAAACTTAAGTCTTAATAGTAAAATTGTAGCATTTTGAAACTTAAGAGCTGAATTGGAAGTATTTTCAAACTTAGGAGCCAAATAAAAGTTATATTCAAAACATGAGGATTAAAAAGGTACTTTTCCTATAAATAATTAAACAAGTAATAACACGTGGATCATAATTATTTGTCGATAGAGTTTGTTGTGACGAATCTAATTGTCCAAGAAATCTCTTTGGATCATTATTAGGCTTACATAAATGGTATAATGGAATGACAATGATAGTATATTATAGCTAATTAACGTTTGTTTGACGAGTATAGTCCAATATGCACATTTTGAGATTTTGCACAAGTAATTAGTTACACGATCTATATTCATGTCGGATGTAGACAACATTTCCTAATAGTCCAAATCCATCGTCATTTAGATTTAGCAATATCGTTATAAAGTGATATAATCATAAACATACAATTTGTTATTATTATCAGTCATTTATCGTCATTTCTGATATTGTATAAACAGTAGTCTTTCGAGCAAACGAAATGAAAAAAATTAAAAATACATTATAGTAGGCATATCCAAGGAATAGTGATATGGGTCAGAAAGCTAAAAGAAGAAAAAATGTAGAGGCCTGCTATGAAGTTGATGAAACGAGGAAGATAATTTTCTTCTTCCTTTTCCTTTTTCTGTATATATTGAATACTTTCTCCTTCTCTCTATATTTTGTACAGAATGTGTATATAATATTTATACATCAGTGTGTATATAAAACGACAGGGTAGGAATCTATTATAAACCAACTTTGTCCTTTTGATTTGCACAGTCGGCCGTTGTACCAGAATCGGTTGGGGAGAGAGAGGCGCCACGGTGGCTGCAACGTCAGCTCCACGTAGCCTGGTCCCACCTGCTGTTGAGGACGATGTGTCATCCTTGTCAATATGAGGTCAAAGCCTTTCATGCAAAGCTCTCTTGAGGACTTCCATGCAGTAATCGTTCTTCCATTGTGCATGAAAGTCAAGAAAATGGCTCAACACCATAGGATTTGCAAGTAAAGAACGTCCATCCACCAGGCCATCCTTATTGTCAACTCTTTTTCATCTCGTCCTTCGTCACGGACCACTATGCAATTTGGCCAATTTGTGAGGCTATCAGCTGAAACTAACAAGGATAATTCAACCTCTACATATCTCCACAACGGTATGATATTGCTCACTTTTGGCATAATTCTCATGATTTTACTTTTGGTATTATCTAAAAGGCCTCATTCCAATCGAGATAGTTGTCCTTACTTTATATACTCATGATCACTTTTTTCCCAAACCAACGTGAGACTTTATTTGCACTCGTAATAGAAACTTGACTTCTTGTAAAACCTTATAGTCTCCAAATGACAATCAACTTCTTTTTGTCGGCCTGGTCGGTGCTCTAAGCCAACTGTGTTATAAATGAGTATTGGAAAAAAAAATCAATTATCGATTTCAATTGTTGTGTCGTGGAAACTACTGCCTTGAAAGCAAAATCGACGTGACCTCGATACTCAATCATCAGAAGCCGGTTGCTTCCCAAGGTTAACACAATACCCTTTTTAGACATGCACTCGTCGAAGAAGGATTGGAATCGAGTGAAAACTTGGCTTAGAATTAAATCATTAAAATAGAGAGCTAAAACTCAAATTTCACCTCAAGAACTAAAACAAACACTTTTTTCTTCTTATAAGAATCCAACAAAAAAAAAAATTATAAATTAAATATAAATAACGTTTCATATCTACATTAAATACAAAAACATTTCATATCTAAATTAAATAGGAAAATGTTTCATATCTACATTAAATACAGAAAACATTTTCAAATTTAAATCAAATATGAAAAATCTTTTGCTAATTTTATAATAAGTCATTCCAATAAATGACTAATTGACTAATCATTCCTACTAGTCCATGTGTTCAGAAGGTCATCTCCTATCAACGTACCAACCATCGGTTGATCAAGAACGAATGAATCTTTAAGGTTCGGAGACTGGTTCATATTACCGTCATTGTCCTTATCAATTGCAGCATGCGATCCCATTAGAAATTGTTATCACATTTACATGGGGATTTTTGTACCAAAATAAATATGGATATGAAACTCTCCTAAAAAATTAGGTTTTATAGAATTGCTCTTCACATAATTGATACATAAAATTTGTGAGTTACTAGTCAAAAGTATCAATGTGAATATATAATTTGAATTAATGACCTAAAACATATATCTTTAATTCTATTACAAGTAATATAATTACAATTGATAGTATTTTTATAAATAATAATCAAGTGTATTTAAAAAATTACAAATATAGCCAAGTTTATCTATGATAGACTTTTATCGTTATAGACTCTTACAAGTGATATGGTCTATCATTTATAGACTCCTACCAATAATATGGTCTATCACTAATAGACTATTTAAATTTGGTCATATTTATAATTTTTTTTTACATTATATTATATTTATTAATATTTTAGATCTAATATCTATATTTGTAACTGTCCTATAATAATGTTGAACTAATTAAAGAATACAAGTCAAAAGTTGCAAGTTCTACTTGTGGATCTTTACCATTTATTAGTGAAGCGACTTTTATAGCATGTGGCAAAAGACTTATGACATATGGATTCAAATCTATTTAACGATTTATTACTTAATTTAATGCTTAGAATATCTTACCCCTAAAAGTTATTATATATACCTAAAATCAATTAATATATCTACATCCTATTGCAAATGAATATCAACCGAAATATTTGAATGTTTCACTCGATATCTCTTATTTCGTCATTAACAAAATAAGCGTAATTATTTTAACTGATAAAAATGGTGTAAATATTTTTAAATATAATAATATATCATTGTTTTAGATAGAATAGTCATCTATCAGTGTCAATATCTATTAATGTCTAGAACTGATAATAATATTTTTTTATATTTATAAATAAATTGACTCATTTTACTATATTTAATAACAACCCTTAAAAAACGGTGTTCTCATTATTGTGACATCATAAAATAAATATGAATAATTCATATATATAGAATTAAGTAAAATTGAGTGGTTCCTTGTGTGATTTCACCTTCACGAGCACCTCATCCCGAATAGAGCTATTAAAGATCCAACTATCACCAAACTAAAAAAATTTAATTTATACCTCTAAACTTTAGCTTATATCAATTAAAACTTTAAATTACTTTCTATAAGTGAATCAATATGGATCAATTACGAAAATGAATCATAACTAGTATTACTTGATTTTCATTTATAATCAATTCAAAACTATTCATCGCCTCCCAAAATTTTATCAAAATTACCGATAAATAATAAATAAATATTCGTAAATAAGTAAACAAACACGGAGAGACAAGAAAATGAAAAACTACTTAAATTAAATAATATTAAATTGATTTCATCAATTTTCTTATATATCTAAATCCCGCATTTAAAGAAGAAATAAGTTACAAATGTGATTTTTTTTTAATAATATGTGAAATGAGAGAATCGGATCCTGAACTTCGAAGTTGATAGTACAAAGAGTATGTCAATTGAGATTGAGATAGGTTCATTTAATGATGTATTAACAAATCTAAAAAGAAATACCAGTGGATATTCACATTGATTCAATGATTCATGTTTTGGGTCTTTAACAGATAAAGTTTATTAGCATAAGGTTTTTGAGTAATACCATTTTCAAAGACTATGGGTACAAGTGGCTTTTTTTCCCAAAAGAAAAAGAAGTTAATTTTTGTTATGTCATCATTAACTTTTTAAGGGGGGAAAAAGGGAAAAAAACAACAAAGATTTTGACAGGCAGGACCAGAGAAGGTGAGAATTTTCAAACTCACTGCATGATATGACTTTTCCCTTTTTTTTTGTAACTGCTGATTCACTTTAGAAGAAAATGTAACTGACTTTCAATATTTTAATTCCCAATACATAAACTGACATTTTCTTAGTTGTGCAGAAATTATGATCCAACACTTCTTTCTTATCCTTTCAAAGAAAAGAAAAATTCTAACAATTTTATAATTTCTTTGAAATTATTATAGTTATTGTTTGTTTGGGAAAAAGAAAAAAAAACTATTCTCTTTAGTTTGAATTTTTATTAGTACAAATTTTTAGTTAGGATTTGAAATATGTTTTTAGAGATTAGATAAACATGAACATTTAAAAAACAAATACCAAGACCACAATAAACTTAATCAATTTATAGGATTTGAGTTGCGATACCAATTGTCAATTTGAATTTGGTTTAATTAGTTAAGATATATATTGTCGATCAAAATAAAACAATTTCGAGTCTCATGTTGTCGAGCTGAAAAAATTATTATTTTTGTATCATTTGATTATGTTTGATAAACTATATCTTTTTTAGGAAAAAAAACTATTCAATTTGATAACCTAATAAACTACACCTAAATTGGTGTAGAAATAATTATTTATAAAAAAAATAATTGCAAATACAACAAATTAATGATTATTTTTGTTTGTTATATAAAGTAGTTAAATAAATAAATAAATTGATTTTTATTGATACAAGCCACAACGAGTAATTAAGATGTTTTCTCAATCGAGCATCTACTTAAGTATATATGATTAATTTATTGTACCATTGAAAAATAGGTTCAAATTGCCTCTCAACAAAAATCGTTGAACTGAAAAAATGTCAAATATTTTTAATGATATATTTGCAAATTGCAATTATATTTCTTTAAGAAGTTATATGCACCTTTTAAATACATTTTTAAAAAAATTACTTAATACAGATTTATATTTGCTAGCATAACAATAATGATTATGAATGACATCTTTGATCTCTATGAGATGTATTATATAGTTTGAATCTTGGACGAAAAATATCGCTATTTGATAAAAGATATCCTTTTTGTTTTTTTTTTTTTTTTATAAATTGTTTAGTCACTAAAATATCTTAATTTTAACTAAACTATATTTTATTAGCTAACGACATTCACTACTTTAGTTTATGATTTTCAAAATAGTTTCGATGGATAATGTAACCTACTTTAACTTATTATTTGAAACATTGTATATCTTACTAAAGATTGATTCAATGAATATGACCTAAACTTGTTTTTTTAAAAAATCACTTTTCCTAATGGAGGAAAAGTCACCTATTGTAATGTAAGTGATGACAGCTTCAAGGGATAAAAAAGAAGTATCATACAAAGTTTTTGGGTTTTTGATCAATATAAAAAAAGGGCAATCAAAAGAGTCAATATTCTTCATGCATCAGTTACAATTTTATCCTATTAATGCCATGCAATGGATTCTCAAAATCCTTTGGAAATAACTTTTACTCTTTTCTTAATTTGGTAAGATGGTTAGATTTTTTGGTGGTATCTAAAATGAAAAATATATCAAAAAGAGAAAAATGGAGTTGCATGGTTGGAGACTTTTGTACTATTCTGAAATTTTGAATCTCATATTCATACTTCCATACTTGTCATGAGGTTATATTTCAGTAATTAAATTAAATGCTTTTTTTACTCAATTACTTGTTGAATTGGCCAAGTTGTAGTTAACAACATAACTAATGAATTCTTTTAAGAACATTAATCATTTTTTGTGTTTGATAAAATTGATTATATTTAAACAAAATTACCTTTTCACTTAGGTTGATTTAATTGGTTTACAGTATAGCTTTGGAATTAGTTTACTTGAAAATCAGTACATTTTCTAATGAATTAATTAGAATATTAGTGTGAATATAATCACAACTCAATTGGACTGGAATCAAGTATGTACTACCTTAAAGTTAGGTTGATCTCCTTCCTATGATTGTCCCAAAAAAAAGGGGATAGCAGTACTTAACCTTATGAATTAATCTTTTTTTTAAATATATATATATATATATATATTAAATTGGATTTAATGTATAAATAGTTATTTAATTAACGTACTAATTAATTAATTAATTATACACAAGAAAAAATTGGAAAAAAATTTGGAGAAGGGGTTAACTCTTCTTATGCTCTGCAAGTATTTACTGTGTAAATTTTTCCCTATGCTACAAAAGAAATCCTCTCTACTCTTCCAAAGGTTTTTTCTGTTAGCATAAATTCTTAATATCTATATTGAATAGATAAACCTTAGGATCATTCATGCCAAATTGTCAAGAATAACATACCGGATTCCATTCCATAATTGATGATAACTTTAAGATGATAATGGATGACTATGGTCTTTCTCAACCAAAACTCCAAATGCTCTTATGGGATCTCTCTCTAGATGAGATTCAAGAAATACTGAGTGATTATTGTTTTGGTATATTGGGGACCATAGCTCTAAGGTCTCTTTTTATATACTAGTTCAATTAAGGTTTCTATTAAACCCTAATTAACTAGGAATAGGCTTCTACCCATTAAGTCCATACTCAATTAGAAATCTAGGGTCTTAATTAATTAGATCACATAATACGACTCAATCTAATAAAATAACCTCATGTGATAAATTATTAATCACACACATAACCCATACTTTAATTAAACATATTATTATTTAAATATGTCTAACATTTCCTCCTCACCCTCTTCCAATAGTAGGATACTACCTATCCTTCTATCGGAATTATTGAGAATAACAACGTTATTCTTGTTATTGTGTTCAAGATTGTTCAAGGAGACATTCGTGTTCAAGATCGTTGGAGGAGTCGTCCGTTAAAATATCAAAAGGATCGTTCTAAGAGCTTGAAAATCTACAAAGGTGAGAATGATTCTTTCCTTTCTCTCAAGCATGTTATTTCACATGTTTATTCTACACATATTCTGTTTTAGCACACTTATTTTGTTTATGTAAAAATCGATTTGTGAGATGCAAGGCGTTCACACGTTTCCGTTCGGGATTCAAATCCTATCAATCGAAAGAATCAAAGCCGACACTCCAAAAAAACCGTTGGGAGTTACCTACAATGTCCAATGCCAATATACGTCATTGGGAATAAACAATTCCCGACGCCGTATTTGGTATGTCAGCTATAAGACCATTTGTCAAAGATTAGGTTAGGTTACCATCAGGACATTTTGCTATGTAGATTGAGTTGTTATTTAGGCCTATTCTCGACGTGGTCTTCGGGATATCCCTCGTCTCTACCAACGCTGTGAGACTAGATTTACAATGGATTTTGTGTACTCAAGGTTCAAGTTGTTCCATCTAGTGGTGATGGTGTAATGGGATCTTCTTTATATTCCAACTGATATAATGTTAAGGGGTTAGGGGCCTACTTGTTTAGTTTTAATTATGACCTCAAAGAAATTGTAATTTGGCGGTTGGCGCTGCAATTTAGGAAAATGAATGAACTAACTAAATTGTGTTTGCAATGATCGTATTTTCATTTATGTCGATTAGAAAACAATTTTCTTTATTGAGGAAGAAAAATTGGATTGTAGCATTGGTTAATTACTTCTGTTGATTATAACAAACAAGTTGATTAGATGAGATGTTAAGGAAAATGGTGCTAAGCTTTAATATGATCTTTCTGCTAATACTTGAGTACAAGAGATGATTTATGTTTCCTTTGATTTTTCATCTCTATGGGTTAAGATACATTGTATCATCTTTCGTATTGCAGTCTCTTTCTCAAGCAAGAGATGGAATTATCTCTGATTGGACTTCATAATGCTGGTAAAATTCACTTGTAAATGTATACCTTAATGTATGTTAAATACTTATTATTGGTTATTTATTTTCTTATATTAGCTACTGCAGGTGGCCCCTTTTTTCTTCAAATTAGAGTATTAGCTATTGAATCTCCATATTTTGTTTAAGAATATTAAATGTTTGGGAAACACTAGTAGAACCTGAAGATTAACGTGCTTGTGTATTCTCTAAAATATGAATTTCAAAGGTTTGGGGAAACATAAGTTCATCATATTTCCATAAAGTAATGTGCTTGTGTATTCCCTAAATATGATGGGCCATTTCGATCTATTTGAAAGCACTGTGAAACTGATGCTAGGTAATTTATATGTGCAACGTAACGCTTTCTTTACATAAATTTATTTGTTTTGCACCCCATTTTTGAATCGATACCCTTGGTGAGAGGTAAAATGTCAATTAGACACTTTTTAGGTAATTTGTGGTTAGTTTTAATCAAAATGACATTTGAGAACTATTTAGGTTGTTTTAGGAGTGGGCACTTTTTAGAAACTTTTTAAGTTTTTTTGAAAATTCAACATTTATACACTTTTTAGGTACTCGATAAGTGGTCTAACATTAAAAAATTGTTGGGGCGAGGACATGAAGGGGATGCACCTTCAAGTACTTAAATATTTCTTAAAATTAAATTTAAAAATATGTTCATGCATGCAAGTATATTATGTTATTATGTGTGGCTATCCTGTAGCTATGGTAGTCAATCATGCCTATAGTGTAGTTATTATATGTTTGTGTTGTAATATGTTGTGGCTTGATTATCCTGCAGTTATGGTAACCTATTCATGCATATAGTGCCTTCTTGAAAATCGTTTAAGTATAAAGTATAGGGGCACTGAACGTCAAGAAATTAGGTTGTTTTGAGAATCAAAGTGTCACTTACACACTTTTGGGAAACTATTTAAGTTGGTTTTTAGAGCCAAAATGACATTTAAGCATTTTAGGGTTATTTTGAGAATTAAAGGGTGACTTACAAACTTTTTGTAAAGTTTAAAATTTTTTTTGATAATCAAACTGACTGTTATGAACTATTTAGGTTATTTTGAAAGTCGAATTGGAAACACTTTTATCTTTTTATGTTAGTTTGAGAGTGAAAGTATCAATTAAAATAGGTAGTTGATTGGAGAGTGAAAGTTGCACTTCAGAATGTTGTTGGTTTCTAAATGTGCCAATCGCGAACTACACTATGATATATGTATGTGTATGTGTGTGTGTTGTTATGTTATGCATCCAGTTGTAGTCAATCATACGCTAGTCACAAGTTTTCTTGTTCTATTGCCAAGTATAATAAGAAGCAAGTTTCTCGAGCTGACCCAAGGTCAAACATGAGGATTTGTACTAAGAATGCTAGATAAATGTGCGAATGTGGTGAAACTAATGTTAATAGAGTGAAATTGAAATCATGCGATTAACTAAATTATGCGATGTAAATATCTAAACTAGTAGAGATTACTTTGAAATTGATTACGAGAAAACTTAAGTAACACAGTAGCCTTAATGCATGAGAAATATATGGAGAAATCAGAATTTGGGGGAGAGCAATGCCATATCCCTAAGCTTCAACTTAAAAGTTAATATTGGTTTACAACTTCTGTTCATCGCACACCTTTCGGTGGCCAGCCATACTGATCATAATTTTATAATGCATGAATGTGTTACCTTGAGCGCAAGGTTATTTATATCTCTAAAAATATTTCTTACTTTGCTTAATGAGATCCAAACTACTTACCCTCTCGGGCAGTTAGTTATAGCTACTTGACTCAATGAGTGATCATAGGCAAGCATTTAAATAATCATACATTGAGCAAACAGTGTAACTCTTACATAATAAGCTTAGTTCATATCATTAACCTTCCCCCTCACCCCGTGAAAATTAGGTAGAGATGGAGAAGATGATGAAGATAACCATGATAATAATAAGATGAAGATAGAATAGTTATTTACAAAATGAATAATCTCTTAAATAGAATGTAATACAACAACAAAAAGTAGTAGAGAAGTGAAAGGAATGCAGTTGTCAACAAATTCTTGCTTCCAACAGATGGATGCCAAGGCTACTGAGTATTGAGTGGTTGTGTGAATGGAGAATGCCCTCTTAGACTCTTGCTCCGGTGAAGCTCTGATGATGAATCGGGATGAAGTTTGGAAGATAGAAGTTCTCTCGTTAAAATCTCAAAGTCTCTCTCTATGTGTATGTGTACATGTATGTATTCTCATGGGTGTCAGGGCTCTATTTATAGAGTCATACGCTGGCAATTGTTGGAATTCCAACTTTGATTAGTCATTATCATCTGACACGGTAGGTGTAGGTGTCGGCACATCAATCATAATCAACATTTTGGATGCTTGATAGAAGATCACTGGTATAGGTTCAGAAATCCCAAGGCATGCGGCCAATTGTTTGTTCGTTGAGTAGGAGTTCAACGTATGCAACGAAGTCCTGCGGTCAACTACAAAATAGACACTTTTGGTGCAAATTACTCATGATATGCTGTCAACGGGAAACTTTAGTGCACTTTAGTGCAAGTATAATATTCAACATGAATTCCTAGCCAAATTAACGCATATTTGCCTATTCTATCGTCATTATTCTAAGTAAAAGGTTACAATAACTTGTATCCCAACAAGTTATCACACCCCAAATTTAGAATAATTCTTGTCCTCAAGCATATCTTATACTGAAGAAATTCAAACTTACTCTATAGGCTATACATCTATAGGCTATATTTATATCAAGTGAACTTAATATAAATGTGATTTATATTAAATGTCATGTATTGTTGAGAGAAAAGACATCTATAGGCTATATTGTATATGATACAATATGTAACTATAGATTATGTGTTATATGGGATATAATATATAGTTTATATTTGCTAAACGATCGTGTAGCTAATGCTACAAGATCGTGTAGACTTTGCTACACAACCATGTAACATTTGCTACAAGACCGCGTATCTAGTTTGCTACATGATCACTGCAAAGAGTTTGCTGAAGGGCGGTTCGGTTCGAGCGGTTCATGACCTGATTCACTTATTTCGAACTAGAGGACTTTTGCTTATGTAATAGATAACCTTTTAAATTTCCTTTTAGGTGTCCTATCTTGGTCCATTAACTGTTTATTTTAAATATATATATGATGTATGTTTTTTCTTATATGTCATATTGTATGTCATATAGAATCAAAACCCACCATAGGTTATGCATTTGTTTTCATGTATCATTTATATTATAAGTGTTATAATATATGTATATGAATGATTTAATTTTATAGCATGCTCGTGCATCATATAATATAATTGTTATACTATATGCTTGCATGCATACACTAGAAGAAATTTGGGCTTTAATGTCGATTAGCAACTGACATTAAAGGCCTTCAATAACACCAAGATTGCAGCCTTCAATGTCGGTTGCAACCGACATTAAAGACCTCAATGTCGGTTCCAACTGACATTAAAGACCTTCAATGTGGTTGCAACCGACATTGAAAGTCTCAAC